>NC_090650.1:399620861-399978361 GCF_040937935.1 Hyperolius riggenbachi | reverse complement strand
GGTGTGCAGGTGGGCCGCTCATGCACAATACACCCCAGGCCAAAGGACTTTATGGGCCAAATTGTGGAGGATCCAGGTGGGGGTGGAAGTGGATGACAGCAAGAGAGACATCAACCTGGAGGGGGCTGGAGGAAGCCCCAGGTATGTAAACATTTTTACCTTCCGTCTCAGGTTCCCTTTTATGGTTTATGTACAGTACGCCGATTTAGGGGTTAACACTGCAGTTTTTGTAGTACATGAACCCTGGGCCGCTTTCCGTCACGGGTCACCTGCATGGAATTTTCACTTTCTTCTCTTGATGGTTTAGGCCTCCTTTGGGTGTTGAGAATGGATGTACACTGCTTTATGTACTCCATCATTTCTAATCCTAAAGGGATATCAGTGCCCTATAAAGATTAAAATAAGATAAATTAAACCCTTAAAATCCCCCCCTCTCCCCTTCCCCCGGACACAGACACATCGCTGGCATTATTGGCATAGTTGGCACCTGATCTATTATGTAACCGTCAATGTTTCCTCCTGGAATAGATCACAGGGAAAGGAGCAGCTAGAGCCTGGAAAACTCACTTCCATTCACTATTCTGTAATTTTTTTCATTTATATTTTACAACCGTTCCAGCCCACTGGGCTTAGATCTCAATCATAATATCTTTTCCATATGTGTGACGCGCGGGCCACGATTGTGGGATTTCATCTCATTAAACAGACATCTCTGTAACACTTCTTCTAATATCGTACTCTGCGCTCGCATCCTGCCAACCGCCCGCAAAGCCTCTTGTAAATAGCTGCGATTAAGCAGCTCTCTAGGAATATATTTTCATCATGTCACTGATGTCAGCGGAAATAGCAGAGCAGAAATTGGGCAGACACAACACCTAATCCAACGACAAGGCAAGAATGTCTAGCAATGTGTTCTGTTTCCAAACAATTCCTTCCAACCTCTCAGCTAGGCGAGGTTCCTGTTGCCTACCTCTAGATCTTTACTCAGCCTTTTCCTCTGCCTTCCTCTAGAATGTTCCTTTTTCTATTTCTGGATCTTTTCTCTTCCTGCCTTGGAAGATTTAATCTCATAACCTCCAGGTCTTCCCTTGGCGTTTCTTTAGGTTTCCCTTCACCTGTCCCAAATGTTTCCTTTGTCTTCTAAATATTGAATCTTTGCGCCTCCAGGTCATTTTTCTGCACGTCCCTAGATCTTCCGCCTGCCCCCAGCCTGTGAAGATTTGTTCACTTTATCTCCAGCCTCCAGGTGTTCCTTCAGCCATTCTCTGCATCCTTAAAGGGGAACTGAAGAGATAGGTATATGGAGGCTGCCATGTTTATTTCCTTTTAAGCAATACAAGTTACCTGTCAGCCCTGCTGATCCTCTGGCTCTAATACTATTAGCCATAGCCCCTGAACAAGCATGCAGTAGATCAGGTGTTTCAGACTTCAAAGTCAGATCTGACAAGACTAGCTGCATGCTTGTTTCTGGTGTTATTCAGATATGACTGCAGAGAAATAGACCAGCAGGGCTGCCAGGCAACTGGTATTGATTAAAAGGAAATAAATATGGCAGCGTCCGTATACCGCTTACTTCAGATCCCCTTTAAGGGGTGTCAAACTAAAATACAAAGCAGGCCGAAACTGAACACTGATATCAAGTTTTTGGCCAACCTCAATGTCTAGTGGCCACCTACCACCCTTATAAAGTTCCCTAGTGTCTTACGCCCCCCTCCTTCCTTATACAGTTTCATGGTGTCTAGTGTCCTCCCCTACAGAGTTCCCTGTTGTCTAGTGGTACTCTTCCTTTCCCTACACAGTTACCTATTGTCTAATGCCTACTCCCTCCCCACTACAGTTCCCGGGGGTCTAGTGATCTTCCCTCCCCTTTGCAGTTCCCTGGTGTTTAGTGGTCCTCACTCCTTCCCCTATACAGTTCCCTGGTGTCTACTTTCTAGTGGCCCCCTCCCACCCCTATACAGTTTTCTGGTGTCTAGTGGTCCCCTCCCTCCTCTAAACAGTTCCCTAGTGTCTAGTGGTTCCCCTTCCACCCCTAGATTACTCTCTGGTGTCTGGTGGTCCCCCCCTCGCACCCCTACAGAGTTCCCTGGTGGTCTAGTGACACCCTTCCCCAATACAGTTCAGTGGTATCAAGTGCTTTCTCCTCCCTCCCCCATATGGCTCGCCTGGTGATCTAGGGCTTCACCCCCAATATAGCTTCCCTGGTGGTCTAGAATGGGCCAAAAATGGAAAGTTGTACCTGTACCGCTTGCATATATAACCCTTGCAAGTTTTTGGTCTTTAACCTTATATTGAGATGTGTCTTTTTTGTTTCAATACATTTTTATTAAATTAAAGTTTTTGAACATAACAACAACAGTGTCAAAATGTGTTTGTTCATTACAAAAGGTGCATACAGTTGGTAAGTACAAGTTGAGCTCTTGTGAGAAACGAGGCAGCTGTGGCGAAAAGCACCGCCGCCGCAGCTGCCTCCATGCGGTCATCCGTATCCTCGGCGTCCAGGACGCCGAGGACGGAATGTTCTTCCGGGCAGGGGGTCGCCATAGTGCGCGGGCGCGTGCACAGACGGGACCTTTATGCAGAGAGGAAGCCCGTCAGCTGACCTGTTGGTCGGCTGACGTCAGAGGAGTCCCACGGCGCCCAGGATTGGCTGATTCGGAGAGGCGTGCCAGTGGGGTCTCCTCTGCTTCATAAGCCTCCAAGATTCAGTACAGGATTGTCTGTTGTCGTGAATACTTGCATGTTAGCGCTCAGACCTTAGGCTAGTTCCCTGGTGTTGATGCTAAGGATTTTACACCTAGACTAGGATATTGCTACCTTGTTATTGTTATTTGTTTAGACTAGTTCCCGGGTGTTGATGCCAAGGACTTCACACCCAGACTAGGATATTGCTTCCTGTATTGATCTCCTGTGTATGACTCTTAGCGATTACTCTGACTCTGATCCGGCTTTCTGATCCTGTACCTTCGCCTATCTGCCTACCTGTTGCTGAACCTCTGCCTGAATATCGATTACTCTCTTGTCTCACGATTCTGTACCGATACGTACCTTCCTGTTGCTGAACCTCTGCCCGATTACCGATTACTCTCTTGTCTCACGATCCTGTACTGATACTTACCTCTCTGTTGCCGAACCTTGCCTGCCTGACCATTCTACTCACCAGTGGGGCCTCGTCACTGGTGAGGAGTTAACTACGCCAGCTGCGCTGGTGAAGCTGTTCTGCTAGGCCTTAGTTCAGCCTTATTACCTGCTCGTTAGGTAACCTGTCATTTTAGTATTACTGTGTCTCGCAGGCTGCAGTACAGTCTGACTCACAGGCCCCTCGGGTGTTCATTTGCCTACAGCATATTCTGAATTCCCCGCTCCTCGGGAGATTCAGCCTCTTCAGTATTGTTCCTCCAGCTTGCTGGAGGTTGTACGTTTGTGCACGGTCAGTGTACTGTTTATACCTCACCGGCCCCTCTGGTGAGGTCTCATTGTACCATTAAAGTTACGGTTGCACCAAATCACTACACACTCTGTTCTTTGTCTGCTATACTAGTATTATTGGTGATTCTGCAGATCACACATAATCAGACATCTGAGCTACGACATCCAACCGTTACAGCTCTTTTGGCTAATATACAGCTAGGGAGTTGCGAATTGTTGACAATGTTATAACACATACTATGATTTGCACTAAGTTGCTAATACACCATCAATATTAAAGCGGACCCAAACTAAACATTTTTTTAATTCAAAATATTTAGTTGCACCACTCTGACATATACAAAGATAAATAAACACTCCTTCAAGCCTATGAGCATTTCAGTGCATGCTTTTCACCCTTCTTTGTTCATAACTAGGGTTATACTGGGGGCAGCCATTAGCAATTCCTCCTTTGCTGAACACCACCTACTCCATCAGTTTACCGGATTCTGTCCCGGCAATATGAAAGGAAGGGAGGGGTTCCTCCAATAAATGTAAAATGTTTTATACTTGTCATCATGCAGCTGAAAAAAAGCTGCTATTTATTATTATAATTTAGAAAACAGATTTTATTTCTGAAATCTTGTATTTTAATTTGGGTCCACTTTAAAAGCTACTGACTTCCCAAAGTGTACTAATAGTGGTAGATCGAACCGGTGCTACTAACACAAGCATAGCACTTAACTTACTTGTATAGACTTTAAACATCAAAACACTGTTTACCTACATCATTGAGTAAAAAAAAGAGATAGAAGGAAATGAAAGGAAAAGAGAAAGGTATAGAGAGAATGTTGACCCCCGGGAATTAAGATCCTAAAGTAACACTATACACTGATGCTACTTGGTCAGAAGCATTAAAGGGTACCCAATGAAGGCAGGGGAAGCACAACTGTACCACCCTGTCACAAGAGATGGCATGCAATTTTTCATAGAACATGGCTTGACCTAGACCAGGGCTTTTCAACCTGTGGTATGCGTACCACCAGTGGTACTTTGCTGTTGGCCAGGTGGTACATACCAGGTTTTCCTGGAACTTTTCCTGGTCCCATCTTGCGTCCACAAAGTTCAGCTCCCCCTCACTCGCTCCTCGCTGTGCTGCCCGGCGGCATACTTCAGACCTTAGATTAGTGGTGAAGAAACAAGCAGACGAACGGTGCACAGCGACGGTGACCTCACTGCTCACTTCCTGTATTTGAAGTATACGTGCTGTCACTGTGCACCTTTCGCCTGTCTTCACTGCGGTCATGTTACCGCTAATCTGAGGCCTGACTGAACTATTCTGCAGGGCAGCATAGCGAGGATGTGGGGGGGGGAGCCCCTGAATGTTAAAGAGACTTCCCCCTTTTTTTCGAGGGGATCCAGCAATAGGACCCCCAAAGATTCCCATCACAGCATTCCTACTGCACAGGCACACTGGTGGTACTTAAACATTTTCAGGTGATAAAAGTGGTACAATTAGTGAAAAGATTGAAAAGCCATGACCTAGACGTTGCAGCACCAATTGGTAAGAAAGACTGGAGGTTTTCCATGCCGCAGCTATTACTTGCTTGGTTGCAGAAAAAATGTGTTATCAGCTTGAATTGTTTTGCAGTAACCCCATCCAATTTAAGTCCCAGCAGCGCCACTTCAGGCGATTTGGGGAAAGAATTACCCACTATTGAATACACTATTTGATATATTCTATGCCATAGTCTCCTGGCTTTAGGACATTTTCACCACACATGCAAAAATGTTCCTTCTGGACGGCAACCTCGGAAGCAACGATCAGAGTTTGCGCCTTTAAATTTCGCCAGCTTGTTTGGAGTTAAATAGAGATGTTTCTTTTTGCTCTCTATAGGAAATCTCTCCTGACCAAAATATATCTTCTTCAAGCCTCTTGATTGTCTATTTCCACACCTACAGATCTGCTATTTCTTTTGTCTTCAAAGCTCTAGATGTTCACACTCCTTACTTAGATCTTCCCTCTAATGTCTTCTAAATTTTTCTTTCTTTCTTTTTTTTAACCTCAAAATGTTTTTTCTCCTCTCCTTTAGATTGTCTATCCTCATCCTTCTGTAGATGTTCACTTTTACCCCTACATCTTTCTTAATTCAAATATTTTTGATCTCTCTGCTCATACAAAAAGTCAATACTTCTGATACCTCTTCTTCCGGCTTTCAGATCTGCAGATTATGTGCTCTGCCGTTAGGAAGAGTGCCAATATGAAGAGTACCAAGCAGATTAGATACACTCAATCTGTATTTTTCGAATAGAAACCCAGGCAGGGAACTAAATTAAGCCAATCAAAGCTGCAAACTGTTGGCTAATTATCACACTGCCAGCTAACTTTACGGCTGTTGGCTTTGATTGATTCAATTGGTTTCTCTTCTGGGTCAGCAAAAATTGCAGAACCAAGGAGAACATTTTCCTTGTCAATGATGTCAAGCCTAAATTTTTATTTGGCAGAACAACCAGTAGGGGTCATCAGAGCTGGGGCGAGGCAGAGGCTGGATAGGCACCAGCCTCTGGGGCACAGCTGCAAGGGTGAGGGAGGAGAGTATTAGGGGGGAGATCTGTCTAATATACTGGAGGTGAACATCTGGCTACCATACTAGGGGGGGGGGGCTTCTATATTGGGGAGGGGGGAGCACATCTGGCTAGTAAACTGGGGAAGGGAGGGCATATTTGGCTTCTATACTGGGGGGGGGGGGCACATCTGGCTACTATATTGGGGGAATGGGGATTGGCGGGCACATGTGGCTACTATACTAGTTGGGGTGGGGAGATTGGGGGAACATCTAGCTATTATACTGGGGGGGGGGGGGCACATCTGACTTTTATACTGGGGAGGGGCTGCTTAATACAGTATGAGCTTCTTCTGGCTAGTGTACTGGGAAAGGAGCTACTACTGGGGGCATATTTGCTACATATACTGTGGCAGGCACTGTGAGGGGCACACTTTGGAATCTCTGCCTCTAGTGCTGGAGAACCTTGTCTCAGCCCTGCGGGGCATCACCAGATACCTCCAGCTAATAAAACTCTGGTCAGCCAGGGACATCATTCGGCTTCAGCGGACATGAAACTGATCCCTGAACGTGCTGCACGGGCTGCATGAACTGAAGATTATCTCATGTATATGGCTAATTCGAGGTCAGAGTGATTTTTGTAAAGGCAGAAGGTTTTGGTAAGGCCGCCGGGGTAGACGAGGCCCCAAGGCTCAGGTGTGACTTATTAGAGCTTTTCCAGAATGCTTTAATAAGTATCCATTTCCAGAAATACTTATGTAAATGTAGCAGTCTTAGACTCACGATCTGGCAGAGGGAGAGCATGTAGGAGGATTTGCAGCACACATGCTATTAATATTCAGCCTCAAGCTGACGCAGGTTGTGTTACAGACTTCCTTTCTTTGTAATACCTGTCGCTGTTTCTAGGTGGGATTTCTTCATGTCTGGAATGTGTGTTGGGTAGGAGGTAGGTGGCCTATTTCTAGAGAGTGAATTCTGGACTCCCAATTGTAGGGACAGTCCCTCTTTAGGAAACAAATTCCCCCGTCCCTCTTTTTTCTTCATTTGTCCCTCTTTCAGGACAGATGTACAGACCTCTGTAAATATATTTAGTTTTTTTTTGCATAAAAATGTGTTTTATTGACTCTAAACTCCATTCCCATGCTTTAAATTGATACATTTCCTATTTTAAAGTCTGACATAATATTCAATAAAAATGTATTTTTCTTACTTTTTATAACCCATACAGTTATCATATTTGCTTTTGTGGACAAGTATTATTATTCCTTTACACATTACAAGTTCCCAAAGTACAGTTTATGTGCTCTGAAAGCTGCCATTGCATTTCATTCATAGCTACAGTATTTATATATTGTATGCATTTTTCTGAGCTGTCTGCTGATCTAGCCATGTTAGGAAGAATTCCACAGTTGCCAGGGAATGTTTACATTCTTCTCGTTACAATTAAGTAAACACAAGATAATGTTATCACCAGTTGGGATGCGGATCTCCCTGCTGGGAACTTTCTATTGAAAAAGTAAGTCCTGTGTTTAACTGTTTGAATGCTGTTCTGCTAAAAAAAATGTGGTCGTATATTATATGATGTAAAGAAGAAATGCTGTGTTTCATACCACTTTAATATTGTGAGGAAACGCAGAAAAGCCGCCGCAAACGCTCAGAGTGAGGCGGCTGTTTCCGCGTCCAACATGGCGGCACAACGCGAAGAAACCGCCGCATGCCGCATGGACAGAGCGGTGGAGTCCGCGTTGGATGCAGCGGATTGCGCGCATAGCAATACTACGGACATTTTGGTTGGACGCGGGGAAGCCGCCGCTTGCTTGGAGAGCGGGGCGGCGGCCCCCGCGCCCAAATCAGTAGATACATTGCAAGACATGTCTGGTGTGGCTGGGACTGCTAGTCCACACAGGTTCAGAAGGACGCGCGCGCGCGCTGAGAGGCAGAGTTTATATGACAGCCAGAGAAGGGTCAGCTGACATTTTCACCACTTTCCATTGGTCCAGCACTTAGGGGTGGCGCTGGAGAGCGCTATAGTATATATACTGGGTGCTGGTCATTCTCTGGTTGGCTGCCGTTGCGATCACTACGTGGTAGCACTCAGACCTTGTCTGTATCTGTGTTCTAGCATAGTTTCCAAAGGTGTTGATGATCAAGGAACTCACACCTTAGCATTAGGAATATTGAACTGTATTATTTGTTATTACCTTCTGCCTGCCTGACTATTCCTCTGAACTCTGATTCTGTACCCTGCTATTCTGATACTCCGTTGCCAAACCCTGCCTGTTTATTGGATTCCGTATCTGTCTCCTGAATCTGTACCTTATCTGTCTGTGTGTTAACGACCTGGCTTGCCCGACCTCGAGAACTGGCCTTACTGTTAGAGGCAGTTCCCAGACCTGTTAGTGACACCCTCTCACTAGTGTCACTCACGCTCTGTCCTTCCTACTCTCAGCCTAGCTCCTCCCCCGGGAGAGTCTAGGCCATCAGAAGGAACATACTTCTGTGCCGTACTCAAAGCATCTAACACTCACTTGTTATATCAGGTGTCCAGAGGTTAGTAGATATATCTGATTATCGGTGATACTGCAGATCAAAAATAATCGGGAATATTCTGTATTCTCGGTGATACTGCAGTTCACCGGTAATCAGACCCTCTCTGTGTTACACCGATCTTTACAAATATGAAAGAAAACTAATGATTAGTGACTAATGAGCACAAATTTCCCATTATTATAACTACTAACTAGGCATTGTAATTTGCAATTATGATGCAAAATCGTAATGCAAAATTTCAGGAAAAAATCTTAATTTCATGTGTAAATGTAATCAGGAACCATAATTTCACAATTTCGCTTATTTTACTGTAAGGGCTGGTTCAGACGGACGTCTGCATAGCGTCGCGTCTGGGGGCGTTGCGGTGGCTGCGCGGTCAGGCTTTCAGTAGCCTTCGGTTGCGTCGTGATGCGGTCGCGTTTTTTTTTTCCGTAGGGGAACATTAGCCGTCGCGGTTGGCCGCTCCCTGGAAGCTACATGTTGCTTCCAGGGGCAGCCCAAACGCTCGCGAAAATCGGGACTCGAACGCCGCGTTCGGGTAAAAGCGCGCAAAAGCTCGGTGTAAACGCTCCCATTCACTTGAATGGGAGCGTTTACCGCGACGGTCCGAACGCTTGCGGTAAACGCTCCGCAAGCGTCCGTCTGAACCAGCCCTAACTTGTGCATATTTTGGGAAAGCCCCCATCCATGCTGTTGTGACCACAATTGCTACGTATGTTAAAGGGAACCTAAACTGAGAAGGATATGGATTTTTTCCCTTTTAAAATAATACCAGTTGCCTGACAGTCCTGCTGATCCTGTGTCTCTATTACTTTTAGCCACAGCACCTGAACAAGCATGCAGATCAGGTGCTCTGACTGAAGTCAGACTGGATTAGCTGCATGCTTATTTCAGGTCTGTGATTCAGCCACTACTGCAGCTAAAGAGATCAGCAGGAGAGTCAGGGAACTGGTATTGTTTAAAAGGAAACATCCATATCTCTCTCAGTTTAGGTTCCCTTTAAGGGGAAGAATGGGGACAAGTAAAAAAATAAATAAATATTTTTTTTTTAAATACCTTGTAGTTTTTGAGATGATCGATTTTCAAAATGCAAAGGAAACATGTTTTTTTCAACTGACATTTTCCTGAGTTTAAAACCCATTTTTCCTTTGCATATTCAAAATTGATTACCTTAAAAAAGGTCTTTTTGAAAAATTATTCTTTTTAACTTAGTCATTTCATTGGCCTGACCCAGTGATCACTGTGAACCAATCAAAGTGATCTCTGCTCTTATTTAAGAAAAAAAGAGACGCAGAGTCCGGAAGAGGTTAAAGAGCCTATTCAGTTATAAATACACATTCTATAGATCCTATTGTAAAATACAGTTATGATTACCTCCTGGGTCTGTTACTCCCCAATTTGACTTTTATTGGTAAAATTATGGTGGCCTTATGACCTTATTATGTATATACAAAATTTGCTGTACTAATGTTATGAAGGTTGGCCCCACCCCCTATCTTTGAGGGTATATTGACCAATTACCCAATAGACCATCTTCCTTTCCTTTATTGAAAATTTCTGTTACTCCCCAAGCCCCGTGTTTGCAGACTTAAGGTGTGGCCCCGCCCCCTTGCAGGAACGGCCTATGACACTTCTGTGGCACTGTCTCTATCTTGCATAGGGGAGTGCCATGACACTTTTCTGTATGGGGCAGTGCTAAGTGCTGGAAGTTGGTGGACATGGGGCACCCGAAGTGAGTTGGAGGAATTTTTAAGAAGATCTAAAGAATGTGTAGTTGTGACTGATTAAGTTCTTTACGTTCATGAATCATTCAGCGAGGAACTGGGAGGAAGTAACAGCTAGTCTCTCCCCGTGACCACAGACCACTTGATCTCCCACCCCCTCCCTCTGCTGAGAGATTTTCTCTTTGTGGCCAGCATAGCAGCAGAGTCTGATAGTGAGCTGTTGGCCAGTTGGGGAAAAACCTCTTTACCGCCAATTCAGAATTTGCTGGAGGGATCTCTGGGTCACATGACTGACTTTTCTGGTATGTCTGGATCAAATATGAGAATTATGTAATTGCTTAGTTCCCGATGTAGCTCTGCTAAAGCACACCTGTGAGTGGAGAGTGTGACCGGTACATCCAGATGCATTGTATCCAGCTGTAGCCAGATGCTATCACTGCCTGGAGGCAACATTATGCAGAGTATGGGCCCCTCTTCTCCTGGTCCCCATAGCATGCCTCGTGGTCTGCTATTGCTTTAATACGACCTGGCCTCTCCACCTCTATCAACCCCTGTGATGACCTCTTCTCGGGGATCTTATGGGATGTCGTGTTTCCCAGCTGGGTGTGAAGAGGACAGGGAGAAGCTACAGAAATATTCCATGTTATTTCATATTTCTGTAAAGAATTTAAAACAGCTTCCAGACAGGTTCCCGGTGTTCAGCCTGTCCTGTGTTCTTTCCTCAGGCTGATAGTAATTAAAAGTCAGCTGCGAGGTATGGAGTGAGACGTGTCACACCCTGCGGAGGGTCCGGCCAGTAGGGAGACATCTGTCATGTGTCCGGGTGCTGAGTGACGAGCAGAACAGAGCAAGATACAGAGACAGAACGCTGATTTTCTCCCATTGTCAGCAATCTGTGTGTGGAACGGGCTGACTGCACAACTTGGGCTCTGTGATTTACAGCAGATATGAGGAAACCTGTGTAATAATTTGGGATGGTTGGAAAATTCTGGCGGAATGACGATTTCCACGTTTCTGATCAGAAATTGGCTTTCCGCAGCGCAAATCAGAAATGGGAAATCTGTCGGAATGCACCATTACTGCAACTTGGAAATTCTAAGCCAATCACAGAATTGTAAGCATTGCACCAATCAGAGAATGCAGAATTTTTCAGTGGAAACTGGATTTTTGCAGTGATTTTAGACCACTCCGACCCCCCACCACTCCCTCACCTGGGTCATGGCTGCCACCCCCTCCAGCATGGCGGCCTCCTCCCCACCCACAGGCAGGGCCGGGATACAGAAAATGGATCAGTTTCTGTGTCCAAAGATGCCTGTGCAGAGGGGGAATCGTTTTGTATGGATTTTCACTACCCCTCCGTGTATCCGGGGGCGTAACAATAGGGGATGCAGCCCCTGCACCTGTGGGGGGGGGGGCCCTCTGGAGTCCGCCCAGGTCCGTTTGGGGGGGCAGGAGGGGTCACCGCATGAGGGGACAGCACTGCACATCAACGGGGAGGGGGGATTCCCCCCCCACCTCACCTCAGGCTCTCAGCGCTCGCCTCGTGCATCTATCACCTGCATACCTCCATCCGTATGTGTCCTGCCAGGGAGCGGAGGGAAGGGGGGGGGCGGGGAGGCCCGCTCAAATCTTTGCAGGGGGGGGGGCTCTGTGACTTCCAGTTACGCCCCCTGCCGGGCTCCGTGAAAATTTTGCAAATCCAGATTGTCCGTTCAGATTTTAAAATGGATCCCACGCAGACAGAATTGAAGATGGACTGTGGTATTTGTGGCTCTGGTTTTGATCGTGGCTAAAAATGGAGCCATGGATACGTTTTTAGAACGAGTGTGAACCTACTCTTTGTAAGGCTTGGTGGTGTATTCTCCACAGTCAGCATGCAACGCATGAGCTGGCGTGGAGGAGGTACACACACCAGCACAAGGAAACAGGCTATCCCTAGTATAGTGGAGGGGAGGACTGACTCCAATAGGAGATTGTGGCGCACAGAGCCGGTGCAGATCTGACAGCCACAAACAATGCTTTCGTTATAACGTCTCAGCGCAAAGTAGCGCTGAGCGCATAAACCAGAACTGAGTAGATCAGGACAGGTAGACAGAATGAACGCTTGCTAGCTAGTGGCTACTTAGCCAGCGTCCAAAACAAGACAGACTGGAATGAGGCAGCCAATGCGATTGCAGCGATGGCGTGCCTCACAAAGACAGGACAGGATAGTCAGGAAATAGCAGGATCAAGATAGATGAACGTAACACAGACAAATATACAATAAGTATGTTTTCCTAGCGTATTACAATTACAGCTATCAATGAAACTATTTGTAACGTCTGACTAACATATGTATATATCGGCAATGAACCGATATATGACATAAGCAGGAACGCTGACTAGGACTGGAGTAATACAGGGAACAGGACTCAGAAGGATTCGCTATCTCTTCGCAGAGATGAACGCAATCCACAAACGGTAACAGAACAGGATTCAGAAGGATTCGTTATCTCTTCGCAGAGATGAACGCAATCCACAAACAGTAACAGAACAGGATTCAGAAGGATTCGTTATCTCTTCGCAGAGATGAACGCAATCCACAAACGGTAACAGGACAGGATTCAGAAGGATTCGTTATCTCTTCGCAGAGATGAACGCAATCCACAAACAGAACCAGGAGCAGAGTAACTACCTCAGCACGGGTGGTCACGGTACGCGCAACCTACCAAAACGTGCTGGAAAGCTGACTAACTGCACACAGGATATAAACAGTTTGTGTACGTATACATCAGCGACACTGATGTATCAACGTAACACAAATACAAGGAAAATAATAAACGTGCTGGTATGCATATATATTGGCAATGAACCAATATATGATGCAAAGACCAGCAAAGTATCTTTAGAACAAGAAACACGATCGAGGGCTGAAGCGACAGCAAGACAGGCTTAAACTGAAGCTATGAAAACCCAAGGAAACCCTGCAGGAAGCAGATCTTTATACTGAGGTCATCCAATGGGAGCAGACATGCAGATTCCCACACAGGTGAATGATAATCAGTCACAAGCTGACAGCAGGGAAAGACAGACAAAGCTATGCAGCTTGCATGGAAAGACATCAGAACTGCCTGAGCTGCAGCACTACTACTTCCAGCAACACCTGCTGCAGCAGCAATCATTACAGTACCCCCGCCCTTAAAAGCGGATTCCAGACGCTTTTCAAAACTGAAATTCCCAACAAAACAGTCTGACTGATAATTCATGATGACCGGGACAGCCCGGCAAGACCGAATTCCAGAATCAGTCCCCACAAGACTGGACCCATCAGAACCAGAACCTACAGAACCATGCCCATCAGTACTACAAGCCCCAGTGTGACACCCATCAGAACCATGATTTCCAGAAGAAAGCCCTCCGAAACGCCCTGAGCGATACCCACCGCCTTCCAGGAACCGTTCAGAAACGCCAAAGCCTTTGCAATGCCCACCGGGACTGTCTTTACCAACACAAAACCCACTGTTGAACCAGTCCAAGGCACCAGGACAAGTTTTCTCAGAGACCTCCCAGAACACCTTGAAGCTCCAAAGAGATCCCCATAGGTCAGAACGCCCCTTAGGCTCACATGGAGAACTATCAAGAACCCCTATGGAACCTAGGGCAATTCCCGAGTCAGGGCCACAAGGACAAACATCAAGATCAGGGCTTTCAGGGACCAGAACCATCTCTGGGCATGCAGGCAGACTGGCAACATCAGAACATGTTCCCACTAAGGAAGCATCAGAGCACGCTAACACCTTAGACACACTTGGGCATTCTGGCACACAAAGAACATCTGGGCACACTGGCACAAGAGAAACCTCTGGGCATGTCAAGGAACTGTGAGCCTCAGGGTCAGCCAAGACAGGACCAAAACCAGGACTGGCCAAAAAAAAATCATCATGACTAGACTTCGCAACTACTGGACTTTTACACGAGAATGCAGGATCAGACTTAGATGTCGCTGATTCCAGCAAAGTCAGTAACAAATCAGATTCAGGGGCACTAACAAGACAGGACAAATCTTCTGATGTATGCACTGAACCAGATAGGGACTCCACAACTACCTCTGGACTGGACAGAGACTCATCTAATACACTGGATTGGAGCTCATGAGGCGCTGCAGAACAAGTCAGTATTGCAGCAGCCCCCACTGGACTAGGCGAAACTGAGGAATTCCCTGGACAGGAAGGGGACTCTGGAACCTCTGCCACAGCGGCCAGAGAACCAGAATCTTTCAGGATACAGGGCTGGGTTTCAGGAACACTCATCAGACCGGACTGAAATTCTGAGATTTCTATTATTTTGACCAGAGAATCAGAATTATCCATGTTACAGGGCAAGACTTCTGAAACATTCAGAGGACAGGGCTGGAGTTCCTCGGCTGTTACAACACTGGAGAGGGACTCAACAACATTGGTTAAATCAGACTGTATACAGGGCAAGGTATCTAACACACTTGCTGACGAGGACAGTATTTCAATGGCTTCTGCTTTGCTGGGCAGAAATTCATCAAGTTTTATTAGAGCAGACTGTAATTCCAAAACAGCTGCTAGACAAGTGAATATTGCTGCAACACCAACTGAGGTAAGCAGTGCCTCAGACTCCTCTGCTAGAGGGTTTGAAGTATCCAAAGTACTAGGTGAAGCATAAGACTCTGCGACCACAGCTTCACTGGACAGGATCACTGAACAGTCCATATTGCAGGGCAAAACCATGGAAGCACCTGCTGGACAGCATAATGATTCTGTGACCTGAGTTTCATTTGAGAGATCTACTGCACAATTCATGGTACAGGGCAAATTTACTGGAACATTTTCTGAACAAGGTAATAATTCTGCGATTTCAGGTTCACATAGCAGATGCTCTGAGCTATTCACGAAACTAGAGCGAGGTGTAGAAACAGGAAGATCAAGACACAATGTTTGCGCATCTGAATCACCATTCATTTGTAAAATTGGAAAATTCAGATGCTGGGGTTCTGAGGTTTCTAGACAGGATTGCTGGGACTCGGAAACTGATGTAGTGCATCTATTGGCATCTGCTGGATCAGACAGGAGTTGAACTTTATTAACACAGGTAATTTCTGCAGAAGTGTTTGCAGAGGCAGGCAAGATTTTTCTGGTGTCTGTTTCACTGAACAAAGAGTCATGAGTACTGGCTAGGCTGGACTCGGAAGTCAGCAGGACCTCTGGATTCTCTGCTGAGAAATTTGCGCAGGGCAAGGTTAAGAATGTATCAGTGGCTTCTGTTTTACTGGTAAGTAACACTGAGTTATCCATGGTACAGGGTGGAATTGCAGGAACTTCAATTTCACACAAAAAGAGCTCCGAATCACCTGCTGAATCAGCCAAAGGTGCTGAAGCAGGCGGGTCAGAACGCCAAATTTGCGAATTCGGAGTCACATAAAAATCATCCAAAATCAGTTCCCACACATCAATCAATGGAGCCACAAAGTCATACCCACACACACCAGTTTTTATTAGGTTATAGGCAGACTTAATGCATGCATTCAATACTAATTCACTTTTTGCACTGTAAAATTGACAAAATGAACTTGAATCATTCTTCCATTCATTGACCAGAGCTTCCATCTCTCCTTTCTCAAATGGAGGATTCCAAGCATACTTAACAGGCAGATCATGGTTTGCAGATATGATTGTAGCAGGGACATATATTGGGTTAATTAGCAGGTGATTGGCAGATTCCTTATTCCTAAGAATCTCCAATACCTGTAGCAAGTGCTGAACTGTAGTGTATGCAAACTTTCCTTGCTTCACAAATAAGTTGATTTGTTCAATACTCTGTAAAATCTCCTCATAATCATACTCAGATAATTCTTTTAAACAAAAATCTTTATTTTCCCTAGCCAGGGAGGAAAGTTCATTAGTAGTTTCATAAGTCCATTTAACTCCCCTGAAAGACAATTGCATTTCATTATCTGTTAATGGCAGAATCTCATTATAGGTCTCAGTCGCTAAGGATAACGACTCTGCAGATCGGACACGTTTCTTAGAACGTTTGCGTTTTGCCTTAGACCCTGCTGTTTTTGGTGATTTATTCAAGGCTGCAGGAAAATTATCAGTAACACTTTCTGCTTGCTGAACATTTTTGCAAGCAATTGAAGGAGTAGCTGATTGGCCTGCTGCCAGGAGTTCATTAAGAGGAAAAGGCAATGGATCTATGCGCAACCAGTTATGGATCACAAACGCTAGAAATTCCAGCGGTCTCTCTTTCAAATCGGAATGATTGAGAACATCAAATGCCCACTGGAATAATTCCCCTTTAAACAAAATATAACTTAGTTGGAGTGCCCAGGTTGAAACAGGAGTCGCTTGGAGATCAGGATTGGCCAGGAACCTGGCACATTCAAAGAAAAACTCATTTTCTGTTTCAGAGCTAAGTTCTTCAAATTTCTTAAAGGAACAGGAACCATAATTAACAGTGTCATACTTTCTGGGAATCCCCCCCACAATGGGGATTGCTAATGGGGTTTTCATAATGTAAGGCTTGGTGGTGTATTCTCCACAGTCAGCATGCAACGCATGAGCTGGCGTGGAGAAGGTACACACACCAGCACAAGGAAACAGGCTATCCCTAGTATAGTGGAGGGGAGGACTGACTCCAATAGGAGATTGTGGCGCACAGAGCCGGTGCAGATCTGACAGCCACAAACAATGCTTTCGTTATAACGTCTCAGCGCAAAGTAGCGCTGAGCGCATAAACCAGAACTGAGGAGATCAGGACAGGTAGACAGAATGAACGCTTGCTAGCTAGCGGCTACTTAGCCAGCGTCCAAAACAAGACAGACTGGAATGAGGCAGCCAATGCGATTGCAGCGATGGCGTGCCTCACAAAGACAGGACAGGATAGTCAGGAAATAGCAGGATCAAGATAGATGAACGTAACACAGACAAATATACAACAAGTATGTTTTCCTAGCGTATTACAATTACAGCTATCAATGAAACTATTTGTAACGTCTGACTAACATATGTATATATCGGCAATGAACCGATATATGACATAAGCAGGAACGCTGACTAGGACTGGAGTAATACAGGGAACAGGACTCAGAAGCATTCGCTATCTCTTCGCAGAGATGAACGCAATCCACAAACGGTAACAGAACAGGATTCAGAAGGATTCGTTATCTCTTCGCAGAGATGAACGCAATCCACAAACAGTAACAGAACAGGATTCAGAAGGATTCGTTATCTCTTCGCAGAGATGAACGCAATCCACAAACGGTAACAGGACAGGATTCAGAAGGATTCGTTATCTCCTCGCAGAGATGAACGCAATCCACAAACGGTAACAGAACAGGATTCAGAAGGATTCGTTATCTCTTCGCAGAGATGAACGCAATCCACAAACAGAGCCAGGAGCAGGGTAACTACCTCAGCACGGGTGGTCACGGTACGCGCAACCTACCAAAACGTGCTGGAAAGCTGACTAACTGCACACAGGATATAAACAGTTTGTGTACGTATACATCAGCGACACTGATGTATCAACGTAACACAAATACAAGGAAAATAATAAACGTGCTGGTATGCATATATATTGGCAATGAACCAATATATGATGCAAAGACCAGCAAAGTATCTTTAAAACAAGAAACACGATCGAGGGCTGAAGCGACAGCAAGACAGGCTTAAACTAAAGCTATGAAAACCCAAGGAAACCCTGCAGGAAGCAGATCTTTATACTGAGGTCATCCAATGGGAGCAGACATGCAGATTCCCACACAGGTGAATGATAATCAGTCACAAGCTGACAGCAGGGAAAGACAGACAAAGCTATGCAGCTTGCATGGAAAGACATCAGAACTGCCTGAGCTGCAGCACTACTACTTCCAGCAACACCTGCTGCAGCAGCGATCATTACACTCTTAGGGGATAATGGGGACTGTTTCTCAGGTGGGTTTGGAGGCATTCAAATACTCACAGAGCCTCCGGCGACGTCGTGTAGACTTCTTGAAGCTCCTAGCGGCTTTCCGGTATCCATGCACGGAAGAAGGCGGTACAGGGGATGTGCTGGCTGCAGTGCATGGAGGACATCAGAAAGCCGCTTGGAGCTGCAGGAAGTCTACAAGACATCGCTGGAGGCTCAGTGAGTATTTGGGGTTGGGGAGGTTTGTGCAGGTTACTCAAGCAGCCGGCAAGCACATGTATCCGGCACCAGACGATCCCCACCGGTGACGGATACTGGGGACTCTCCTGTAGTCACAGTGATGCGAGACATTACTTGATTGGATGGTATGATGTGAGCAAGTATCTCATTGGCTGCTGCGAATAGCATTTATATAGCCCATTCATAACTGTGCCGTTTTCCAGGCTGATACAGAACATCTGAATACAACAATGAATTGTTTGCTGAATAGCGAGACATTACCCAATATAATCCCGAGGAGCGCATTGTTTAACATCTGCGAATGTCTCATTAGGACAATTGATAACAATTAATGAGCGTTTGTCCGGGGATGACTTCCATGGTGTTTACATTAGTGCCGGCTCAGGATATACATGCTGCAGGGTCAGAGATTGGCTGGGAGCGCACAGCCAGCACCATGTTTGTAGATAGAAATTCCAGCTCTGTAGAATCACCAGCAGTCATGTTACTCATTTATATCCTGGATATAGGACTGGCGGAGAAAGGGGGGGGGGGGGGGGGGGCATAATTTGTTATTTTAGGGTCTTAACACCTAATAGAAGACACAAGAAAGGATGTTACAGATTTTGGAAAGAGACTCAAAGAGATGAAGTATCGGATTGCGTCAGCCAAGCAACTCTGAATTCTATTATTTACTTACATGGGACCTCGACTGCAGAATATCTTACACTGATATACGAGGGGCACAGCCTCTTACATCTTCAGTTGCTGCTAGCCTTTCACATATTCAGTTCAGGCAGTATATATTGAATGACAATATTTAAACAAATTAAGATTTGTAAAAAATGTTGCACTTTTTGAAAAATAAAAATGAAAGTATCATTTTATTTCCTTGTCTACTGGGGATTGGTCAGTGAGACACAAATATTCAGAGTTAATGTACGTGTTATGCTTATTTTCTGCCCATTTAAAGCACACTTGAATTGGGCATAACATGGATTTATACTTACGTTGGGCTTCTTCCAGGCCCTGTAGCCTTTCAGGGCCCTCTGAGTCCTCCTGGTCCCCCCCCTCCCCCACCCCCGTTGAGTTGCCCAGAGCCAGGACAAGGTCCTCCAGCACCCAAGGCTGAGACACCACAGTGCTCCCCTCCATCCCTCCCCACCAGCCATCACACACTGATTGCTATTAGACTAAGAGGCACCCCAGGGCCCCCAACACCTCAATCTCTAGTTCTCAGGCTTGCATTCACTGCCATGTATCCCCTTTTCTTATTTCTCTCTGCTTCACACTCAGTAGGGGGATGATAGCTGAGTGAGTTGTGTGGGGCACACGCCTACCCTGTGCCCTGAGGCTGGAGCCTCTCTTGCCTCTGCCTCAGCCTGGCCCTGGTACTTCCACCCTATCTGAAAGATCTGCAACTGGAACTCAGGGGCGTAACTACAGGGTAGCAGCCCCAGCAACCACAGGGGGGCCCAGAGCTGTAAGGGGGGCCTCAACTAATACCTCTGGTAAAGGGCTCCATCCTTCAAATCAGGGTTTTTTGTGGCTAAATTTGTTATGGGTGTGCAGACTATGATGTCCACACTTGTTTTAGGCTGTGAGAGTCACAATGGGATGGCAAGGGAAAGAGCTTTTAGCTGTAACTGACAGAAACTGATATATAAGTGAAATCTTGTCAGAACTGTAAGGAATCATTGTTAGAAGAAATGGTGATCTTCTGAGAGGAACTGACGGTCAGGGAAGTATGTAATATTCATTTGCAGGTACATCATGTGTCTATTTAAAATCATTTTACTCGGTTCAGGTTTCCTCTAAGGACCAGGGAATTTCTGGTAAAAAAATGGGGCTCACCAACGTCACCCCGCACAGACCCATCTCTCTCGCCATTCACGCCACCAATGTCACCCCGTACAGATGAATCTCTCTCGCCGCTCACGCCACCCTCCCGTTGCTGCAGCCCACTTACTCTGCTGTCGATAAGACAGCAGAGCTCTGTCACGCAGTCAGGAGACAATTTCACTGGTTCCTGACCCTGTGAGCAAATCACAGCCAATCACAGTGATCACAAGGTCAGGAGCCAATTAAATCTGCTCCTGACTGGCTTACGGTGCTCTGCTGTCATACAGACAGCAGAACGAGTAGACTGCAGCAACAGGTGATCGGTGAGAGCAGTGGAAGTGTCCAAGGTGGAAACTGTAATCTACATCCTGGCAAGGGATAACATGTCCCAAACAGGGTGCAGATTTCAATTACCATGGGCCGGAAGCGCTTAAACAATATAAATAGTGCATGGAAATACTGTAGAAAACAACAATAAAGACATATAGTCAGTTCTCTGGTACACCACACTGCTGCAAACCTAGCATCATCCGCAATGCTGCCATTAGCCCAGCCTCCTCTGGGACAGCACACTGCCAATAACATTGCCCTCTCTGGGAAAGCGCACTAGTGCCAACCTAGATGTCTCACTTTTAGGATAACTTTGAATGCTGTGAGCTACTCTCAAATGCAGAAAGTCTCTCCACACAGGAGAACTCGCTTCACTCCTGCCGGAAAACCAGCTGGCTTTGCAAGATATTACATAGTCACTCTGAAAGGAATGTCTCTGTCAAATGAATTTGTTATTAAAATAATGCTACAGTGTTCTCTGCCATAGAACAAGGTACCCCACACCACCGCTCTCACACAAATCAGTCCATGGAGCCATATTAATCCGCACCTCGCACTTATGAGGCCAGGACCAGCAGGAAACAGCTGTCTTTAGATTGGATCATATGACTCTGTAACATGAATAGCTATAGGTGTCCCATATACCAAGCTACAGTGATTTCCATATTCCACCCTCTGTCCTGAAATAAAGCATTATGTCCAAACTGTATTAATAGAATCTGCAATACATACAGCTAACATGTGATCTAATACATGACATTGTTAATGTTTTACATTTATGCAGAACTTGTGGTGTGTATTGCAATCAGGTAGATGAAATGAAGTGGTTTTGTGGTTTTCCAGCATAAATGATAATAAATAGCAGGTAATACGATGATAGATTGCTGCAGCTGTTGTGGGTGACATTGCCCTGCGTCATCTGGTATTTCCAGGGGAATATTGTGTGTTCAGGACGTCCACAGGAATAACAATAACAAAAGATGATCTCCCACCCTTCATGTGTCCATCAAATGTCCTTTGTTAGCTGACATTATGATTCTTCCTCAAGCCTATTTTCTTAGGATGGTGTAAAACGTCTTCCAACCGTAGCACATGGGTTGATTTGCGTTGTGCTATTTGGACATGAGATGCCTTCAAAACCACCATCTTCTCAATTGAAAGGCACCTGCAAAAAGGGAGATTTAACAGGGTTTCTCCCCTAATTGTGATAAGTGGCTTGGCCAATGGCCAATCAATGGGCTCCTGGGGCTGGAGTAGGCATGGGAGCTGTTCTTGAAGCCAGGGAATTACATGGAAACTTTTTCACCATAGAGGTATTTTGGGAGTGTCTCTTGTCCACTGACGGACACTAGTTGTTGCATTGCATACAAGTCATAAGACTGCTTTGGTTAGGAGATTTTTGAATTCTTTCACTGGTGGCCATACATGCCCTGGCTGTTAATTGCTTCAGAAATCACATTGAAATTAATGTTGTTCAAGTAGACAAGACACAGAGCATTCATATTGCATTTTTCTCCTGGCAGACTCAAAACGCTTCAGCCACTTATGGCATGCTCCATGGGCGACCAGGATCATTAGCAAGCCTTGCCCAAAGGCTCCTGACTGTTCTACATACTGGCTTGAGTCAGGATTCGAACCCTGGCCAAAGGCTACATCAAAGCGACAGCCTTACCAGTACGCTTTCCAGCCTAATGTTTCCAGGTGTGTCCAAGTTACAGAAAGTGTCTCCTATCAACTTCTGATAAGGAGATAGATCCATCAGCAAATGAAAACTTATCGACTATAAAAATGTTTGTTGAATACTTGACATTGCGGTTATAAGAAAAGGAAAAGAGTCATGCCATCCCAAACAGGGACATGTCCAGTCTGTCTGTCTTCATGGAGAGTGAGATGGCCAGACATCAGTGGCTTCTTCCACAGCACATAATCTAAGGGATGAGGTTCAACATTCTTTAATGTGAAACAGCCAATCTGAAGCTTGAGAGCTGGAAGAGGAGGAAAAAAAATACAGGGACAAGACTGGAGCCCAATCTAGTGAAATATTTCAATAGCAATTGGACAAATATCACAGTAAATGTATGCAAAACGGAAGTTTGCCTTCACTTAACGACCGCCTAACGCCCATAGGCGTCGGCAGGTCTTAAGTGGTTTACCATGGAAACGGATCGAGCGGCCTTTCCATGTCAGTTCACGGAGGGTGTCTCCGTGAACAGCCGGAGAGCTGCCGATCGCGGCTCGCCGCCAAAATGTAAACACGCGGGGAAGAAATCCCCGCTGTTTACATCATACGGCGCTGCTGCGCAGCAGCGCCGTAAGGCAGATCGGCGATCACCGGCATATGATAGGCTGAAGCCTATCCTACAATGCGCAGGACGGATATCCATCCTGCACAGCCCATGGTGGGAGAGGGAGGGACAGGAAGGAAGAGAGCGCCAAAAACGCTGCGTAGGGGGGCTTTGAAGAGCCCCCCCCCACAAAGTGCAGCAAGCCGGCGACGATCAGACCCCCCCAGCAGGACATCTCCCTAGTGGGGAAAAAAGGGGGTAAGTCTGATTGCCCTGGCATAATACTGATCTGTGCTGCGGGCTGGAGAGTCCACGCAGCACAGATCAGGCAAAACACTCCTGGTCCTTAAGTGGTTAAAACAGAAGGTATTTGCGATTATTCAGGTTGGAGTAAGCCCTGAGATGTCGCCCACAATGCATCATTGCTGAATATGCAAATCATCTCTTTGTTGTCAATGATAGCTAAATACACCTCCAGAACCTCTGGAATGCATGGGCCAGCTTGTTAATATTACAGAACAAAACTAATCCAACATGCATACAGACTGGTTTAGATTGGTTGATCCCCATCAGGAAACATACTTCAGGTCCACCTGCAAGGTAGGAAATACTTTTTTGGGGAACCAGAAAAACTAGGACATCCTGTCAGTGAACATTATAAAGCTAGGAAGCCCACCTTAGCTCTCAAAATTACCCCCCTTCTCCACCGAATGAATGTTTGAGATAAATCAAATGCTGGGAAAGGTCTATTAACAACTCAGCAAACTCAAAAATGTTACAAATAATTAAAAGCAGTAAATTTCAGACACTAGAGGAGGAGGCCCTGTCAGTAAATCTTATCTGAATGTGAGAGGGGGGTATAGGGAGCATTAGTGCACCTGTGCGTAGGTGTTTCCGGCCATTAGAACTCACCCTCCATTGCTGACTGTATGGGGGACCCCCGGCCGGCACCCCTGGGGGGGCCACACACAATCAGCACCTGTCAGCACAATCATGCAGATGATGATGGAAGTGTGAGACATTTGGGAGGGAGTTTCCTTTCAGCAGCTGTGATAAATGCTGGGGGTGCCGCTACTTATCTGAATATGGAATTCTAATAGTCTTCCCCTGTAGATTCCAGGCAGCAGAAATAGGCCTCTGCTGACACGTTACATGGATCTACGAGGCTTTAAGACATTTAGGAAATATTTTAATGGCCCGTTTCTGCCATGTTAGCTCTTCTGTGCACGGAATGGTGCGGCGGGCCCAGCAAACGGGAAGCAGCTCCGCTATGCACACTTGTGGATGAAATGCAGCAATAATAATAATTAGAGTAACTCATGGCCAGATGAGGATTAATCTGTCAGCAGCTCAGCAATGGGGGATAATTTACTATCGGAGGGATTCACAGCATCCTCTGCGGTCACCTCTAATCGCTGATCAGGTGGAAGCAGTCTTTGCTACTTGTAAATCTGTGACCCCAGGAGGTAGCTGAAGACCAGTCAGTGTGAAAATTGCTCCTTTATACCTTTACAGCAGAGGTGTCAAACTCAAATTCAAAGTGGGCCAAAATTGAACACTGGGACCAAGTCGTGGTCCAACCTCAATGTTTAGTGGCCACCTCCCTCCCCTATAAGAGTTTCAGGGTGTCTAATGGCCCCCCTCCACCGTTCCCTGGTGTTTGGTGGTCCTTCATTCCTCCCCTATAGTTTCCTGGTGTCTAGAGGCACCCTCCCTTGCCTATACATTTCCCTAATGTCTAGTGGCCCCCTCCTTCTCCTATACAGTTCCCTGGAGTCTAGTGCCCCCCTCCCACCTCTACACAGTTCCCTGGTGTCTAGTGGTCTCTTCTCTCCCCTATACAGTTCCCTGGTTTCTAGTGGCCCCTTTTCCATCCTTCATACAGTTCCTTGGTGTCTAGAGCTTTCCCCATTCCCCTGTACAGTTCCTTGGTGTCTAGTGGCCCCTTTCCCTCCTTTATACAGTTCCCTGGTGTCTAGTGTTTTCCACATTCCTCCCCATATGGCTTCCTTGGTGATCTTATAGCTTCACTCGTGGTCTACAGTGGGCCAAACATAATGCAAAGTGGGGGAAGCACTTAAGGAACAAATTTGATGGCTCTGTGGGCCAGATTTGGTCCAGGGGACAAACCTTGACATGTATGTATTAAAGCAAATCTGTAGAGTAAAAAAGTCAGATACTTACCTAAGTAGAGACAAGGCTCTGGATCCTATTGAGCCTTCCCTGTCCCCTCGTTTCAATGCTGTCCCGCAGTTAGGCTGCTGCCAGGAGCCTTCAGAAGACTTTGGGAGCCTGAATGCTCTGATGATGGCGGCCGGTGGCATAGATGGTCACAATAATGAGAGAGGTATAATACATAAACAGCATGACACTGCAGGAAGGAGAAATAAATGCAAATCATGGCAGAGTAGGTAATTCCAATGATACTCACTGCAATATGTAATCTGCACACATATTAGCTAGTGCATCTTCTTCATGTCATGGAAAAGCCAGTCACTGCCAGGTTTATAGAAAACATATACCGGTAGCCTACTAATTTAACTAAACTATAAACAGCAAACCTGCAGACAGAAATGTCCAGCTCTTTATTCTTCTGTTTTTTTACCTTCTTCAGTGCAAGGTACAGATTATTACATCTCCGTGGTGAGATTTGTGAGGCGCAGGAGATATAGGGAGTACGCTTAGGTCATGGAAAGCAAAAACCACTACTGTTTTTATAACAGGTCAAAAGTATGAGCAATAATTCAGCTTTAAGTAAAGAAGAACGCATTCTATCAGTATTACCTGGTGCCCAAATTGTGAGTCTTCTCAGTAAATAAGGCTAATGTCTGCCATATTTCAGCACTTTCATTTGGTGTTTTTAGTTCCCAGCTAAAGTTATGATAGACATAGGCTATATAGACATAAAATGATGATGGACATAGGCTTGGCCATAGGGGGAGCAGGCCCTGCAATGGAATGAAATGGAGCCCTAGGCAAGATAGCAATTTTTGCCAACTGCTGATGGTCACCTGGCTTTTATAGTAAGATTTGGAGGGTGCTAGAGTCCCTAGACTCTCCAGCCCTTAGACAACTGCCTAGGTATGCCTTGTGGATAATGTGGCTCTGCACCTGCAGGAAGGTATGAAGGGGCCCAACCAGGGGCGTAACTAGTAGTCCCCAGGCCCCCCTGCAAGAATTTGGAAGCCCCCCGGGGCCCGCTCAGGGCTGTCTTCTGGGGGCAGGAGGGGTCGCAGCATTAGGGGAGAGCTTTGCACATCTTTGCACCCTGTCCCCTCTCCCTGCCAATGTGCAAAGCTCTCCCCTCCTGCCACCCCAAAACGGACTTGAGCCCCCCATGGGTGCAGGGACTGCATCTCCTATTGTTATGCCCCTGGGCCCAACAGTCAGGTGTTGTTGTGCCACACTTGTAATGGGAGGGGATCATGGTGACCACACAAGTTGTATCATCTCTGGCAGATGGGCCCTTGCTTTGTGTGGGGTCTCACCGTAAGGAGGAGGGGCATGGAAAGAGGGCAACCCCAATGAAACTTTGCTGGAGATCCCTATGCTTTGAAGTTATGGCCCTGTATGTAGACATTTCAATACTTTGTGTGTTGCAGGTCTCTCTCTTTCTGATTCTGTGAGATTATCTATATTTGGCCACTTTTTCTTCTGCTGGTCTAGGATCTACAATGCTGCTTCCTGTAAGCCGCTATCATTACCTGTCATCCCAGACTTGAGCATGTTCATCCAGCGTGTCTTCTAGGAGCTCCTGTCCCGTCATGTCACTGAAAGCCACCATTGTTCTGCCACTCACCTGCAGACAAGAATGTGCTCTTTCTTCTTACCATTTGGTTGGAATATGTTTCATCTCATCCTGAGAGGAGAATGCTCTGAGCCAACCCCCGGGATAATCTCATATAGATATAACCCAGTGAATGAACCAATTTGATATTCTTGTGTTTCCACTATTCAGCATTACTACACAGATCCTAAATGTTGTTATGAGAGAAGAAACAAGTAATTGAAGGCCAAGATTGCAGGGCAGCCCCGAAAAATAGAGGAAGATTTCAGTGGGGAGATAAGATCATTTAATGTACACAGTTATTATAGCTTACAGTACCCTTGTGTAGCCACCAGGGGCTGCCTGAGCACACTGAACACACATACAATCTGCATGGAAAAATCTGTATGTTGCTAGATGTAGCTATATGGATGATATGCCTGGACTCCTAGTTCTCCTCAGTTCTTCTGAATTAGATGGATCTGCCTGGGAAAGGAAGTAAAGAAAACTCTTATGAATCAGATTTTATGGATGTACAGAAACGTGGATTTACAATTCCGCATTCTGAGAAATTTGTTTCCGACTCCTGAGTAAATTGGAATTTCCAATTTCGGTGGAATGTTGTTTTTTTCTATTATTGTCAAGTTTATTCATAATTTTTTTTTTTATTGATTTTTTGCAGAATCTGCTATACGTTGCGGATGCACGCTAAATCATGGCCACAGAGGCCATGACCTAGGGCACCAGAAAGCAAGGGGCAGACAGCAGGCTGGCACACTAGGACAATTAAACTGCCAAACATGTAAACCACATCAGTCGCAAACCCAGTTCGTGACTGCCCTGCTTCCACAAGGGCTAGCAGTGGTCCTCTGCTCCCCCCCATCCTGGGCTCCCCCCAAGAACAGCACAGAATGGGGGGAGCACAGGACCAAAGAAGTACACAGGATCTTGGGTACAGAAGATAAAAGCACAGGACCAGGAGAACAAATGGGACAGGGAGAGCACACAGGACGGGTGGTGGACAGGACGTATGGGGGGGGGGGGGGTTGGTGACAGTGGGCCTTGGGCAGCAAAAAGTTCAAATCCAGCCCTGGATATTATGCAGAATATGCATTTCCGATTGGCAGCCACGGTACACTTCTCTGAATTCTCCGATTAGCCTAATAGAGTCTTGGTACCGTACTGTGTATTTGGTGGAATTTCAGTTTCTGCAGTACAATACTGATTCTCTGATTGGCCCATTACATGTGCGTCTTGTGATTGGCCTAAAAATTCTCAGTAATGCGGTATTCCGCTGAATTCCAATTTCTGCACTGGAATACCAGAAATTTGCAGCACGGGGGCGTGGTGGTTAGCACTCTCGCCTTGCAACGCTGGCTCCCCCGTTTTGAATCCCAGCCAGGGCTTTATCTGCACAAACTTTGTAGGTTCTCCCTGTGTCTGTGTGGGTTTCCTCTGGTAGTTCGGTTTCCTCCGACATCCCAAAAACATACAGATAAGTTAATTGGCTTCCCCCTAAATTGGCCCTAGACTACAATACATACACTACACGATACATACAGACATATTATTATGGAAGGGATTAGATTGTAAACCCCTCTGAGGGACAGTTAAGTGGCAAGCTAACATGATCTGTACAGTGCTGCGGAAGATGTTGGTGCAATATAAATACTAAATAATAATAATTTAGGATTGTGTGGAATTTGGAAGCTCATCCCTAATAGTGATACATTAAAAATAAACAGCTCACAGAAGTTCTATAAAGCCACGCAATGACTGATAGCGTTCTCCTCGCTTGCCCCAAATGCTACGTGACATCACATCTGTGCTGTTCTGTTGCAGCAGTAATGCTATGGTCCGCACCTCACTCAGGGGTACTGCGAGGATCCGGAGATTGGGGCGACTCGGAGGGGTAATCATTTTGTGCGGAAGCAGGGTGAGCTGTCAATCGGCTCACCTTGTGCCAAAAAGCACAATGCGCAAAAATGCCATGTAAGCCCAGGACAGCATTTAACCGATAGGAAGGTAACAAATTTCCATGTTGAAATGCAATGCCCCGTTTCTGTGCCTATGGGTACTCTTTAAAACAGATCATTGGATTCCTTGTTTTTATCCCACATATACAGTATTTATGGGATTGCAGGAAGGTCACAACCAGTTGCTGTTAATTGCTACCAGAAGCCTTACAAATAAGCTAATAGAAAAACAAATAGCATGAAGTAAGATATCTGTTGACGGGTAATTAGTCCAGCAGAGACACAACAACGTAAAACAATTATAACCAAGAGCAATACATTAGTACGATGATGTTTCCTTATTGTCTGGCGGGTCATGCGAGGATGTTTGTTTCAGCGGATGAAAAATGGACTCATCCATTGCCAGGAAGAGGCCTCCACTGTCAGAATCAGACAACATAGTGATTCTACATTGCACAGACTCTTGTTGGGGAATTGCTAACGTCTGGGAAGAGCTATTAGGTGAGACATCGGGAGGGATCAGAGAGCTGGAAGCCTCCATATACAGGGAATTACGTACCTATGAGATGTAGACAGGAGTTGGATCATCCCTGTGTTTAGGTTCAGTGGTATTGGTGAGCTGTTGGGTGTATGTATTTACTGCATTTGTGGTCATTAGAGGTAGTACTGGATATTTTAGTCATAAACGTAGTAGTAACGTGTTTTCACTTCATGTTTATGAAGTTCTATCTGGAATTGTCTCAAAGCAGAGTCATTCCTTCTGCATTAGTTCAAATAGCAGAGGAGAATCAGTGCCTCAAAATGGCCCTCTGATCAACCCATCGATTGATTTCCAGCCAACATCAGGCAAAAGGCTTGATCAGGAATGGTGGAAAATCTCAGTTACAAGGACTCGATCAGGTGTGGGCAATAACAGAGTTTGATATTGACAACAACTGATGGACCCCCGGCCTATTTCCCCCCTATGCTCATGTACTGCCACGCTGGCATGAATCCTAGCCTCCTCTGGTGTCCAGCATCACCAAGAGCTCCTGTACCACGTGACACCAACACATGACGTTCTACACGAGCCGGTGTCAAGTGGTACAGCTGCTTGCGGTGACCCAGACACCAGAGGAGGCCAGGATTTGCACCAGCATGTGACAGGTGAGTCTTCAACACTGCACATGAGCATAGGAAGAGGGGTACATATACACATGGGGTTGGAAGCAGGACAATTTTCAATTGATTTCATTTTGAAATGTATTGGAAATCGGTGTGTAGTATATCAGCAGACAATAGCTTCCTCTTTGATCAGATTCGGTCAGAGAGGGAACTATCTAATGGTTGATCTGGTAAGGTCCGTACACACGCCGGACTGCAGGCAACGACGGGTCCGTCGTCACCTCCCGCTGGGCGGGCGTTCCAGCGACAGTCCGGCATGTGTAAAGTCTGTCTGCAAACTGATACGGCTGTTTCTGAGCGATCCGCCGGTGGATCGCTCAGAAACCGCCTTATCAGTCCGCCGACAGACTGTACACACACCGGACTGTCTGCTGAAACCCCACCCAGTGGGAAGTGATGACAGACCAGTCGTTGCCTGCAGTCCGGCGTGTGTACGGACCTGTAGACTGACTGTCTAGTGTGATGAAAGTTTCACATGAATCTATATAGGACATACTGGAGAGTATCAAGTAAAGAAAAATACCTCCCTGCCAGTTTATTCAGCTCGTGAGGCATATTTATGTACCTGTGGTGATCTATGCTGTATGACGTCCAGCAGAGTGCGCTAGGAGTTGACCACTGTCTCCTGGCCTTATCTTGTTATAAATAAAGCTAGAGTCACCATCAAAGTCCTTCACGGTTTTCTGGATATCATACTGGGTATGGTTTAGGGTCTCCCCACGCTGGCCCCACACTGCAGCACCTCTTGAACGCACCCCCTGTGGATAAAAAAAAAATTACACCAGATAAATTATGGATATCACTCCACCTCCATTTTTTTTCTAAGGCAAATACTAAAAAGTGAAATAGAAATAACCCTATAACCAAATCCCATAGTCTTTAAAATGAGAATATTTTATAATCAAGCATCATCTGACATTAGATACAATGCATGGAGGTTATATTCAGGAGCAACACACATTCTATTGGTTCCAAACTATTCAACTGAACCACTAAAACACATTCTATCGGTGAACAGTCCTGAGAAAGCCCAGATTGCAGGGCGAAACAATTCTCTCCTGTGTGATGTTTTTTGTGCCGTTAAGTATTTTACTGCTGTTTATTAGAATCAGATAACTTCAGCCCATGGCGCTCAGCGTCGAACACCAAAGCTGGGCACTGTCAGAGCAGTAATGCAATGGATTCTCAGAACCAAATTACACCTCCCTCCAAGTTTCTACAACTCGAAGGCGGAATAGTATTTAATCCCGGCAGGAGGTAGAGCCCTGCACCAAATTCAGCATACTATATGTAACGATTGTGGAACTTTCTCCGTGATCAGCGCACAACGCGTGCGCTGACACGGCGGAAATCCTCCACAAGCGTATATTTGCAGGCACCCAGCAAAAGGTGCTACGCACCTGTAGAGGGAAATTCCTGTCGGCAGATGGCGCTGGGGAGTGCAGAGGAACCAATCCTCTGTACCTCCACAAGTGCCAGACAGGAATTGTACGAAGCGCAGAAAGCAATCGCAAGTGAGGCGATTGCGAATGAGATTGAGCAAAGGGACAGGTTGTATGTGTGTGCGCCAATCCAGTCGCCACCCCGCGACCGCGCACACACACAACAGCAGATATGAAATAGGAATGCGATCGCGAGAGGTGCGATCGCCAGACGTGACACAAGGCAGATCAGAATAGAATACGAGGGTAGCAAAGGCACAGCAAATAATACAATAAGGAGATACGGAAAATAACAAATGCTAGCTAACCGCGAACACCGCACTCATTCGCAACAGTGCACGCGGTTATGCTCGGTCTCCACGTGATAAGCACAGTAGAGACAAGCACGCCTAACTAACCATCGACAGACAGACATGAAACAGAGGACGCGAGCGCTTGCTTAACGGTTACCTCACCGAGCCTCCAGCAAGCGTAGCAGACAAGACAGACACACGAAAACAGGGACAAGCGAGAGATAGGATTCACACCACTAGCGAAAAGTGGCTAGCGCAATCCAGGTACAGAGTAGCAGAACAGAAGGATCCCCAGCGCTAGCGAAAAGTAGCTAGCGTGATCCCAGAAGACAGAACAGAAGGATCCCCAGCGCTAGCAAAAAGTAGCTAGCGCGATCCCAGGAGACAGAACAGAAGAGATAGCTGGTAGCAACCGCTGCACCAGCTATACTCCAAGAATAGAGATCAGAACCATTTCCTGTCGACCACCTTTGGGGCAGGACAATGGCAACAGGCAAGACAAGACAGAACAGGCAATACAGATAATACAACCTGACTGGGCTAGAAGGGGAGCCTAAAGCAACCCCCAGGAATTAACTATACTAGATAGCAATGGCTGACACTCCAGCAGTGTCCATCAGGAACAGACCATGGAAAGGAAATGACCAGCAAAGCCTTCTGGGAAACATAAAGCTCTTATAGTGCCAGTCATCAAAGAAGGCAGGTAGGGGATTTGCATAACGAATGTATGCAAATTCCCCAGCAAGAGAACAGACCAGAAACTTGCAATGGAAAGACAGGTCTCTGTTCCAGAGACCTGCAGCCCACAGACTAGAGGAATGGACAAACAGCTGTCTGCCTGTGCAGCCAGCTGAGCGGATCATCACACTATACATATGATGCTCATTGCCCTAAGAAGATTCACATTTAAAGCTTGGAAGTTTTATTGAACCAAAAGAATGCGGGTTGCTCCTGGATATTACCTCCTTACATTGTATCAAATGTTTTTGCTTCCAATCTGGATGTTGAACCGCACAAGGTTATTAGGAGCCTGATTGGGCAAACATTGGTGTGCACTATGCTTTTTCTTATTGTGTTATTACCCGACATTAGAACAGGAAGTCAGTATTGCAAATCCAACCAGCAAGATAATAAAAATGCTCAACAAATATGTTTTATGTGCAAGGCACAATATTTTATAAATAGCAAATATATATTCCGCAAAACTTGCAATAAAAAATAAATGTGAACCTTAACAAGGACTTTAAACTTTCTAAGGCATCTTTTCACAAATATTTTTGGTTAGCAACATATTTTTGTTTTCTTTTTACTTTTTTTTAAAAACTTTTTTCCTCCCATTGTGGCAGTTTTGTAGTTCTTGAAAGCAGCATTATATGAGCTGAAATGACTCAAAGTCTGCTGGAGATACTGTCACATGTAATACATATAGAGATATATTGTGCTACGCTACAAACCCATTGGCAGTAGATGTGAGCTTTTATTGGGAGAGATGGGACTTGTCATAATAAACCTCACGCTGTAGAATTCTCCACTGAAATATAATAAAAAGCATATAAAATATAGCATATTGTGTCTGATGTGTATATAAAATATGAGACGCTCCACTTAGAATAATACACAGATGTTTTGAATATATTTTTACAATTTTCAGTATATTTCAGGCTCTGTCATTCCCGATTGACGCTAATCCGCGGTGAAGGAAGCTGTATGGGAGATACACCGACATCTGGCCTTCTTATCATTTATTTATACTGAATCAGCTTTTCCCACGGTCAATAAATGGCAGCAAGCACAAAAAGCATAAAAATACACAGCGGACGGTAATTGTTTATGCAGAGAGAAAGTCCGAACGGATGGAGAGAGAAAAGCCAGCCATATTAACCAATCAGAATAATTTGCTTCACTCTCCCATACTGCTCTGATGCAAGAAAAGGAGAATCTGATTGGTTTAGTCATATGACACTGAGGCAGGAACAGAAGAATCTGATTTGGTTTAGGCCCGGTTCACATTAGCGGTCGCCGTCCGGAATCACCGTGCCGGAGCCGGACCGCATGCAGAACGGACGGAACGGACGCACGGCATAGCAATGAAAGCCTATGCGTCCGTTCACATGCGTCCGTTTCGTCCGGACCGGATCCGGACTGGATCCGGACTCCGGCATAAGACCCAACATGCGCTATTTTTTGGTCCGGCTCCTCCGGCAACCGTATCCGGAGCGGAGCCGGACTGCACCATCCGGCCAATACAAACCAATGAGAACCGGAGAGCGCACAACACACTGGCTAAAAATCCGGATGTTCTACCCCACTTCCTATGCGTATTGTAGCGGCGATTTTGGATGGGGACACATGGGCAAGCATTTTGGAGTGGAGCAGCAGTGACTTTAAACGTGCTGGAGATGTTGGCAGTATGTCGGAGGTGGAGGTGAGTGCTAAACAGCGGAGGGCCTGATTCCACAGGTCCACCTTCTACTGACCTCCCAGACCCCAACATTTTTATTCGGTTTCTACTATCTTTTGCCAAACGGATCCGGATCGCATCCTGATGAACACCTGATGCAACCTGACCGGATCTGGATCGGATCCGGATCAGAACCGTACGGTTCCGATCCGGTCCGGCTCCGGTCAGGTCATCCGGACCGTTTGGCAGAGAATTGCAAGTGTGAACCGGCCCTTAGCCAAACTACACTGAAGCAGGAATGGAAGAATCTGATTGGTTTAGCCATACTACACTGAAGCAGGAACAGGAGAATCTTATTGGTTTAGCCATACTTCACTGAAGAAGGCACAGGATAATCTGATTGGTTTAGCCATATGACACTGAAGAAGAAAAAGGACAATCTGATTGGTTTAGCCATACTACACTGAAGCAAGAACAGAAGAATCTGGATTGGTTGAGCTATGCTAACCTGAAGCAGGAAAAGGAGAATCTGATTGATCTCTCTTTCCCATCGCTGATGTTGTGGCTATAGATGGCCAATGAGATCTAATAATTTTAGCTTGCATACAAATGAATTCATATTGTCTGCCGCTTGCAATTGGCCCTTTACTGTAAGCAACAGGAATAGGAAGAAAGTAATTTATGGTGCATTTTAATCTGGGATAAATGTACTACTTGTACAGATGTATTCTAAATTTTACAAATATTCACGATAGTGGTCCTTTAAAGCAAACCTGAAGTGAAAATAAACTTATGAGATAATACATTGTATGTGTAGTACAGCTAAGAAATAGAACATTAGTAGGAAAGAAAAGAGTCTCATGTTGTTTTCCAGTAAAGGAAGAGTTAAAATAAACACTTTAGTTATCTATGCAAAAGAGCTTCTCTGAGCTATTCCACCCACTGAGTAGAATACAGTCCTGTTTTCTGAACCACTTAAAGTGGACTTAAAGTGGAACTGACCTGATGTTCAGTGGCACGTAGCGTGACCAAGCGTCAGGAGACGCGAAACGGCCGTCGCTCGCCACCTCAGTGCCTCCCACCCACCTCCCTCCCACAGACCAGCCATCTGGATGGACACGTAAGCTTCACATCAACGTTCATCCATCATGCTGGATTTTGCACATTGATACGCTGAAATGTACTTTTGATCCATACCACTGTCACTATTTGAGATTAAAACCCTGGACGGAAGGTGCACGCTTCTGCTTTCTTTCATTTATGTTTGAACTGTTTTCCCCATTTGTTTGGCGGAGCACACGTCCAGTGGCAGTGGATTCAAGTGCAGCTAGTTCAGGCCTGCTGGACTGTGAGGGTTATATTTGTGTTCCTCACTCACTGAAGGGGATGTGCCACACCTATTACTTTGATCTTTAGAATTACTAATGTTTTCTAAACATGCCTAGCGTTTTTGGAGCGTTTTTGTGCAGCAGATTTCAAATCCTGTTACAGTAAAGTTGTTACTGAACAGCTTCTGTAACAAAAACGCCTGGAAAACCGCTCTGTAATTGCGTTTTTCTGAGCGGTTTTCCACTTTCCTATACTTTAACATTGAGGCAGAAACGCCTCAGAAATCTAAAAAATGCTGCAGCCCCTGAGTTTGCGTTTGTGGAAAAAACGAACCTCTCTGGTGTGCACCATCCCATTCACTTTCATTAGCCAAGCGGTTTTCCCCCTGCAAGCGTTTTAAAAAACGCTTCAGAACCGCTCTGGTGTGCACCATCCCAAAGACAGCTTGAGATAATAATTTACTGCAGGAAAGTTCAAATGGTCAATATTTCAGCTTTGTTTTATAGCTTAAAGCAGCAGGGTCAGCCATATTATGCTAGGAAAAAAACACATATATAAGTAGATAACTACCGGTACCTACATAACAGATGTATTATACTGTACTTTTGATTTCAGTGAATTTTATATAGTAAATAAAGAGAATTCTGTTCCTTGCATTTTCCATCTTGGTTCCCTCTTACTAAAACCAATACTGATGTCATTTCCTCCCTTAGGGCTGGTGCACACCGAGCGGGTTTTCTCGCATTTGGATACGCTAGGGTAATGTATTTCAATGGGGTGGTTCACACCAGAGCGGGAGGCGTTTTGCTTAAGTATAAGAAAAACGCAAACCGCTCTGAAAAACCCCAGTTTAGAGCGGTTTTGCAGGCGTTTTTGTTACAGAAGCTGTTCAGTAACAGCTTTATTGTAACAATATATGAAATCTACTACACAGAAAACGCTACCCAAAAATGCAAAACGTAACACCTGAGCACAGCACGATCAAATTTCTGCCTCATGTCACACTGAACTGCCCTCAGCCAATCAGGAAAAAGCAGGAAAGTGGGAGGGGTGATAACAAGCTTCCTTCTCGTCTGCAATGTACCAAATAAAGCCAGGCTGACAGATGAGATTTATTACAGCAGAAACATTTCCGAATAGATTGGAGTGCTTGCAATGCACGGTAAGGCTGCAGAATGCATAATAAACACAGAGCAGTGGGTAAATGGGATTTGATTTTGTGGCTGACAATCCCTCTTTAAAAGACAGAGTGAGGTTTTAAAACTGCAACTGTTACAGTCAAATGCAATTTTATAACAAAACAAAAAAGCTATATAACTGAAAAAAAAATATGAGACTCTTTTCTTTGCTACTAATGCTCTCTTCATTATCTGTACTACACATACAATTCATTATATCATATGGTTTTTTCAGTTCAGGTTTGCTTTAAGCAGCAGTTATTCTATCTTCGGTGGTCGGCGTTCAGATTCCGCAGGGAATACGCCTCATCTAATCCATACAGTCGGGATTCCTCTCCCTTCAATAGAGGAAAAACACGAATCGCTCTTTAGATCTTTCTCAAATAGCAGAAATAGCAGGTCAGGATTATTTACATTGGGGTCAAACGGTTCTGGTTGTCAGCTGGCGTTCCCCCCTCATCTCCGCTGACAGCCCCTCTCTTTAGCTGATGGCTAATTATTTAAGTAATGTGTTTGCTGCTTTTTTCCCCCCTGGTGATGAATGAGGTCCGGAGCTGGGGGTCCCCGAGTGTGAGCAAGCTGCGTTTCCAGGAAAAGGCAAACAGGCGGCATCGGTTATAAAATAGCAGCCAGAAGTGGTTCAGAGGGGATGCATTGCTGCGAGAGGCCAGCAGGGGGTCCTCTATAATCGCTTTCCCCACAGTGACTCTCCATCTATCATCTGCATTGATTGCTACATCAGGACACAAAACGCTGCTGTCAGCGCTCATCACACATAAAGCTCATATCTGGCTCTAAACAAACAGGGAGAGCGAATTTCTCCCACTGGTTTCAGCTCTGCCCCTTCACTCATTAACTGGAAAACAAAAGCCGCTTCTCCGCGCGCTGCATGCTAATTGGCCGACACAAAGGGGCCTATCTGCTAAGAGGTGTCACTGGAGTCAGGCGGAGATTAATGGCTTCCCACAGATGAGGAATGGCCGGGGGACAGGGGTCACTCCACACACTTTGTGAGAGGACACTGGGCCTGGTAAGAGCTCGGTCAATATTGACACTGACACCAACACCGGACGAGCTTGTCTTCCAAACTTTCCAGCCGTCAGTGAGAGTTGCAGAGGATTATCCCCCAAAACATATACGTGTTTTATTAATTCGTACATTGCTGCGGACGGTTAGAGATTTATTCTATAGAAATCCTCCCTGGGGAAGATTCACAGAGAATCACATGACGTAACTTTCTGATTGGAAGGTCAGCCAATCAGAGACACACAAATCAGTCAGCTGGTCACCTTGATCACATGCTTACCTAGGAGTTCTCCTTGGGGAGAAATTCTGTCACTTAAACTGGTACTAGTGAGACAAAAAGAAGACACACGACACCGGGAGCCCATTTTGGTGTAATATCGCCTGGTTAAGTAGGTATATTGTAAAATACAAGAATATACCCACAAAACCCTGAGGCAACCACTCGTATGTGCTTGTAGGGAAAAAACATTCCCACTCAGCCTTTTCCCAGGTGTTAAGGTCGCTGCTCCACAAAATATTCGACCCACAAAGCCAGCGAGGGGGAAGACCCTACAGCCATAGGGTATATCAGAATATACTGGATAGATACAGGAGGCGCCCAAAAAATTATCAGTGGCAGGGTTTTAGAATTTCAGTAAAAATAAAAAGGTGACTCTCTAGGAGTTTAAAATAATAGGGGAGTTCCAATTTATTGAAGAACATAAAGCACAGTGACAATGCATTTCTCGGTATAAGCCGCTTCCTCAGGTCAAATACGTACTGGACAGGATTAGGTATAGTCCGTAGCGCCTTGTGTAGTGAAAAAGCTGGCTCTGATCTGTCACTTAAACTGATTATCTTTGCTGGGAAGTCACTACTGTACATGTGGTATTATTTTTAATTTGGGAAACACTCCTTTTTTTACTAAGGGCAGAAAAAGGCGATTCTTCACAGGACAATCCACTTTACCACAGAACACTCAGTAATTTAGCAAGGATTATATATTACTTTAAGATACCACAACAATGTTTTGAAGTTTGAAAAAGAGTTCAAATGTTTATTTCATGAAGGTCAATCTTCATGAAGGTCACAAGTGTGGTCAAAGCGCATTAAGCTGGGTACACACAGTACAATTTTCCATCAGATCGATGGATTGACCAGATCATCTCCGACCGGTCTGATTGGATTCCGATCGATTTTGTGTAGTTATCAATGCAAAAATGGAAACAATTTGGACTTCTACACACGATGCAACTTCTTATCAGATCACCGGTCGTTCTGATGGAAAATTGTAACGTGTGTATGAGGCCTACGAAATCAAATCCTCATGAGATCGATATTATAACAAATGTTTGCTTGGGGTGATAAAGATACTTTTCTAGGCAACAACACTAATTCGTTTCAGGCCAACGCCCTTCATCAGGTCATTAATACATTAATATTAAAGGGACTCCGAGCAGTGCAGAAACTATGGAAAGATGCATATCCTTTTAAAGCTCTCTTTCTCCTCTTTCCAATGATATATAAACCACCACCCTACGTCTTTTAGTTTTTGCTATTTTCGCGATTAAAATTGCTGCGGCCGCGATTTCGATCGCGAAAATAGAGAAAACTATAAGGTGTAGGGCAACGATTTAGGGGTCGTCAGAAAGAGGAGAAAGAGAGCTTTAAAATGATATCCATCAAGCCATAGTTCTATTGTATTACACAGGACGACACTTTCCCCAGTGTCAGCAGCTCCATTCTGCTGAATGCAGCTGCTGACTTTGACAAAAAGTCGACCTGTGTAATACAATATAACTCCTTAAGATTCCTTAGGGATTGCAGAGATCACAATAACTTTATGATTAGTGCAGTATTAAGATGTAAGGATACACTGATTTGTGCGCAGGGCCTCATTTTACCTAAAACTTTTGTCTTTTCAAACTGTGAAATTTCCACATAGCAACAACTCTCATAGCAGCTTTATTATACATCTGATTTATGTGTATTTTCATTTCATCCAAAAAATATGGCCAATATGTGTGGATTGGCTTTAACAGATTGGCTTTGATTCAGGAGCAGAGCTGTCAGTGCACAGGGCCGGATTTAGGCCAAGGCCACCTAGGCCAGGCATGGGCAAACTTGGCCATCCAGCTGTTACGGAACTACAAGTCCCACAATGCATTTGCTTTTATGAGTCATGACTGTGGCTGTCAGACTCCTGCAATGCATTGTGGGACTTGTAGTTCCTTAACAGCTGGAGGGCCAAGTTTGCCCATGCCTGATCTAGGCCATGGCCTAGGGCTCCACAGGAGCAAGGGCACCAAAGCAGCAGGCTAAACTGGTGCAGCAATTGCAATCTTGCAAATGCTGCAATGCAGGGAGATTAGGCAAGCGCCTGACCGCGGTACTCTGCTGCCAGCCGCCTGTGCAGCAGCCATCTTGCTCTTTGTGCATGTTTGCATTGTGGCTGGCGGCTATGGACTTGGGCAGCATTGGAGACGGAAAGGAAGAGGAAGCTTCTGCACTGGAGACAAGCAGAGAAGTGAGTGACACGGATGGAAGCTGGGGTGTGAAGGCGAGCTGGCTACCTATACTGAAAGGAAGGGGGAGGGATTAAGGGAGTCATCTGGCTACAGTACCTATACTGTAGGGAAAGGTGGAGGGGTCATCTCGCTACCTATACTGGGGGGAAGGTCATCGGGCTACCTACACCAGAGGGAAAGGTGGAGGGGTAATCAGGCTACCTATAGGAAGGGGGAGGGGCCATCTTTCTTCCTGTACCGAAGGGGGGCAGCTGGTGACAGTGGCCTTGGGTGGTAAAAAATACAAATCCGGCCCTGTCGTTGCATTGCAGTGCAGCGTATTGGTGGCATAAACCAAAAGTTAGTTTTTCTCTACTTAGAGCGGAACTGAAGATAATCTAAAAATAAAGTTTCACTTACCTGGGGCTTCTGCATGCCCCTAGCAGCCGTCCTCCATGATCCTCCTTTCTCCCGCCGCCAGCTACTTTGGGTTTCGCCGTCGGGCCACTGCACCTGCGCAGCTCTGGCCACATATATCCTTCTTCGCATTCCAGTCCGCAATAGCGCTATTGCAGACGGGGACATGTAAAAAAAAATATGCTTCGCAGCCCCTCGACTTATAAGTTGAGTAACAGAGCTAGCTGGCGGCAGGGAACGGAGGATCGCTGAGGAGCGCCGTGGGACAGGGTGGCTGCTGGGGGCATGCAGAAGCCCCAGGTGAGTGAAACTCTTTATTTTTATATTATCTTCAGTTCCACTTTAAAGAGGAACTGCAGTGAAAATAACATAATTCGTTTATAAATGATTTAGTCAGTGTTTGCTCATTGTAAAATCTTTCCTCTCCCCGATTTACATTCTGACATTTATAACAGGTGGCGACATCTTTCGTCCTGCCAGGTCATCGAGCTCTCAGTAAACGAACATTCCGCAGAGGGAGATTCTGGTTGCTTGGTAGCTGGAAACAGACGTTATTTCCCACAATGCAACAAGGTTCTCAGACAGTAAACTGGCAAGACCATGGTCATGACATCACACTATGGGAGGGGTTTCACCACAATATCAGCCATACAGACGCCCCTGATGATCTATTTGAGAAAAGGTAAAGATTTCTCATGGGAAAGGGGGTATCAGCTACTGATTGGGATGAAATTTAATCCTGGGTTTGAGTTCCTCTTTAAGTCATAATCTACCTCTAGTATACATAACTATTCCCCCTCTTTGTCCTATTAGTACTTTCACAACACCTCCCATCCTAATTACTGCTCACAACCTTGCCCTTGCAGTTACCCAAACACCGACTCCAAGAGCGAATACTAGTAATCTCCCCCAGTTCCTAGCCTTAATTACCCACTAGCCCCAATTACATTCAAAAACCTAGTAAAAGTCCAAAATACTCATATTATGAAGAAGCAGGGGCTTAAAGTGAACCTCCAGACTAAAAATCTACTCAGCAGCACTGAACAATTTCACAACATCAGAACTTTGTTTTTCTTACCTAAGCCTCATTTTTAGCTGCCAAGAAATCTGCCCAGGCATTTTTCCCCTGGTGCTGTGCAAAGCATGATGAGATTTCTGATGTTGTTGTTCTACTTCTGCTGTTTTGGTGCAAATTTGTTTTTTGTTTTTTTGAATTTGGGATTTGAAGTCTAACGCGTGCAGCTGGGAGGGGTGATCAGGACACAGGACAGTTGGAACTGTGTCTCATGCTACCTGTCACCTCCTTTCAACCAAAAAGATGGCTGTCCCCATGAAATCACGAATATTTGCCTGTTCTTTTAAAACAGGGTGGGTAGGAGATTATATTACCTATTTGAATTAAAGTGATCCTTAAGTCGATCAAAAAAATGAGATTTACTCACCTGAGGCTTCCCTCAGCCCCCTGCAGCCGATCGGTGCCCTCGCAGCCCCGATCCGATGCTTCTGCACCCGCCGGCGAACACTTCTGGTTTGGCCGTCACCGGCCGACAGGCATGGGAGCGTGAGTGATTCTTCGCGTCCCCAGCCATAATATCGCCCCCTATGCTGCTATTGCGGCCAGGAGGATATTATGGCTGGGAACGCGAAGGATCACTCGCGTTCCCATGCCTGTCGGCCGGTGACGGCCAAACCGGAAGTGTTCGCCGGTGGGTGCAGAAGCATCGGAGCGGGGCTGCGAGGGCACCGATCGGCTGCAGGGGGCTGAGGGAAGCCCCAGGTGAGTAAATCTCAATTTTTTTTATCGACTTAAGGATCACTTTAACATAACAAATGTAACTTAATGACAGTATGTTTGTTTAGGCTGAAGATCCCCTTTAACTACAAACCATTCCCCCCCCCCCTTTGAAAATGTAATGCCCCCCTTTGTATGTTCGGGCTACAGCCTCCTCCCCAATTTCCAGGTTTGGCCTAATCCCCCTGAACCCCCAACCCCCTCTCACAGTACACGTACATCTCTCCCCTCTCCTCATTTGGCAGAGCAGTGCAGAAGAGCTGTACCTGCTCCAGCACCGGGTCAGTCTACTCTGCTGTTCACTGCAGCTGCTCTGGTCAGCTCACCTCTGCCTTGTAGGGCTCCTGCTGCATGTCACATGACATACATTGGGAGCTGCATAGCCGCGAACAGCAGAGTGATGCTGGAACAACTAAAGCTGGGCTGTACCACTCTGTCAAACAGGGGAGGAAGGGTGGGAAAGCAGGAGGAAGAGCAGGCCTACTCAGTCCCCCCTCTACCCCAGACACCCTACCCAACAGGAGAGAAGCGCTATACACATTTTAGGATTATTAAAGTCATCTTTCGATGTTGCTGGCCTAATCTACAGAGATTTGATAAGATGAATCTCATTCACTTGAAGCTAAACAGTGTGTCTGTACAGCAATCATTTAAAAACGGCAGTTTGAAACGGTCTGTAACCATCATTCCAGGCACCAGTCTGGGTAATACAGGCAGAACAATCCTCTAGTTGTGTACACATTGCATGGCACTGACATCAGAATCTTTATTTTGCCAAGTGCGACCGAAGTCGTACCCGGAATCGGTTGTGGTTCACATGGCAGTGGCAATAGAGCAAGTTAGAATTTGACAATAAGCCGTTAACAATAAAATACAAGCAGAAGACAGGCAGACAAAACACAATGACAACAGTGAAAACAGTGGATGCTGTACAACATGCAATTAGCTTGTGAGCAAGTCATGAGCCTCCCCCAGGGTGTGGATTAGTGCTGCTAAGGGAATAGGTAACATCACACAGCATTGAGTGGTTCATAGAAGTGCATCAGGGTGACGGCTGGGTTATTAGCTGGCCCGGGCTCCAGTGTGCCTCGGCCAGGCATAATTGATCTGAGTGGGGCTAGAGTACCACCGAGTGGCTGGAGTTCAGCTGGAGGGGAAAAAAGGTGTCCCTTTGCCTGTTAGTTCTTGGGCGGATGGCAAGTCCAGATTTACCATAAGGCACTGAAGGCACGTGCCTACAGGTGCATGATGGTGGAACGGCGGCTCACTCCCCTGAGTACCTCCCTCCCTCCCTCTCTATACAGAGTCCAGAGATGAGTGTAAATGAGAGGTTACGCAACCGACTCTCAGCATTCCACTAATGAGATCTCTCTTTGGGTCACCTCTCTGGCTACCTAACACTAAAGGCCACCAGTAGCTACCTACGCCAGGCAGGGGAAGTGAGGGAAAAGTGACAGCTGGGACAGCCAACACACTTGCGATGCGGTTCGGGAAGGGGTTCGTAGGTTCATGGAGGGCAAGTCTGGGGTGCCAGAAAATCTGTGCCTATAGGCTCCTGTGATGTAAATCCAGGCCTGGCGGATGGTCTTGTAACGTCGGCCTGATGGAAGGAGCTTGAAGAAGCGGCAGCCTGTGTAGGAGGAGTCATGGGAAATCCTGCTAGCGCTTGTCTTCATTCTAGCGGTATAAAGGAGATCCAAAGGTGGCAGAGGAGAGCCAATGATCCTTTCTGCTGAGCTGATAACTCTTTGAAGCTTATACTTATCTCAGGCAGTTGCTCCTGCAAACCACACGATTATGGCGGAGCAGAGGGTAGCTTCAATAGTGGCAGTGTAGAAGCTGGACAGCAGCTCCTCTGGAATACAACATTTTTTCAATTGGTGTAGGAAAAATAGCTTCTGCTGAGCCTTCTTCTGAATTTTGGAGGTGTTCTGCCCCCACCTTAGGTCGCTAGTTAGGGTTGTTTATGAACCTTGATGATCGTAATCTGCTAATTACAATTACACTCAATTTTGAGTAAATTGTCCATACAAAATTACGATTTGGGCACTCAACTGATTTTGTGTAATCCATTCGTAATTTGCGTAATTTTATGCCGATTTTAGAGGTTTATAGCAAGGCCCCATACATGCTCTCGTCACCAGAATTGATACATAGGTGAAGAGGAATATTGGGAAGAAGGCAGCAAAATTTTTTTTCCAAAAAGACCTTGTAGTTTTTGAGAAAATCGATTACAAAAATGCAAAGGAAAAATGTTTTTTAAACTCAGAAAAATGGCCTCGTTCACATGTATGCGTATGAGACGCATACGTTTCTCATCCGCATTGCTGCACGCAGTTCTGTGCGTCACGCACAGAAACGGACGCAATGAAAGTCTATAGACGCGTATCAAAAACGCGTACTATTGCGTTTTTAGCGTACGTTTCCCTCTGCGGTTCCTATAATTCTTTTCTGTTTCCCGGGTCACGTGTGTGTGCAAAACGCAATAGAGAACGCATTGGAACGCATAGAAAACGCATGAGTTTTTTTACCTTGCGTTTCGTTTAATATATACGCATTCTGCAAACGCTGATAGTTTGAACAGGGCCTAAAGTCAGCACAAAATTACGCAAAATTGCTAAATTACGGTTCCTAATTATGTTTACAAACAAAATGAATAACGATTTCACCCGAAATTTTGCATTATGAGATTTTGCATCGTAATTGCACCACACAGCAAAGGGGATCAGTTGATTTTAAACACCTAAGTAAAGTGTGTTTCCTGTCACAAGCAAAGCGCTCCCAGCTGCTATCAGTGTAGATCCCAGGTTCCCTGCATGTGGTATGTGCACCCCAGGGGCTGCTTATAATGGGCTCTGGGAGGACTTGAACTTGTCACACTCAATCAGTTATAGTAAGCTTTGAGAGTCAAAAATGATAAATTATAGAAAAACAAACTTGAATAAGTATTTTTGGTAAAAGCCTAAAAGAATGTTTGAAACAAATTTATAGTCAATCACGGCATATCCCACTTCTAAAAAACAGGGACGCATCATGGGGAAGATAATCCCCTCTAGTGTTTGTGTTCTGTCTCAGCTCAGTTAGGCCAAATTGGCCTCAATTTCTGGGTTCATCGGCGAGCTGAATTGTAATTCCTGTGAAGTGCTTTCTGTCAGTGTCAGATTTTGTCTGTTTTTAGCGATTTCCGTTTTGTCCATTTTTGGCATCTGTGTTTTAATGCTTTTCCATTACCGATAGACCAAAACACATTACACTAAAAATATCAACAAATGAAGGATGATGGTCAAAGTGGATCCAAGATAAACTTTTACTCATTGCATAATTGTGTTCCTTTCATATAGTTTATAGGTCATTCCGCAAGCCAAATACTTTTTTTGTTTTGTTGTAATACTCCAATTCCCTATAAACTAAACAAGCCTCGCCCACAGCTCCTTTTGTGCCTTGGCACTGTAGCAAGGGCTAAGTCTGGGCAGGTGGAGGAGGAGCGGAGGAGGTTACGAGCCATTGATTGCAGAGAGGAGGAGAGGGGGCTGAATTTACACACAGGCAAGCGGATAGCATCTCCAGCCCTCAGCCTGTGACAATGTGACAAACAGAACATGGCTGCCCTCATTGTATCATAGGAATAAATAATCATAAACTTTTGAAGTTGTTTGCAGCTAGATATGCTGTGTAAACTATCTAAACTTTAGATAAGATAGATAAGTTACTTGTAATAGTTAGTTTTTCATCTCGGATCCACTTTAAAGCAAACCTGAAGTGAAAATAAACTTATGAGATAATGAGTTGTTTGTGTAGTACAGCTAAGAAATACAACATTAGTAGCAAAGAAAGACGTCTCATGTTGTTTTCCAGTACAGAAAGCGTTAAAAATAAACGTCAGTTATCTATGCAAGAGCGTCTCTGAGCTATTTGACCCACTGGGTGGAATACAGTCCTGTTTTCTGAAGCAATTTAAGGGCCAAGAAACAGTGAGAGACAGGTTAAGATAAGTTTTACTGCAGGAAAGTTCAAAGGGCCATTATTTCTGCTTTGTTTTATAGCTTAAAGGAGTACTGTAAGGGGGGGGGGTTGAACTTACCTGGGGCTTCTGACAGCTCCCCACTGATGTCCTGTGCACATGCGATCCTCCGGTCCCTTGCGGCAGTGGCTTGTGACACTAAAGTCGCCGCAAAACACAGGAAGTGACCCACGGCGGGGACTGGGGGATAATAGTGTCCCAGTGCGGGCACAGGACGTCTGCAAGGGGGCGTTAGAAGCCCCAGGTAAGTTCAAATCTTAGACAGTACTCCTTTAAAATACAGAGTGTGGTTTCTAAACTGCAATGATGCAATATTATAATAAAAAAAAAAGGCTTTATAGCTGAAAATAAAAAATATGAGCCTCTTTTCCTTGCTACTAATGTTCTATTCATTATCCATACTACACATACAATTCATTATATTATAAGTTTTGTGTTTTTCTTGCTTCAGGTTTGCTTAAACGGTCATCTGAATGCAGAACAAGAATAATGGAGGCAAGATTTGTTTTTTTTTACTTTGGTTTTGAATGACTGAGGTTCGTTTCGAGCTTGAGGGTGACTCGAGTAGAAACTCTGCTACCCACGATAGAGAGTACTATAATGCTGAGAAACACTGCTGTCAGTAATAATAATTTAGCACACAAAAAAATAGCGCAAGCTGAGTCCAGTTTTTGGTAAATGGCTATTTATCTCCTATACTTCAGGCCAGAAACCCACTAGGAGCGATTTCTAATCACTAATACAATGCTATGGGGGATTTTTATAAAATCACATCACTCAATTGAGATTACACCCATAGCATTAGGTCTCTTTCACAGTGGGACGTTAAAAGTCGCACGTTAGAACATTTTATAACGCAGACTAACGCACAGCAATACAAAGTTTGTGCGACATTCACAGTGCACACGTTGCGTTGTGTGTAACGTGTAGCAATATTTAGAAGGTGCTGCATGCTGTGCGTTTAGCAATACATTTGCTGCGTTATGTGTGTTGCACATGCTCAGTAAGGTTTTAAAAAAAAAAAAAGTAACGCATGCGCTGTTTTCGTTCCATCAGTATGCAACGAAAACAACGCACCGAGAGACACATAACGCAGTGCAAAATAACGTCCAATTTCATAACCTACATGCCCTGCGTTTGGGGCACGTTGTGCAACTTTAACGTTGCATCAAACGCAACGTTCCATTGTGAAAGAGGCCTTACATTAGCAAGAGTTTTCAAATCGCAAAAAACGGACAGAAAATCGCTCCTAGAGGGTTTCTGGTCTCAGATATGCCCCATATGCAATAAACTTTTCTCTTGAGTTTCCTACTAGGTGACATTTTCCTTGTCGATAATATGTCTTTTATCCCCCAGCAAGCAAGAAAATACTGAAAATAATGTTAATAGCAGGGGCGTAGCAATAGGGGCTGCAGAGGTAGCGACCGCAATGGGGCCCTTGGGCCAGGGTGCCCCGATTGGCCCTCCCTCAACTACAGTATTAGCTCTCTATTTGTCCTGTGCTCATAATAATCACTTCTATAGATACTTTGAATAGTGGTAATCATTAACAAACTGTTCCCCATCCCCTTCTTGCATCCGTCTGAAAGAGGCCTTAGGCCTCTTGCACACTACATGCTATTCCAATTTTTTTTATACAATCTGATTTTTGAAAATGTAAAAAATGTAAAAAAATTTAGCAGCATGCACTACCTTTTTTTTTTTATTAGGAATCAAAAATCGGATCATATAAAAAAAAAAATAATAATAATAGTATCGGAATCGCATGTAGTGTGCAAGAAGGCTCAGTCAGTGAGGCAGCATCCCCCCTGAATATACATGACAAGGATAAAGAGTCAGGGCTCGTTTCCACCATAGCGAATCCGCATGCGGTGACGCTTGGTACATTGAAGTGACCGGGGCTGTTTCCACATGTGCGGCGTGCGGGAGCGATTTGGCGGCGGGCCAAATCTGCACGACGGGACCCACCGATTTCGCCTGCGTCGGGAATCCGTGCGAATCGCCGCTAATGTATTTAATAGTAAAAACGCATGCGTTTTTTACATGCGTTTTTACCCGCGATTCGCGTGCGATTTCGCACCTTTTTCAATGTTATTTTGCCCTGGCAGTGTCATGGTTAATTTCGCATGGCACCCTGCCATGCGAAATCGCACGCAAAATCGTGGGTAAAAACGCATGCGGAAACGCATCCGCATGCGTTTTTACAAGCGTCGGAATGCTGGCGAAATCGCGTCGCAACAGTGGAAACGAGCCCTCAGTCTTGTAGAGCACATAGATATTTCCCCACATGGGGATTGCAGTTAGGGCTGGAACCCACTAGAGCGATTTTCTGAGCATTAAGGGAGCAATTCAAACCGCTAGCGATTTCCCTAAACGCTCAGCTAATGTTAATGGATGGGCCAAATTCCACTGGGGCAATTGCGATTACCAAATCGTAAAACATGTGTTTTCGCGTTTGCGTTTCTGCAATGTAAAGTATATAAATGCTGGCTTAGTCGCTCATCAAAACCTGCACAGAGAGATTTTGCTAGCGTTTTGAAATGACTGCACACTGTCACAAAATTTATTGGAAGGACCAATCAGAATTTAAACCGCTAATCACTACACAATCGCTGGCAAAAAGCTGACACTTTTTAAATACACTACCGCAATCGCTCATGAAATCGCTTACAAACTGCTCATACAAAACGCTAGCGATTGCGATTAGCGATAGCAATTTGTAGTGGGTTCCAGGCCTTGGTAATACCCCCTTTAATTATGCAGCATCACCTCAGCACCCACTCCAGATTGTAAGTGACCTCCATTAGCTGGACAAACATTTCCTTACCTATCCAGGACACTGATCACTAAGTTGCTCCACCCCAATTCCTCTGTTTTTTCTTTGCCGATTGCCTCTAGTGTGAAGCAGCCATAATGCAGATCATTTTTCTCAGTTGAGTCTTCTTGGAGAAATCTGTATTGGGTTCAGTACAGAACCTAGGAACTTAGTAGAGAGGGAATGGGTTCCCAGGGGACAGAGATCAGCAGTGCACAGAGAAGCTGGATGAAGATGACACAAGATGGGGTGAATGTCTGCAGCAATGGTGCTGAGGCCACAGTTGGGAAACCCTCTGAGTTCTGCAAACCATCTACACTCTTCCTTAATCTCCATGAATAGAAGGTAACTGCTTCCATGCCTGCCAGAAGCAAAACCCATGACTGGAGATAGTCAGTGACATGCAAATATTTGGGGATAGTCAGTGAGATGCAAGTATGTGGTGATGTAGAATTATTCAAATTTGTATGGAAATGTATGTATTGGTTGGGGACCCAGCAGGAAATCTCATAGGGAACAGCTCCAATCACAGCACCCTCTACAGCATAAAGCATTGTGATTGGCCGAATAGTGTGGACATAGTTTACTACACAACCTAGAGCCGTGTTATCAACTATGGCAGCACCAGGGCAGTAAATTGGGCGCTGGACACCCTATGCTATAGTGACCAGATTTTTCTGGGTCCAACCTAGGGGGGGGGGGGGGGGGGAATGGGCATGGCCATGACATTGTATGGGCGGAGCATAACTATAACCCCAAAGCAGCAAATATAGCCAACTGTGACCATTAAATAATAAATGCAGCAACAGTTACCCCAGACACCAGAAAATAAACACAATGTGGGCAGCATTTCATCAGAAAATAAACGTAATTTGGGCAAAATTTCAGCAGAAAACAAATGCAATTTGGGCGTTTCAGCAGAAAACAAACGCAATTTGGGCAACGTTTCAGCAGAAAACAAACGCAATTTGGGCAACGTTTCAGCAGAAAAAAAAACGCAATTTGGGCAACGTTTCAGCAGAAAATACACGCAATGTGGGCAACATTTCAGCAGAAAATACACACAGTTTGGGCAACATTTCACCTGCAAAAAAAAAAGAATTTACTCATCTGACAGAAGTCTCCTCTCCCAGCTGGCACGCAGCTCCCGGACGATCTTGCTCCTCCAATCTCCCGCGTTGAATAAAATAGCAGGGCTACGGGAAGATGGCGCCCGAAGCCCTGTACTGGAGTTAAAATAGTCTCCAGTACAGGGCTTCGGACGCCATCTTCCCGTAGCCCTGCTCTGCCTGCCGGGCCCGGAAGACTATGCAGGCTGGAGAGGGGCTGCGGGCTATGAACTGGCGCGGCGTCTATTACACCCCGCGGCCAGTTAATACAATGGACAGTGGCCAGAGTCCTGAGGCCGGGACGCCCGAGGCTAAAAGCGGGACGTTTCCCGGGACATAGCGCAGCCTGGGACAGGGGCCCCCGAATTCGGGAGGCGTCTCGGCTAAAGCAGGACGTCTGGTCACCGTACCTATGTGCTTCTCTGCTGCTGTGGCTCTATATCAGCTCCATCCGGCGCCCTTTTTTGTGGCTGCCTTTTTTTCATTTAAGCCTGTGGGTGTCTCTAGATTTTTATTTTTTACATGCGATTCCCATTTTTACTCGTTCCTGCATGCTAAGTTTTTTTTCCGCATTTTTCTGTTGATAGCATTGAGGGAAAATCGTAATCACAAATTGAATTTGCAGTGTGCAGGGAGCCTTCCTGTGTGATAGGTGGGTAGCAGAATGAATTGTTAAAGGATACCCGAAGTGACATGATGAGATAGACGTGTATGTACAGTGCTTAGAACACAAATAACTATGCTGTGTTCATTTTCTTTTCTCTGTATGAAAGAGTTAAATATCAGGTATGTAAGTGGCTGACTCAGTCCTGACTCAGACAGGAAGTGATTACAGTGTGACACTCACTAATAAGAAATTCCAACTATAAAAAACACTTTCCTAGCAGAAAATGGCTTTTGAGAGCAAAGGAGAATTTCTTATCAGTGAGGGTCACACTGTAGTCACTTCGGGTCTGAGTCAGGACTGAGTCAGCCACTTACATACCTGATATTTAACTCTTTCAGGCAGAGAAAGAAAAAAAGGGACACAGCATAGTTATTTGTGTCCCAGGCACCGTACATACACATGTCTATCTCATCATGTCACGTCACTTTGGGTATCCTTTAAGTCTTGTACACACCATGTGCTTTTGAGTCTGAGGAGAAAAGCGCTATACAAATGTTGGACTTATTATTATTATTATTATTATTGTTCAAAATCTGTTGACGCTTATAGTACATTGAGGGGGTAAATTGGCCAATCAAAATTGAAGATGTGTACCAGGCTTTAAGCATACCTGAAATGACAGTGAGGGGTAAATTGGCCAATCAAAATTGAAGATGTGTACCAGGCTTTAAGCATACCTGAAATGACAGTGATCTGGAGACTGTCATTTATTTTATTACAATACCAGTTGCCTCTCTGTACTGCTGACTATTATTATTTATTGGATTTAAATAGTGCCAACATATAACACAGCCCTGCTGATCCTCTGCCTCTAATACTTTTAGTCATAAGCCCTGAACAAGCATGCAGCATACCAGGTGCTCCGACTGAAGTCAGACTGGATTAGCTGTATGCTTGTTTCAGGTGTGTAATTCAGACGCTACTGAAGCCAAAAAGATCAGCAGGGCTGCCAGGCAACTGGTATTGTTTAAAAGGAAATAACTACAGCAGCCTCCATATCCCTCTCACTTCAGGTGTACTTTAAGGGCTGGTTCACACTTGGCGATTTTTCAGCGCTTTGCTAATCGCTGGCGAAGCACTGCTATTAATGTATCCCTATGGATACATTCACACTGCAGCGTTTGCGATTTCAATCGATCGCAAACGTGCTGCATATAGCGTTTCAGGGGCGATTGCGCTGTGATTCTCGTTCTATTGAACGGGAATCACAAGCGCAAATCACTGTGATTCACGAGATTTTGCCCGCAAATCGCGGAGCCGAATGCGATCGCAGGCAAGCGGTGCTCCAAGGGCCGATTGTGAACTATTCCTAAGTGTTTTGTGCACTGTGAGGGGTCTTCTGAAGAAACTGTGAGTCCGGGTAACCACTAGGGTTAAAATCGCAGCAGTGCCGTGAGCAGCGATTCCTAGAGCGATTGCATTTCCCGGCAATTAGAAGCACTGTACAGTTTACCAATTAGCAATTCACTTTTTTTTTTATCTTAGTGAACTTTATTATACTTCTAAATATAACCCCGCCCCCTAAAGAAAGGGGTCATATGTGTTTCTTTAGGACCAATAGGAGAAGCGCCAGTGACCTCTTCTGCTAGGGGGCGGGCTACGGAAGCCTGAAATACGGACACCCAATAAGGGCCCGTTTCCACTAGAGCGACTCTGCATGCGTTTCCTGCATGCAGATTCGCATAGACAATACAAGTGGATGGGACTGTTTCCACTTGTCAGGATTTCTGAGCGTTTTTCTGTGCAGAAAAAATCTGCACGGCAGAGCCATCAGAATTCGCATACCGCACACCGCTTTGCGATTCGCATACAATTTATTTAATAGGGAATTTGAATGCGGTTTTGGTATGCAAATTTTCATGCGAATTCGCATGGAATCAATGGAAAAGCACACAGGCACTGCCATGGTTAAATTCGCATACATCGTCATCCATGCGAATTCGCATGCAAACCGCATGCGAAATTCGCATCCGCATGTGAATTTTTGCCGCGGCGATTCCATCCGCACAAGTGGAAACGGGCCCTAAGTATGAATAAATCAGTTTAAATTTGTAATCGCTTGCCCCCAAATCACTGCAAAATTGCTTTTCAAACTGATTTTGCAGCGCTACTATACACAGCATTGAGCGCAAACTCGCTCAAAATGCTGTATGTCCTGCGATTGCGATTACCCCTTATCGCAATCTCACTAGTAAGTTCCCCACCACACACTTTTATTGGTTTTTGAATCGCCGGCGATCCCAATACGCTGCCAGAACCACCCTGGTGGGTCCCAGCCCTCCCTCTGTTTTATTGCTGAATAACGTTGCATGACACAGATACCGGAACATACTTGTCCTATTTGACTACGTTTTTCCGCAATGGTAAAACGCATTAGAAGTGACGGATGGGGTGTCTCTCATCTAATGCGATTTTCTGTGTGTGGAAATGTCGTGACAAAAATGAAGTTACTTAAAAAAAAATAGGGCTTCTGCCAGCCCTCTGCAGCCACCCTGTGCCTGCGCCGTCCTGGAACAATCCTCCGGTCGTCCGCCACAGCGAAGTTTCATTATCGCCAGCTTGCAAGTCACCACCACTGCGCCCGCGTGGCCCTGGCCACGTGCGTCCTCATACGAGAAAACCGTGTACTGCACCTGTGCAGGACGCTCCCAGCGATGGGAGCGCAAACCAGGGCCGCGCAGTGGCTATAACAAAAACCAAGGTTTTTTCGTACTGCGTCTGCGCAGACGCTCCTGGCGACGGAAGCACAAACAAGGACGTGTGCGGCCAGGGGGTTCGTTCCAGGGCGGCTGGCAGGACCCCAGGTAATCAAAACTTTTTATTTATTTTTTTACAGTAACTTCAGTTTTTTTTTTTTTAATGCTGCAGATCTCTGGGATAAATACTTACTTGAACCAACTTAACTTCTTGCCGACCGCTCCACACCGATTGGCGGGAACGCAGCAGCAGCCCCAGGACCACTCCACGCCAATTGGTGTGAATGTGTGTGAGGCTAGCAGGAGAGTGCGCGCGCATATCGCCGCTCAGAGACTGTTAGACAGCGCAACGACCGTCTAATATAACCATAAAGCGCTACGATCTAAGGCAGCGCTGTACTGGGGACAGCCATGTGACATGGCTGTCCCCCTGGGGGACACAGAAGCGATCGGCGGTGATAGATTGACAGGGGGTGGAAAAAAAATTGGCATTTTTATTAATAAAGAAATAAGAAAAATATTTGTTAAAAATAAATAAATAAACATTGGAGGAGCAATCAGACCCCACCAACAGAGAGCTCTGTTGGTAGGGAGAAAAGGGGGGGGGGGGGGGGGGAATCACTTGTGTTCTGATTTGTGCAGCCCTGCAGCTTGGCCTTAAAGCTGCAGTGGGCCAATTTATAAAAAAAAGACCTGGTCTTTGAGTGGGGGGGGGGGGGGGGGGTTTAACACCGCGGTCCTCAAGTGGTTAATCAGGTCACAGGTACTATTTATTATAATTTAGTATTTATATAGGCAACAGTCTTCCCACCTTTCCTTGGGAACACAGCTGCAGCCATGTTTCCAATGTCTAACAAAGGTCTTCGAAACCTCCACCTGTGTTGCCGCGGCTGCTGAGCTGAGGGTAGGACGTGGCAATGCAGCTGGGCGTAATTTTCAAAAATAAATGTAAAAGGTACATAATGTATCTCAATGGAGATGAAGAGGTACGCGTTTTTACAGGCTTTTTTTTTTTTTCACAAAAACTGTATTTTATTCCATTGATTAGGTAGAATAATAAAAACGCAAAATGCCCCCAAAATAACCCAAAAATGCATTAAAAAGTGTGAAATGCATAAAACGCATGCTTTTCTGCATTGCTAGTGTGCTCCCAGCCTCAGTCTTTTTTTATTTTAGGTAGTCCTTAATAAAAATTCTTGCTGTGCTTGCCTGCAGCTGCGCACCTATCTACACAGAGACTCTTGCTCTTTGCTGTTTCCTGTTCAGGAAATGGGGTCTTAAAGCGGATCCGAGATGAAAAACTAACTATAACAAGTAACTTGTCTATATATCGTATCTAAAGTTTAGATAATTTACACAGCAAATCTAGCTGCAAACAGTTTCAACGGTATATGATTATTTCTTCCTGTGATACAATGAGAGCAGCCATATTCTACTTGTGATCACTACACAGGCAAGCTGCTCTGTATCTCCAGCCCTCAGCATGTGAAAACTTCACTCCCCTCCCCTCCCCTCTGCCTCTGAAATCACTGGATGGTAACGCTGCCTCCTCCTGCCCAGACTGAGCTCCCATAAGCCCTTGCTACATGAGTCTCAGAGTGCCAAGGAGCTGGAGGAGCTGTGGGCGAGGCTTGTGCAATGGATACAGAGGCGCCAGCAGAATAAAAAACATAAAAACGATTTAAAAACAGTAAAATCAGGGGGGTAAGGGTGGACTTACCTCCCCAGAAGGTCAAACACAACCAATGTGATTGGTAAAGACAAAATGTAATTTGTACTCCAAATAAAACAATTGCAACGCGTTTCGTGGGTCTCACGCCCGCTTCCTCAGGCAAAATACAAAATGGAGTAACTCAGACGTTGTGCAGTTAGATGCAGCGCCTCTGTGAGGGCGAGGCTTGTTTAGTTTATAGGGAATTAAGGTATTAAAAAAACAGTATTTGGCTTGAGGAATGCAATTTTGGGCGATTTGCAGCGATTACCGCAAATCATCCAAGTAAGAACGAGCCCATAGGGTTTAATTACACTAGTGCTTTCAAAAAGCGCTAGCGTTTGAGCATTTTGCCGAAATCGCCAGGAAAACGCTCAAGTGTGAATGCGGCCTACAAGTTCATCTCGGATCCACTTTAAAATTCTACTTTTTTGAACTGCAGTTCTTCACCAGACCAGACCAGCATTGAATAGATAGTAGATGAGGAAGATAATAAGAAAAAGAAAAAACTAACAATTTAAAAAAGAACCTGAACTAAAGGTGCAAACAGACATACAAGAACGATTGTTCATTTTGAACGACGAATGACAGACAATTGGCTGATTGTTGTTATAAAAACTATTACCGATTCTGTCGTTCGTTTTCAAACGATCTTTGCACACGCATACAGAAGTGATATCACTATAGATATAAGATATATGCTCTCTATATAGAAAGAAACAAGGATAGTTACCACTACCAAAAAAATGTTCTTTTGTGTGTGGTCTGGGCATGCGTTAACGTTTGGTCGTTTCTTTTAAAGGACAACCGAGGTGACATATGACATGTGTATGTACAGGGCCACGAACACAAATAACTAGGCTGTGTTCATTTTTTTTTCTTTCTCTGCCTGAAAATGTTAAACATTTTATTCACAAGAGTGCTAACTGTTAGCGCGGGTGTTTTTGCGCAAATTTTCGCATTTGTGCACGATCATGAATTTCCACGTACAATTAAAAGTTTTTGCATGCAAACGCGAATTTTTGCGCGAACTCGTTATCGTTTCCCGTGAAAATTCGTGTTTGCATGCGAAAACGCCCGTGCTAACAGTTAGCACTCTTTTGTGAACCAAGCCCCAGGTATGCAAGTGACAATATTTGTCTGGGTCGGGACTGGATTAGACTATAGCCTCACTGATTAGTAATTACAGCCATAAAACACTTTCCTGTCAGTAAATAGCTTCTGAGACCAGAAAAGAGATAAAAAGGGTCAATAATTCATAGATTTGAGCTCTGGCATACTTCAATGAAGGTGTCATTGAGCAGAGACAATGAAACAGTAAAAACTTAAAAACTAGAATTAAATATAAAATAAAACTGTGAGATATCTAAAAAAGTTATTTTTAGGAGGAGGATAGATACAATTGTTTTTCTCACCCGTTTTATTTTCACCTCGGATGTCCTTTAACAATCGTGTGGTCAGTTTTTAGGAACGATTGTTGCTAGATATGGTTGCTAATGATCGTTCCAGATGACTATGATCTAAGGTCTGCACGAGTCATAAGGCTGGGAAAATATAAAATAAATAGTCTGTGAACGCTTAAGAAAGAGGCATAACAGATGCAGAGGTGTTTTATAAACGTTTACAATTATCTGCCGATTGGTCTTCAATTCTTCATCTTTATGTCATGCGGCTTTAGCAATCGGCTAGAAAGGATAAAAAAATTCCAACCTGGCCAGATGCTATTTACCTATTCAGTTATGTCAGGCACAGAAGATGGAGTAGCTGCACTCATCAGACTGTGGACCAATAAAATCATAAAGCATCATCTGCCATCTACAGTACTTGGCCAGTCCTTATGGCTGGTAAAAGATACTCCTACACTTCCTGTTCCAGTTCCATTCTGGCACCTGCACTTATCCTGCCAGCCCCGAGCCAGCCAGAGAACTACAGGGTGACAGTGATTTCCCAGGATCTGATGAACACTGAGCTCTCCATAACCTGACAAGGACAAAGTGCTGCTATTTGTTGGGTGGAATCAGCCTGATTGAGGTTCTGCATGCAGCAAGTACTTTGTAAACTGATCTCTCCTTGTACTGAGCCACCAAGCAAGGCTTTCCATAGGGGGGCTCACACAACTCACACATGCACAGCATTCCTGTCCAAGCCAAGTCTCTCCCTCTCCCTCTCCCCCTGGCCAGGCTCATTGTGCACAACACTCAGTGCAATCAGCAGCAGCATCCAGAGGGTCCAGGCTTTGCATGTGCAGCCGACTGGTTAATCTTTGGACTGCAAATGAGTGGAGACAATAGGAGCTGCTGCCAAGGCTCTAAATATATCTATTGGGGCTGAAAAGACGTTATCACGGGAGGGACATCAGCATTGTGCAGCTGTAACAAGTCCTCTGTGTCTTTCTCTACAGTCCTGAAACTTTCTGTCCAAAACTTCTCAGGGTGACACTGAAGCCGGGGGACAGCTGAAGACAGGATGGCATCAGCCATTGGCATTGCCCTGTGGGCTGCCCTCCTGGTGAACGTAGAGGGCAGTGGGCAGAGGAAGGGCACAGACAGCTCTGGCAGGAGATACAGCCGGGTCCAGCATGGGCACTGCACTTACACCTTCATCCTTCCTGAGCTGGAGGGCAACTGCAGAGAGCCCGCTGCTGCCAGCTCTGAGCAGCACTACAGCACCAATGCCCTGCAGAGGGATGCCCCCCAGGTGGAGCAGGACTTTCCTTCCCAGAAGATCCAACATCTGGAACACGTCATGGAGAACTACACACAGTGGCTGCAGAAAGTAAGTGTGCAACAGGCATACGCAAGTGTGCAATGATCATATCTAAATATGCAACGGGCATACGTAACTGTGCAATTATTATATGTAAGTGTGCAACAGGCATACGCAAGTGTGCAATGATCATATCTAAATATGCAACAGGCATACGTAACTGCAATTATTATATGTAAGTGTGCAACAGGCATACTTAACTGTGCAATTATTATATGCAAGTGTGCAACAGGCATACGTAACTGCAATTATCATATGTAAGTGTGCAATTATCATGTAAGTGTGCAACAGGCATTCATAACTGCAGTTATCATATGCAAGTGTGCAATTATCATATGTAAGTGTGCAACAGGCATTCATAACTGCAAGTATCATATGCAAGTGTGAAAAAGGCATACATAAGTGTGTAATTATTACATGTAAGTGTGAAACAGGCATAGGTAAGTGTGCAATTATTATATGCAAATGTACAACAGGCATACGTAAGTGTGCAATTATATGTAAGTGTGCAACAGGCATACGTAAGTGTGCAGTTATCATATGGAAATGTGCAACAGGCATATGCAAGTGTGCAATTATCATATGCAAGTGTGAAACAGGCTTACATAAGTGTGCATTTATTATATTGAAGTGTGCAACAGGCATATATAAGTGTACAATTATTACATTTGTGCAACTAATACACACAAGGGCAAGTATTACATATATTTGTGCAACTATATGCAAGTAGGCAAAGATTAATGTACTGCTATAATAAGTGTGCAATTATAACATAACGTGTGCAACTATAATACATAAGTGTGCAATTATTACATAAGTATGAAACTTCACGCAAGTATGCAATTATTATGAATAATTGTACTGCTCTAATGCATAAGTGTGCAACTGTTACATGTAGTTGTGCAATTATTATGTTAGCAGGCAGCTGTTATCAATAAGTATGTAGTTATTACTTGTAAGTGTGCAACTGTAATATAAAGTGTGCTATAATTAAACAAATGTGAAACTAATAATTGTACAATTTTCACCTGTAGCTGTGTTATTAGAATACTTATACTGTACATAACTGTGCAGTCATTATAAACGAGTGTGCAGTTTTTACACACAAGTGTGCAATTATTACAAATACCGTAAGTGTGTAGCTGCAATTATTACATGTTGGTGTGTAATTCTAATGCATGTGTGTGATTACTTCAAACAAGTGTGCAACTGTTATATATTATATATATTATATATATCTAGGTGTAGAACAAGTGTGTAGAGATGATACAGAGGTTAGTAGGTGTATGATTACATGTGAGCATATACTTAGGGTGTTGTACATGAATGTGCACTTATCATATGTGTGCAATTATTACACATACGTGCACAACTATGAAACACGGGTATGTATCACTGTCATTCATGTGTGTGCAGTGTTTCTGCAAGTGAGCAGCTACAGTATGTAAGTGTGCAATTATTATATGTTAGTGTGCAGGTATTTTATGTTAGTGTGCAATTATAAGTGACTGCAAAATAGGCAGTGTGTAGTTACTACAGTATATGTAGGTGTGTAATTATTATACCGTATGGAACTGTGGAATCACTAGTATACACAAGCGTGCCGTTGTTTTCAAGGTGTAGAACTCCCATCATTGGGGTCCGGAATGTTGTCATTCACTTTTTCAGTGTCTAGCATGTGCTATGTTAGTATAATATTCTCAGCGTTGTGACCTGTGTGGTTCAGTAGCAATCTCAGACTCGGCACTCTGAAATGCGTAGGGCAGCCCTGACCTCTAGCTGGGTGTTGTAGTGCAGCACTGTTCTGCAAGGACTGGCCTAATGTTGATCTCACCCACTGCAATGTAGGTTATAGGGCTCAGTATCGGTTACACTGTCAGCATTCTGTACAGTACAGGACTGATCTCACTCTCAGCACTCTCAGCACATGATCTTGGTTGTCAGTATTGTAGAATACTTGGTATAGTTCTTGTGTTCCTCGTTCTGCAATGTGGAGCGCAGTGTGAATTTCGCACTCTCCAGTCTGATGTAGTCCAGTGCTGATCTCGCTCTCAGCCTTGAACAATGTACAGTAGAACGTATCATATGCTATATTCTAGCTGGTAAAGTGCAGCACTTGTTCTCAATGTTTTACAATGTGTTTGTACAGTAATGATCTCATGTGAAGCCTTCTGTATGGTTACAGTGCAGTATTGGTGTCATTCTTTAGTTCCTGTAATGTGCTTGTATAATGCTGGTCTATCCTCAGCATAGCACAGTCCTGATCTTAGCCCATTATTGATGGTACAGTACTTATAGATCTCATCCTCAGCGCTCTGGACTGTATAGCACAATGCTGATCATATACCCCCCCCCCCCCCCCCCCCTCTCTTATGTATGACACAGAGCAGTATTCCTGACATACTACAATGTATTCAGTCACGTAGCATCGCTCTCATTCTCTGTCTTCTATCGCATACGTTCTCAATGCGGGGTACATCTATCCCAGGGGTACTTCTGCTTGTCCTAGTCAATCCATTGCAGTTACATTAAGTTTTAGGAATAAAATTCAAATGTGTTGATAGTTAATTCAAAGCAACAAGGAATGCATGAAAAGCATTTATAAACCATTATGCAGAGCTTGTAATGAATATATACAGTATGCTTCAAGGGGTTCATGAGAGGGGCAGCACTGTGGCGTAGTGATTAGCACTCTCATCTGCAGTGCTTGGTCCCCAGATTGAATCCCAGCCAGGGCAATATCTGCAAGGAGTTTGTATGTTCTTCCCGTGTCTGTGTGGGTTTCCTCCGGGCTTTCTGGTTTCCTCCCACACCCCAAATACATACAGATAAGATAATTGGCTTCCCCCTAAATTGGCCCTAGACTATGATGCATACACTACAAGACATACATAGACATATGACTATGGCAGGGATTAGACTGTGAGCCCCTCTGAGGGACAGTTCAGTGACAACACAATATACTCTGTACAGCGCTGGGGAAGATGTCAGCACTATATAAAAACACTATATAATAATGTTGCCCATAGAAGGGGTTACTTGGGCAATGCAGTCATTAACACTGTTTTAGTGCCTAGGTTCTCAGCAGGTGGTAGGTGTACACCAGGGGGGTATTTGGGTTGATTTCAGGGCGTACTTGAACTTGTCATAGTGAATTATTATTTATATATTGCCGACATCTTCCACAGCGCTGGACAGAAACAAAAATATAGTCATAATCACCAGCTGTCCCTCAGAGGAGCTCCCAATCTGATCCCTACCATGGTCCTACATCTATCATCACAGGAAACCCAGACACGGGGAGAACATACAAACTCTGTGCAGATAGTTCCCTGGCTGGATTCACACCGGGGGCTCATCAATGCAAGGCGAGATTGCTAACCACTACTCCTCTGAATCTGGAACAGAGAGTTTTGGATTTTAAAAAATTATTAGTCCTCTATAAATAAGCCTGAATATGTATTTATACACAAATATTAAGTACTTCTAACAATATTTGTGTGTCAGGAGATACTTGATATGAAATTATTCCCAATATGGGGTAATAATAATTGCAGTATTTGTATAGCGCCTTTCTCCTGTCGGACTCAAAGCGCTTGCGAGGCAGCCACTAGAGCACACTCAGTAGGCAGTAGCAGTGTTAAGGAGACTTGCCCAAGAAACTCCTTACTAAATAGGTGCAGGCTTACTGAACATGGGAGATACCGGCTTTCATAATGGGGTACATGCTGTAATACAGTAGAATCTTGTTATAGTAAACTCTGATATAGTAAACTCAGTCCTCAGGTTCCCGCAAATGAGTCTGTATAAATGTAAAATGTATGACCAATTCTGATATAGTAAACTACTTTTCCTGGTCCCTTGGAGTTTACTATAAAGGGATTCTACTGTAATGTTGAGAAACACTGTTGCAGCAAATACAGGGCACACCGGCCCCCTCAATGTGGATCATGTATATGGACAGGGCTTAGGTCATATGGTTGGGTGCAGAGATCAGCACCTTCAGTATAGACCAGGGGTCTCAAACTCAATTTACCTGGGGGGCCGCAGGAGGCAAAGTCAGGATGAGGCTGGGCCGCATAAGGGATTTCACAATCGCGGCGCATCGCTGCCTCGGCCCGCCCCTCTCACTCTTCCTTCACAGAGAGGGGCGGGCAGAGGCGGCGAGCCGTGTGGCGATTGACGTCAGGAGGGGCAGAGCTGAAGCTGAAAGCTCTGCCCCTTCCAGGAAATGCCGGCGGATTGCCCCCCGGGGGATTTGGGGGCTCTGCAGCCCTCGTTTAGCGGCGGGGATGCGGCAGATTACTTGGGAGCACTTAAGCGAACTATAAGGAAGATTTTGCTGGCGAGGGCCACAAAATATTGTATCGAGGGCCGCAAATGGCCCGCGGGCCGCGAGTTTGAGACCCCTGGTATAGACCCTTCTCACAGAGCCTTCGTATTCTACTTTACCATCTCATGTCTGTGTATAGCTGCTGATTCCTTATTCTTGTCATCCATCTTCCTTGAATGTAACATGCTCACAACAGAGCTTGTCTTCCCACTATTTCCTGCATGTAATTACTAATGTATGTAATATATCCCTACAACTTCAAACCACCAACCCCCCTCCCTGGGGCTAATATCCGACTGAGCTTTCATTCGTTAGTCCTAACTTCTGTCACTTCCATCATAACAATGTATCCTGTGCCCATCTCTTTCACTGTGTCCACCAACTAAGAGCAGGGCCGAAGCTACCATAGGAAAAAATGGGCAATTGCCCCAGGGCCCCAGAGCCTGCAGGGGCTCCCAAGGTGTCCCTCCCCATCTTAACTGTTTTTCCCCAGGGACTCTGCAGAGTCTGTTAAGTTAGGAGGTGATTGGGGGAGGGTCAGCAGCCACCTCAGGAGCCCCAGGAGGGAAATTTGGCTGCATCAAAGGGCCTCTAATGACGCGTTTTGGTCGGGGGTGTCTGTAGGGGGGCCCCCAGGCTAATTTTGCCCTAGGGCCCAATTGTTACTTGAACCGGCCCTGACTAAGAGACTGGCTTCTCTCCACCCACATCATCCACCTCTACGCCTGGTGCTCTGATGCTGCCCATCCCTGCCTATCCCTCAGCTGGCTGCCAGCTACCCAGAGAATCCAGTTCAACCCCTAACCCTCACTTCCAAAGCTCTCTATAACTTGTCCTACCCAACCATTTGTCAAAATTCCAACTACAATTGTCATTTTTTTGGCCCTCAACTCTGGTCACTTCATCATGTCTTCTTATTCTAGACTTCTCACAAATACTACCTCTTCTCTGGAACTCTTTTGCACACAGCCTCAAAACCTTTAAGAACGCCCATTATACTTTGCATACAAGATTATAGTCAGTCTTATATACTTTCTAAGCATGGATTTACACCTGCCACCACCTACACCAATTGTCAAAGGATAGCCTCTGCTAACCTATGTGTCATCTTCACCTTTCTCCATAGCTCCCAACTGTCCCTCTTTCTGAGGGACAGTCCCTCTTTGGGAGCGCTGTCCCTCTTTCCTCCTCATTCGTCCCTCTTTCAGGACTTTGTCCCTCTTTCTATGTAAATATATATATTTCTCCACTAAAAAATGTGTGACTCTAAACTTCATTCCCATCCTTTACATTGATATATTACTAATTTTAAAATGTTAAAATGAAGGAAAATTAAGCAGGATAGAAAGGACCAGTGTGGTTTGAATTATGAAACAACATATTTTTCTTATGACATCTTTATGGTATGCGTGACTAGGGGTGTGGGGCGTGATAATGGGTGTGGCTTAGGTGTCCCTCTTTCTCATCTCAAAAAGTTGGAAGGCATGCCTTTCTCCTCTCTGGATTGTAAGCTTCTTGGCAAGACCCTTCCCCTATTGTTTCTTGTAATTGCTGTAGTAATTCGTTAGCGGAAGTAAAAAAAGACGTGTTCGAGTTCAACCAGAAAATATGGAACAACACCAGCCTGCCCCCTCACATATCTCAGTTGAACCAGAGGAAGGTGAAATACCCTTACAAGGATTGGACCAATTAGCCCTTAACTACAAAAAAATCCTTCTTGACTCCAGATGGCAATCAGATAAAATCTGTGGATCAACACTGCCACAAATGACCTAGTACTTATAGCCATGTATGCCCTTCAGTGTAAGGAAAGTATCTAAGCCCCTTAAATGCAGATATAGAATTTGAAATTTCTCCATGCACAGGTCGTGTCCTCGTCCTCTGCACAAGCCTAGGGACCAATAGCTTATCTGCCAAGCTTTTATATATGCCCACTTATGTATTTATACATGTTAATTTAAAGAGACTCTGTAACAATTTTCATCCGTATTTCTTCTATCCTATAAGTTCCTATACCTGTTCTAAAGTGCTCTGTCTAACTGCAGCCTTTCCTAATCGCACAGTGGCTGTATTATCTCTGTTATATGATCTAATCTTCTCTCCTCTGTCGGGCTGAGGCAGTCAAGCTGGAATGTACTGTGCTGCTTGTGATTGGATAGAAGCTATACACACCTTCTCCAGGCCCCCTGCACACTCTGTATGACTCACACACTAAGCTCCTCAGCCTATCACTTGCTATGTCTTTTGTTTGTAAACACTGCATAAAAATGGCAATTATAAGCCAGGATTTCAGCAGGGAGAGGCAGAAACAGCACAGAGGGGCCCAGGAGAACATAATGAATAGAATGGTATGCTTTTTATTGTAAGAATTTTAGAGTACAGATTCTCTTTAAGGCATCTTTTCTCTAGACTAAATAAGCCAGTTTCTCTAACCTTACCTGGTAAGTGAGGTCTACAGTCCCTCAATTTTGTTGCTCATCTCTGTCAATGAGTACTCCTTAATCCCTCTCTAAATTTCATCTCCCCATCAGTATCACGTCTATTTTGTACGGTGATACCGTAAATCTTGGGTGTAAGATGCATGACTTGAGATTTTTTAATATTGAACGTCAGCTGTCCTTTACGTGCCCATATAGCCATGCTATCTAGGGGTAGTTCTACCCAACTAGCAATTTTTAATGTTATTATACAAGCATTATGTATGTATGTATGTATGTACGTACGTACTTGCGTACATATCTGTGATGGATGTTCTTATTGTAATACAGCCTTACATAAGATAATAACCCTTTATTTAAAGGGAAGGTCCAAGCAAAAAAAAAAATGAGTTTCACTTACCTGGGGCTTCTACCAGCCCCATGCAGCCATCCTGTGCCCTCGTAGTCACTCACTGCTGCTCCAGTCCCCCGCTGGCAGCTTTCTGACCTCGGAGGTCAGGGCCGCATTGCATACATTTTTACGCATTCCAGCTAGTGCAGGAACAAAAATGTATGCGTTGCACCACTAACGCGTAAAAATGTATATGTTAATGTTCCTGCACTAGCGGGAATGCGTAAAAATGTACGCAATGCGGCCCTGACCTCCGAGGTCAGAAAGCTGCCAGCGGGGGACTGGAGCAGCAGTAAGTGACTACGAGGGCACAGGATGGCTACGTGGGGCTGGTAGAAGCCCCGGGTAAGTTAAACTCATTTTTTTTTTTTTTTGCTTGGACCTTCCCTTTAAAGTAAATACATGAAGAACTACTACAATGATTAATAATAAAATGTTTGGCTGGCTGTTACTGGGGTGTTTTTCTCCATCTTTCTGGTATAGCTGCACTCTCACACGTTTGTAATCTGACTGGGATTAGGTGACCGCACATAGATTGGATGTGTAGCGATTGCACATGACTTGACGTGTAGTGGCTATATGTGGCTGGACGTATAGTGGCTATATGTGCCTGGACAAGTAGTGGCTATATGTGATTGGATGTGTAGTGGCTATATGTGCCTGGACAAGTAGTGGCTATATGTGATTGGGCGTGTAGTGGCTACATGTGGCTGGACGTGTAGTGGCTATATGTGACTAAACGTGTAGTGGCTATATGTGACTAAACGTGTAGTGGCTATATGTGACTGGATGTGTAGTGGCTACATGTGACTGGATGTGTAGTGGCTACATGTGACTGGATGTGTAGTGGCTGTATGTGACTGGACGTGTAATGGCTATATGTGACTGGACGTGTAGTGGGTGTAGTGGCTATATGTGACTGGACGTGTAGTGGGTGTAGTGGCTATATGTGGCTGGACGTGTAGTGGGTGTAGTGGCTATATGTGGCTGGACGTGTAGTGGCTATATGTGGCTGGACGTGTAGTGGCTATATGTGGCTGGACGTGTAGTGGCTATATGTGGCTGGACGTGTAGTGGCTATATGTGATTGGACGTGTAGTGTCTATATGTGACTGGACGTGTAGTGGCTATATGTGACTGGACGTGTAGTGGCTACATGTGACTGGACGTGTAGTGGCTACATGTGACTGGACGTGTAGTGGCTACATGTGACTGGACGTGTAGTGGCTACATGTGACTGGACGTGTAGTGGCTACATGTGACTGGACGTGTAGTGGCTACATGTGACTGGACGTGTAGTGGCTACATGTGACTGGCCGTGTAGTGGCTACATGTGACTGGCCGTGTAGTGGCTACATGTGACTGGCCGTGTAGTGGCTACATGTGACTGGCCGTGTAGTGGCTACATGTGACTGGCCGTGTAGTGGCTACATGTGACTGGCCGTGTAGTGGCTACATGTGACTGGCCGTGTAGTGGCTACATGTGACTGGCCGTGTAGTGGCTACATGTGACTGGACGTGTAGTGGCTACATGTGACTGGACGTGTAGTGGCTACATGTGGCTGGACGTGTAGTGGCTACATGTGGCTGGACGTGTATTGGCCATATGTGGCTGGACGTGTAGTGGCCATATGTGACTGGACGTGTAGTGGCTACATGTGGCTGGACCTGTAGTGGCCATATGTGGCTGGACGTGTAGTGGCTACATGTGGCTGGACGTGTAGTGGCTACATGTGGCTGGACGTGTAGTGGCTACATGTGGCTGGACGTGTAGTGGCTACATGTGGCTGGACGTGTAGTGGCTACATGTGGCTGGACGTGTAGTGGCTACATGTGGCTGGACGTGTAGTGGCTATATGTTCTTGGACGTGTTGTGGCTACATGTGACTGGACGTGTAGTGGCTACATGTGGCTGGACATGTAGTGGCTACATGTGGCTGGACGTGTAGTGGCCATATGTGGCTGGACGTGTAGTGGCCATATGTGGCTGGACGTGTAGTGGCCATATGTGGCTGAACAGGTTGTGGCTATATCTGGTTAGACATGTTCTGACCACACATGACTAGATGTATAGAGACATGACTGGAGATGTAGTGAATGCACAGGACAGGGGTTACTATGACTGCAGTCTTTCCTCCTTTCCTTGTCACATTGAGTATCTTTTGTGCTCCGGCAGTCAGTTATTCAGTGATCTGTCACAGCGGCTGCTATTGAGTCAGCACAGTGTTGGCAGCGAGCGGAGGAGGGGGAAGAACGGCCGTGGGCCTCTTATACATGACTGATTATCCCATTCACTGACTGAACGCTCATCCCTCATCCCTGAGCCAATGTTACCCTATTTTAAAAAGCTTTTTTTGACAAAATTATTATTCAGCACCAAATTTTGGTGGCATAAGAATGGGGGTGTCTGGTGTTGGTGAGCATCGGCAGACCTGTGGAGTGTTGTTAGCCGTACAACGTGGGGTAGAAGCATGGACAGGAGAGTGAATGGGCACTGAGCTTATTGTGCTGCATGTGTGCAAAACGGCACTGGGAAATTTGGGTGTACAGTACGCCACCATAGATTATGTGAATAATGTTGCACTCACAGTACTGTATATTCTGGCGTATAAGACTACTTTTAACCCTTGAAAATCCTCTGAAATGTCAGGGGTCATCTTATACGCCGGGTGTCATTGATGCCGGGTGATATGCCCTATCCTGTTACCGACTCTCAGATCTCGCTGCTGAGGACTGTAGTGAAGCGGCGCAGGCGCACATGTGCGAGATCTGAGAGGCAGAGAAGGAGGTAAATAGGATACAAGGACAAGCCAGAAGGGTGAAAGAGGTGTGTTTTATGGGCACAGCGCAGTCTATTCTTCCATTCCGCTTTGATAAACAGGTAGACAAGGAGGGCTGACCAATCCACCTAGGGAGAGTTGACCAATCCAACCAGTCAATCGCCTACATACTGTTATATATTGGGAACCACATACAGTACAGCACCAGTATCTGTTCATACATGGCACCAGTATATATGATGTTTTTTTTATTTGGTGTGCGTTGGAAGAGAGGTGGTCTTATACAGCGAGTATATCCCAAACTATATTTTAACTGGAAAAGTTGGGGGGGTCGTCTTATACGCCCAGTCTTCTTATATGCCGGAATATTTGGATGCCATCTATAGATGGAGCCCTAAATGACTATAAAAATAGTGGGCTTAGGCAGCAATAGCAGCTGAATTACCTCTTACCCGAGTCAATGCAGTTTTTGGCTTCACCCTGCGCCCAAATTCCCCGGAGCAGTTTTTGCATGTTTGCGCATGTGAAGGTGGCTCTACACACACATTACAATCTACATTGTGCCGTCCTGACCCCACTTACCGACTTACAGTGCAGTTTCCATAAGATATAAGCAGCTGAACAGACCTTATTAAGGTGCCCAATATTGATACAATCTACAAGTCTATATAGTAGAAGGATAAACAGAGTGAATATACTTTGAATATGTACTTCTCATACTTCATAAAAGTGGTCAAGTTGTGCACTCCAGGCTGTATCATAAGTGGGCACCATAACTGAGAGGGATAAGGAGGCTGCCATATTTATGGGGTGAGTACCCATTAAAGTGGACTCAAATTAAAAATACAAGATTTCAGAAATAAAATCTATTTTCTAAATTATAATAATAAATAGCAGCCTTTTTTTCAGCTGCATGATGACAAATATAAAATATTTTACATTTATTGGAGGAACCCCTCCCTTCCTTTCAAATTGCCGGGATTTTTCCGGCAAACTGGTGGAGTAGATGGTGTCCAGCAATGGAGAAATTGCTAATGGCTGCCCCCAGTATAATCCTAGTTATGAAAAGAGAAGGGTGGAAAGCATGCACTGAAATGATCATAGGTTTGAAGGAGTGTTTATTTATCTTTGTATGTGTCAGAGTGGTGCAACTAAATATTTTTCATTAAAAAAATGTTTGGTTTGGGTCCGCTTTAAGGGCACCTTTTTCCCTACAGGTGCTCTTTAACCTAGGCTATGATGTCACGAAGCCTTCTCCTCCCAGTACACTCTGGGTGACTAGTTGTTGTTTCTACTCACTTCAAAGCACACAACAAACAAACATTCCGCAGTGATGCTCCTCCCAGCATTACAGATGCATTTAAAGAGGGACTTTGACTAAGGTTTGAATTCCATTCCAATCAGTAGCTGATACCCCCTTTCCCATGAGAAATCTTTCCTTTTCTCAAATAGCTCATCAGGGGGCTCTGTATGGCTGATATTGTAGTGAAACCCCTCCCACAGTATGATGTCATGACCATGGTCCTGACAGTTTCACATCTGTGAACCTCATTGCATTATGGGAAATAACAGCTTTTTCCAACTGCCAAGCAAGCAATATCTCCCTCTGTGTGTAGAACTCTCCATAACAAACATTCCGTACAGATCACCTGGCAGAATTAAAAATGTCACCACCAGTGATACATTTCAGAATGTAAATGGACAAACACCGACTAAATAATTTATGAAGTAATCTTGTAAGAAATAAGCCATTTTATGCATAAAGTAATGGTTACATTGGGGTTCTCCAGTCCATTTCAAATGTTCTCATATCACAGCTGTATCAGATTAGCAACATTTACATGGCAAAGCATTTTTTTTTATTGAAAACAGCAGAGCTCAATATAAGATGTGATTTCTGGGTAACAGAAGACCTTGCGCTGAGCATGGCCAGGGTGAGGATGCGGCTGTGAACAGCGTCTGGGGCTCTCATAAGTCACCTGCCCAGCGTGAGCAGATCACATTTGTCCTGCTGTTGTATCTGTAGGACTTTCATGAAGACCTCTGCGGGGGGAGATGTCCTACGAGGGGAGATGTCGGGCCTTCAGAGTGGGAGCACCGCAGGAGGTGCTGGATCCATACATGCGGGCCAAACCATTATCTGCAGGGGTCACAGGCTGAGCTCTGCGGCAAACACAACTGAAAAATGAACTATGATTTTTCTCATGATAAATCATATTTTTAGAAGCTCCAGGAATTTAAACTCCTCATATGAAACGCTTGTTTGTTTGAGGCGAGTCCATCACCCTCAGCGGGAGACCTGCTCAGACCAGCTTTCAGAGCAGGAACTTTCTTTCTAGTGTAAGTGGAGCCATCGGTGAGCCCAGCGGAGAGCCGCCATCTGCAAATAGAGCTTCACAAATGAAGAGTGACTTATGGAGAAAGTCAGGGAGCAGCTACAGACCAGCACTGGGTGGGAAAACAGAAGAAGACTATTATAGACTGGTGGTGGCCACAACCACGCATTGTCCTTCCCTGGCACCCTCTCGTTAAAGCGGGCTATTATGGCTTTACATGTGCTTATTAAAGTGTAATCTTTCCTCATGAGGGACGCCGGAATGCCTTCTGTAAACAGAGGGAGCCATATATAGGCTTTATCTGTGCTATAAACTTGCAGATCCGAATGTAGAGTTGGGATAATGACTTTATATTTAGGTTGTATCTGTGCTATAAACCACAAATATGAGCGTACGGTTAAATAACTGCGCTGCGTTTAGTCTCTGTACTCTTGATGTATTTTCTGTGACAAGGCGCAGTCCTTGTTCTTCTGTGAGGCCCGGCTCATGCTCTGGAAAAAAAATGAAGCATTTTCCGGATCGCAGAGAAACGGAAAAAAAACGGACAGTGAACGCATCTTTTGTGCAAGTGCAAAGTCCCGACCTGATGCATTTTCCCTCAGCCTGATTGCGATCACTCTGCGCACGCTGGGGCGCTGGATGCAATGGAAGCCTATGAGAACGGATGTGTCCATTCTCGCTAGGCTGGTTGACGCATGTGGACCACCTCCTCACCTGTCCCATGCTGCGCTCCAGTCGCACGGCCAATTGTATTTCACAGTGTGAGGACTGGTGCACACCAAGCACTTTTGGTAGCGTTTTCAAAACCGCTGCCGCCTGTAAAGACGCTTAGCTAATGTATCCCAATGGGATGGTGCACACCAGAGGTTTGAGGTTTTTAGCGAACTGCAAACGTGGCTCCTGCTGCATTTTTGCGGTTTGCAGCTGCGTTTCTGCCTCAATGTAAAGTATAGGAAAAGCTCAAACCGCTCTAAAAAACGATAGATCAGGCGGTTTTACAGGCGTTTTCGTTACAGTAGCTGTTCAGTAACAGCTTTACTGTAACAATATATGAAATCTGCTACACAAAACGCTCCTAAAAACGCTAGGCCTGTTTAGAAAATCTCTCTAAACATGTCTAGAATCGCTCTGAAAATCTGCTTCAAAAACGTCTAGCGTTTTGCGGATCTGCTAGCGGTTTTGGTGTGCACTGGGCCTGAATGAGGCCTTATTGTGTGGCTAGCTGTAGAGGTCCCATAAATTAATCTGGAGATGTGTTTGGAGAGTGGACACTCTGTTGATCAGATTTTCTAACGTTCTTCAAGATTGGAGTGGATTTTAAAGAGGAACTGAAGTGAAAATAATGCAATTATAATTAAAAAAAATTTACATTACTGTACTTTATAAATGTAGTCAGTGCTTAAATCTTTCCTGATTTACCCCTGATTCACTTTGATTTACATTCTGAAGTTAATCACAGGTGGTGAAATCTTTAGTCCTGTCAGCTGCAGCTCCACAGAATGTTCATTTTACTGACGGTTCTGAAGCCAGTACAACATTTACCTGGTCTTCCAGAATGCCCTAGGAGGAGAATTCCGCATAGATAAACAGCATAGGCTGAGACAGCACCACATAGATAGATAGATAGATAGATAGATAGATAGATAGATAGATAGATAGATAGATAGATAGATAGATAGATAGATAGATAGATAGATGTATAGATATAGATAGATGTAGATAGATGTATAGATATAGATAGATGTATAGATATAGATATAGATAGATAGATAGATAGATAGATAGATAGATAGATAGATAGATAGATAGATGTATAGATATAGATAAATGTATAGATATAGATATAGAGAGAGATATAGAGATAGAGATAGATATAGATAGATAGATAGATAGATAGATAGATAGATAGATAGATAGATAGATAGATGTGTATAGATATAGATAGATGTAGATAGATGTATAGATATAGATAGATGTATAGATATAGATATAGAGAGAGATATAGAGATAGAGATAGATATAGATAGATAGATAGATAGATAGATAGATAGATAGATAGATAGATAGATGTGTATAGATATAGATAGATGTAGATAGATGTATAGATATAGATAGATGTATAGATATAGAGAGAGATATAGAGATAGAGATAGATATAGATAGATAGATAGATATATAGATAAATGTAGATAGATGTATAGATATAGATAAATGTAGATAGATGTATAGATATAGATAGATATAGATAGATATAGATATACATATACATACATAGACACATAGATATAGGAAGTGTTTCTGATGTTGAAACCAGAAAAGGGAACACAAAAGTGGGTATCCTGAATAGATATTTTACTACATTCTTCTATACGTCACTACAGTGCAATTATGTGCTTTGAGGCCTATGGGAGTAAGTGTTGTACAAGTGTCATAGACGGCCATAATAAGAATTTCTAAAAGTTTAGTGAAATATAAGTCACCACGGCCCATGCAATTCACTTTTCCTCTGGAATCTTCTCCCAGGTGTTAGCTTCACAACTTGACATAAAATGCCTTGTAAGCCACCAGCAAGCAAGAAAACCAGCACCAGCACCTACAGCCGCTGAAGGTCAGGCTTCTTCCAATCCATGGGCCCCTCTCCTACAGCACTTTTTTTGGAAGGGATTGGTGGTCACAATTATGAAAGCGGAGGAGTGTGGCCACACTTGTTTAGGTGGGTTGATAGGGAAATAGTGGTAGCACTTGTTGGATGTGCTGGTGGAGAGGTTGCTGTGCCTGGCACACATCTCGGCTCATTGGACATTAGTGATGGTCATGTCTAGAACTCATGGAGAAGCATGCGATTTGTTTGATCAGCTGATAGATTTGCAAAGCTCTGATTTGCTGTGATCACATCCCGCTTTAGCACGTGATCATGACTGGCAAATCAGAGACTTGCATATCTATCACCTGACAAAACTGATCACTTGCTCCTCTCCTAGACATGACCATCACAATTGGAGAGGTCTTCTGCTCTGCAGATAAATAGTCTGGTCCTGCAGGAATATCTGTTCTGGTCCATAAGTAATAACATTACATTAGTGTGTTTTAAACTTTGCCAAACCCCTCAAAACAATGATCGTTATTTGCTGGCAGCTTGCTGACTGGCTGAGGACCAACATGTGGCCGAGAGCAGATTATTTATAGACAAATGCTGCTGACTTAGTTGTTTTGTCTAAAGAGTCGTTCTGAGACAACAGACCTGATTTTACTGAAGTTCTTCCAGGCTGGAGGTCGCCGGAGAACTTAAGAGATCCAGCATACCTGGTCTGCATTTATTTACCTAAGCTTAGTGCACACTCTAGTGTAGTCTAGATAAAAATCATTATCTCAGGAACCTCTAGGCACAGAAGTTATGATGCCCCAACTCCATCCTGTAAAACCGCAAATCCCAATGCAAACCCAACTTCACTCACTGAATGCCCCCGTTTCTTGGGCCGAAGGTCATCTATTGACTCGTTCCTCTGCCCAGTGTCCTAATTTTCACCATCCAGGAGCCTCAATGATGCCACGACGCCCGGAGCATAGAGAACTGGTTGGGTGGTGTGAATGGGACATCCACCCATCCAGCTCTCTATCCTTCGGGGGCATTGATGTCAGTGTGTCTCCAGAAGGGTGAGTGTGGGTTCAGGAACCCATGACTAGCTGCCTCTGCGCGCAATGTCGATCTCTAGTTCGTTGCTAGTGCTTATCCGTCCCGGCCGGTAAGCAAACCAAATCTGCAGTCGATATGAAGCACGGTGGTCATTTTTGGTCTAACTATGTAAAAGCGTGCATTACTGCGGTAACACACATAGGACAAAAGGGTTATTATTATTATTATTATTTAGTATTTATATAGCGCCAACATCTTCCACAGCACTGTGCAGAGTATACAGTCACTTAACTGTGCCTCGGAGGGGCTCACAATCGAATCCATACCATATTCATACATCTATGTAGTGTATGTATTGCAGTCTAGGGCCAATTTATGGGGAAGCCAATTAACGTATTTGCATGTTTTTTGCATGTGGGAGGAAACCGGAATGGCTGGAAGAAACCCACACAGACACGAGAAAACATACAAATTTGTGCCCCGCCTGCGATTTGAACCACGTTAGAGAGCTAACCACTACGCCACCTTGCTGCCCTACAAACTTTACAGGAGTTTACTGCACCAGACGCCCTGATTCTTATTTTGGGTTTGGTTTGAAAATCTCAGTTTGACGTCAGAGTCTCAGTGAGTCAGATCTGTTTCGGAAGCATAAAAAGAAACGTACGCTGTGATCACACCTTGCAAATCAAAGACTTGCATATCTATCACTTGACCAAACCGATCACCTGACCAAACTGATCACATGCTTCTCCATGAGTTATCACTTATGCAGGGGATACACGGTACGTTTCTGTTCCGTGTATCGAGCAGCTGATCCAGCCAGCTGATAATATTTCGCTGGTCCGATCACGCTGCTAGACCCCGCCCACTCGATCCCGCCGGCGGACAATGGCAGGGAATCGAGCAGCTGATAAGGAAGTGCTGGCGGGGACGAGCGGTAATCGATCCGCGCATACGAGCAGGGACGCGGCTGGGGTCGATCCGGTGGCTAATCGGCTGCCAGATTGACCCGTGTATTCCCAGCATTAGACATCAGAGCCTCAGTGAGTCAGAGCTGTTTTGGAAGCATGAGAGGGAAGTATTTAATATTAGGCAGGTATAGTTCATTTTTGGCTTATCGGCATATACTCAGCGTAATGTTGCATGTTCCTTTTTTAGATTCCTCCACCTGGTTTGATATTAGTTCAGTGTGATCTGTGAGTGGAATATCATTCCATCTTTAATGCTTGTGGGTATAATCTGCTGTAATGGACATGTTTCCCTCGTACAGCGGCTCTGTCACTAATGTACAATAGGCTGCACAGAGGTGTTTACATAGCTGTTCTCTCCTCACCGACATGAAGTGAATATTTGGCACCTCAGTGAATGGAAGTATTTATTCTTCTCTGACAGCAAAGCTCACCGTGCTGCCTTAAACCCATTCATCACTTGCGCAATTTTAGTTGCGTTTTTGATTTATTTAGTTGATTTACCAAGACGTGCAAACATTAAAGGACCGCTGAAGAAAGTGGGATATGAAGGCTGCCATATTTATTTCCTTTTAAACAATACCAGTTGCCTGGCTGTCTGATCCTCTGTCTCTAACACTTTTAGCCATAGACTCTGAACAAGAATGCAGATCAGATTTTTCTGCCAAAAGTCTGACTTAATCTAGTCAGATTTCATTTGCAAACTGGATGTTTGTTTCAGGTGTGTGGCCCCAACACTATTGTAGCTAAAGAGATCAGCAGGACTGCCGGGCAACTGGTATAGCTTAAAAGGAAATCCATATGGCAGTCTCCATATCCCTAGACGTGTGTATGTACAGTGCCAAGCACACAAATGACTATGCTGTGCTTCTTTTTTTCTTTCTCTGCCTAAAAGAGTTAAACATCAGATATGCAAGTGACCGTTTCTGTCTGGGTCAGGACTGGGTCAGACTATAGCATAACTCTCACTGATAAGCAATTACAGCCATCAAACACTTTTCTGGCAGAAAATGGCTTCTGAGAGCAGGAAAGAGATAAAAAGGTTCAATAGTTCAAAGATTTGAGCTCTGGCATACTTCAATGAAGGTGTTATTGAGCAGAAACAATGAAACAGTAAAAACTAGATTTAAATATAAAATAATACTGTGGGATATTTTTTAAAAAAAAATAATTTTTAGTAGGAGTAGGATAGATACAATTTATCTCTTCAGTGTATTTTCACCTTGGATGTCCTTCAACACTGGAGGAAAATCAGAGCAGCCATTCAGAATTCTTGTTTCATTCAATAGCTGAAACCTGATTGGTTTGTCTAGACAACTGCTCTATGCAATCATACTACCGTAGGAACAAACAAGCCCATCGTGCTCATGCTTATCCACATTGCTAGACTTCCCCCCCCCCCCCCCCCTCACTTGTGTACCAACCGGGCATTCCTCCTTCATGGACAGTACAGCACTTGTTCCCCGAGTAACAATCCTTAACCACTTGATGACCCACCCTTTACCCCCCCCTTAAGGACCAGCGTGGTTATTAGTGATCTGTGCTGGGTGGGCTCTACAGCCCCCAGCACAGATCAGGGTGCAGGCAGAGAGATCAGATTGCCCCCCTTTTTTCCCCCCTATGGGGATGATGTGCAGGGGGGGTCTGATCTCTTCTGCCTGCGTGTGGCTGGCGGGGGGGGGCACCTCAAAGCCCCCCTCCGCAGCGAAATTCCCCCCTCCCTCTCCTACCTGTCACCTCCCCGGTGATCCGGGCTGCACAGGACGCTATCCGTCCTGTGCAGCCAGTGACAGGACGTCCCCTGTCACATGGCGGCGATCCCCGGCCGCTGATTGGCCGGGGATCGCCGATCTGCCTTACGGCGCTGCTGCGCAGCAGCGCCGTACAAATGTAAACCAAGCGGATTATTTCCGCTTGTGTTTACATTTAGCCTGCGAGCCGCCATCGGCGGCCCGCAGGCTATTCACGGAGCCCCCCGCCGTGATTTGACAGGAAGCAGCCGCTCGCGCGAGCGGCTGCTTCCTGATTAATCAGCCTGCAGCTGGCGACGCAGTACTGCGTCGCTGGTCCTGCAGCTGCCACTTTGCCGACGCACGGTATAAGCGTGCGGTCGGCAAGTGGTTAAAGAGGAACTCCGGTATAAATAACGTAATGAAAAAAAAGTGCTTAATTTTTACAATAATTACTTATAAATGATTTAGTCAGTGTTTGCCCATTGTAAAAACTTTCCTCTCCCTGATTTACATTCTGACATTTATCACATGGTCTTTACTTCTGGCAGGTGATGTCAGTGGAAGGAGATGCTGCTTGCTTTTTTGACTGTTAGAAACAGCTGTTATTTCCCACAATGCAACAAGGCATCCACAGTGTGATGTCAGCACCCTGGTGCTGACATAACACTGTGGGGTGTGTTTCACCACAATATCAGCCATACAGAGCCCCCTGATGATCAGTTTGAGGAAAGGTAAAGATTTCTCCTGGGAAAGGGGGTATCAGCTACTGATTGGGATGAAGTTCAATCCTTGGTTACGGTTTCTCTTTAATGGCGACATTATTAATGGACAGCACACCAGAGCAAATCTCGTCTGTTTTACCACATTTGAGCCATACGTGCGTTTGCATTGTGAGAGGAAAAAACCCTTTTTTTTCCCGCATGCTGCAAGCATTTCATATACAAAGAATTTTGCTGTGATTTGTTAAAATGCATTTCCAAAATGGAAACTCGCGTGGCAGTCAGCAGGAGTGTAGTTGTAATTGTGCGCCTGTACCCATGTTGCGATATCATGGAATTTATCTTTCGCTGCACAAAAAACACCAGTAGTCGTGAAAATTGTATTGTGGGTATGGGCCTTAATATTTACAGACTTTAGGAAAGATTGGGATCATTAAGGATGAAATGCACACACAGACCTTCGATTTCACATAAGCAAGTACTTATATAAAATACATTCACATACATCTGTTATCCCCAGGATCGGTCTGGAGTGATTACATGAGGAGGTTATGGTCAGATATTTAGCATTTCAGGAACAATTTGGGCTGAAATGGCTTCATACTGACTGTTGGATGATAATGGCTTCATACTGACTGTTGGATGATAATGGCTTCATACTGACTGTTGGATGACAATGGCTTCATACTGACTGTTGGACTGGGGCAGCTGCGCTCTGCCTTGTGAACTGGCATCACCCAGTAGGGAAATCCAGCTGGCTCTACAGTTGGTGATAAGACAGCCAGGCTCCCAGTTCTCACACTCACAGGCACAAATCCTCCAGTCTTCTATCTCTGAATAAAATCTTTTTTACAGAGAGCTGCAAGAGTGAATTGCAGAGGAAAGCCCTGATAAAAACTCTTGTAAATAGTTGTGTTTGGAGTGTGCTGTTTCTGGGGTGTTTATCGCGCTGGGATGACAGATGTGACCATGTAAAGTCACTGAAAAGTCCAAAGCAAGTAGGAGAGATGAATGAAAGTGGATTTTCTGCTCACAGCAGCCTGGCAGACATTAGCAGCAGAATGGCCATGTGCTCGGCAGCACTGGGGGTCCTGCCTTCAGTGTCCACAAGTTTGCAGGTTTTCCAGTGTTCTTGTTCTCCTCCAGATTTTCTCACCAACATTGCTAGAGGCGAAGGGGGCCATATGCACTTAAAGTTTTCTCTTGGGCGATCTTTTTACACCTTATCAATAAAATGCCCTTTAAACCACCGGCAAGCATAAAAACACTCAGAATAATAATTTTGATAGTACTTTTTCATCTACTTTATACTACCTTTTCAATTGCAGAGTGCTAAAAAGGTATTTTAATGAAAATCTAAAGTCAAAATAAATCATCACTTTAACTCTTGAAGGCCACTAAAGTTATTCTGTGCCCACGAGTCCCTCTGGCAAGCAGCATTAACCCCCGCTAAGCTGGCCGGCCACGCGCCTCCTCACCACACTCCCGTGGCTACTGCACATGCACAGAGCACTCCCAGCAGGAGCGCGATCAGGGTGCGCGCAGCTCGGGCCTGCGCATGCGCAATATACCGTCTGACTCGGTGCGATTGCCCTGCTTTGAGGGGGTTGCTGCTGCTCGATGGAGGGACTCTGTCAGATGGCGTGGGCACAGGATGACTCCAGGAGGCTACAAGAATCCCCAGGTAAGTTAAACTGATTTTTTTTATTTTGACTTTGAGACTCTGTACAAAAAAACAAAAACGCTCCTGGGGGGTACTCTCCTCTGGAGGGGGAAGCCTCTGGATCCTATCGGGGCTTCCCCCGTCGTCCTCCTTCCTACGGCGGTCTCACTCTTACCCATGGAAAGCACAGCCGACAATTTGTCAGGCTGTGCAATATTTACCTTTCCCTGTTCCAGCGGGGGCGCTATTGCGGCTCTCCGCTTGGACATAGGTGGAAATAGCCGATCTCAGTCGGGTCCGCTCTACTGTGCAGGCTCAGGAGACTTGCCGCAGGGGATGCCCGCTAGTAGAATATCGCTACAGTTAGTGATACTCTACTGCTGGATTTCAATAGTAAAATATCGGTAATGTTTACAAATATTTTACTATGGCTAAACCTAACCCCACTCTCACACAGAACCCTCCACTACCGATGCCTAAACTCCCCTAGTGGTGCCTAACCCTAAGGACCCCCCCCCCAGTGGTGCCTATCCTTAAGCCGCAAAGCCATAATATGCAGCAAGCAAGGTAAGTTTCGGCGCCCAGAGGCACCTGATTAGACTGCCGCTAACCAGGCGTCTCTGGGTGCATCACTTTACCTTGCTTGTCGCAAATCGCTGCCATAATAAAAACCGCGATTTGCGGCAAAGGAGGTACATTTTGTCATGGTGCGCCCAAATTTCCTTTTTTTGCCGCTTTAACAATAGGCACCTATGACGGCGCCGTTTTTTCCAGTTTCGCTTCAGGTTCTCTTCAGTACAGTCAGCGAGCTGAACGCTTGTGCTGTCTTTTTTCTCCTTCCAGTCGGTGTTTTGGGACCACAGGACATGTAAGAACAAAATCTTCCAGAGAAGGAATTTCTCTGAATTCAGAAGATGGAAGATAAAGCCAGAGGGGGGAACGTTACAACTTTCTGAGATGTTTAGCGAGATAAATGGCTGCCTGTTCCGTATATACACACGTAGGACAACAACTTCCACTTTTATGACTTAAATGGGTTTTATGAAAATGTTTTTAGATCTTCCTTTCATTTTGTATAAATATAGCGGGAGGCCTCTCTGGTGCATATCTTGCCAGTTTCTTCTGCTTTTTGGCTGATCTGCACGGCCCGTCATTCTTTTCACACCTCGCTTCAATAAAACCTTTTGTGTCAAACACTTATAAATGGCAGCAAAGCAGGTCAAATAAGTTGAAGTACAACTGCGCCTAAAACTGTTTACATTGCTGATTGTTATCAGTCGGTCACATGGTCTTTGTATTTTGGAGTTGCCATGCAGCTTACGCTGAGACTTGTGCTGTTCTTGGTCTCTACCTCTGAGATATTGTGAGATTTCTGACCAATGGGAATAAGTGGACAAGAATCAGAGTAAAGGTGCCCGTACATCTAGCAATGATTTGACCAAGAGACAAATCTTTCTCCAATAAATTCTTATTATAGAGAGATCTGTTGGCTGCCCGTACACTGCAGGACGATTCCCAATCAATGTCATGCTGAAATCGATTCAGAATCTGCCTTTTGACGCTGCATCCGCCACTTCGCTGGCCCAACCCCGTCCCCCATAGTGTTCAGTGTGCCCAGTGCACTCTATACATTACTGCTGCTTGCTCTGGGCTCCATCCGCTGTCCATACATGCACCCCACGTGGTTGCCTAGTAACGGAGGGAGTGCGGAGCAAGCGGTGGCTGCTGACAGGCAATGTATAGGGGGCACTTGGCATCAGGGGGCACATTTACCATAAGGGGGGGACAGCGTAGGGAGTTTTAATGTGTTCGTTGCTTGTCACGATATCGCTTGCCGTTGTGCACCTGATTGAGCAGGTCGGCCCTACATCTTGCAGTATGTCCAACCAATTCATGCATAGTCAATCGGGCTTGACCTTGGCGGCACTGATTTTAATTCCGTTTGATTATAATAATTGAATCGGATGGTAGATCGGCCGCCAAGTCGCCTAATGTATGGCCACCTTAAAGAGAATTTGTACTGTGAAAATCTTACATAAATAAACGTACCAGCCTGTTTGTTGTCTTCTCCTAGCCCCCCTGTGACATTTTCACTGCTCCCCACTGCTTTCTTGGTGATAAAATCACTGTTTTATTCATTGTTTTTGTAAACAATGAAGATGGCTGCCAAACAGGAAATACATCATCAAAGCAGGTGCCTGTATGCAGAGGCTCCACTCAAGAGTGATTTGACTGTTGGAAAGTTACTCCCATTTGTTGCTTTAGCTGCTTGTCTGGGCTCTGCACTGATTGCTCTGCACGCACAGCAGTTCACAAGGTCACAGCTCTGTGAGCCTCGCAGTCATGCTGCTTTGTGAGCAGAGACCTTGCCTGTGACTCATACATACTGCACACAGAAGAGTGGAGGGGGCGTGCATTAAGTCTCCCTATCACAGCAGAGGCAGTGCATTCCTCCCTGGGTCGACAAAGCTTGACAAAGAAAAGACTAGATATATTACAGAGACAGTGTAACTAGAAAAGGCTGCAGTAATCCAGACCACATTAGAACAGGTATAGAAACTTGAAGGATAGAAGAAATAAGGCTGAACATTTTGTTACAGAGTCTCTTTAAAGGTGCAGATCGACCATGAAACAGATCTCGGATCAGAGAGACAGAGGTGCCAAGCTGTTATTGGACCCCGAGCTGTGTGATACTCCGGCTGTTTATTGCCTGATGAAGTGGGATTGTGCCCGTGAAACGCGTTGCAGTTTTATCTAGTAGTATGTGAATAAATTATTTCTACCTCAAGCGACAGCATCGTGTCTGTTTTGGTGTGGCTGGTCCACCACCGCCTCCCGAATGTTTAAAACCTTTTAGCATATTTTATCCTTTTGGCGCCTCTGTTCATCCTTATACCTCATCAGAGAGAATCTGTTGCATGCCCATACACCGGAGATGGATTTCCGATAGATTTCAGCATGAAATCTATTCAGAATCGGCCAATCGCTGCCGCCTGCCTGGCCGCCAGTCCTGTAGTAATGTCACTACGGTGCTTCTTTAAGTCTACTTAGTATTCTCTTTCGGGGTTTAGCTTTGGCAGAGAAGGTTTTGTGGTCCTCACTGAACATTGCATCCCACATTCCATGGCCGCATCTGCCACCTGCCTGAATTAGCCCTTGCGGTACTATTTTTCACTTCTAATACTTTGAGAAATGAAAGAAAATAAGAATATGAGGACAGTAGGATAATCTTATAGAATGTATTGTTGATGCCTCTGGGCGTAGAGTAAATGATGAACAGTGAAGATGGATGCAGAGTTCGGATCCGTAGGGCTTTTCCCTGATGGCAGATATATCGGGTTCTGGTTCCCCTAGGGTTATTCCCATGTTGCAGATATATTGAGGTCTGGATCTGAAATGACTTTTATACTTAACTGTGACTCATTCCTGAATGGGTTTCAACGTTCTCTGTCCAAACATTAGATTGTCCAGTATTCTTTTTGGCAGAACGTTTCCAAAAGGATGATGTTTTCTTCTGCAGGCCTGAAGATCATACGTTAAACTAATAATAATTTAATCTCGAAGTCTGGTAACCATTAAACTTATTTTTATGGTTTCCCACAACACAAGCCGATATGCTGAAGCTTTTTAATGGATTGTAGGGGAGCAGTGACGAGGGGCAGCCCAGGGATAGCACAGAAACAAGATAATGATAAGTTAGATGATCTGTACTTCTGGTTACAGATAAGACTCTTTCCAGATCTGGCTGTCTTCACACAGAAGGTCTTATCAGAGACACCAGGTGGACTCCCACAAACCATAATAGGTCAGATAACATTCAGCAAACATCTCTGGTTAGAGGATTCTCATCCCTGCCTCGTATCCAGGCAACAAAACAATGGAGATGATATGGATGTTGGAACTTTCCACTTCTGTGACTATATGAATAATGTTCACAATTAATGATTTGTATCACTTTAACAAAAATGTTTTGGCAGGTTCGTGCTGTATTTACATGTTCGTTACTTTCCATCTTTTTGACAATTCTTTTCTTTGTGTTGGAGTATTGCGTAGATCAACGAATAAAGACTTGTACACAGACTAGATGGTTCAGACTCACAGATGGTTCTGTTAAAGATTGGCTTTTTGACATTCAAATCCTTGCACAATCTGGGCCCTGGATAACTCAAGAATTTGTTGCAACTGCATCATACCTCCCACAACCTTAGATCAAAATTATCTAATAACTTGGTCCCCCCCCCCCAGAGTCCATGTCAAAACCTTTGGAGCCAGGGCCTTCTGTCATGCTGCCCCTACACTTTGGAACTCCCTGCCACACCCAATCAGGACCTCTCCTTCCCTGGAAGCATTTAATTCCAAACCGAAAAGCCACCTGTTTCCTCTGGCGTTTATCTAATCTTAGAGTTCTATAGACACCACCCATGTTGTTGTAACTGACTTTCTGATATTGCAGAGAGCCATTTACGCTGCAATTTTTATTTTCTTAAAACGCACCTGAAGCGGAAAAAAAAATTGTATGATATAATAAATTATATTTGTAGTCCAGATAATGGATAGAACATTAGTAGCAAAGATAAGTCTCATATTCTTATTTTCAATGATATAGCTTTTTTTTTTTTTAAATAACATTGCACCATACTGTCACAGTTTCAGTTTTGAAACCACACTCTGTCTTTTAAGCTATAAAGCAAAGCAGAAATTATGACCCTTTGAACCTTCCTGCAGTAAAACCTTACCTCAAACTGTCTATCCCTGTATTTTAGCTGTTTAAGGGCCTGTTTCCACTTGTGCGGTGCGGAATCGCCGCTGATTCCCCACTGACGAAATCACATGCGGGTGCGATTCTGCGTGTGTATTTTACCGTGGTTTCGCATGCGATTTCGCATAGGTTAGTATTTATGCGATTTTAACCATGTCCCTGCCTGTGTGATTTGACATTAGTTTCTATGCGAAATCGCGGTAAAATACGCATGCCAAAACCGCATGTGATTTCCCTATTAAATACATTAGCGGCGATTCGCATAGCAGTGTGCGGGTTTCGAATTCTGAGGGCTCTTCCGTGCAGATTTCTCCCGCACAGAAAAACGCTCAGAATTACTAACAAGTGGAAACGGCCATCCACTTGTATTGGCTATGCGAATCCGCATGCGGATTCGTGAGAGTGGAAACGGGCCCTAAGTGCTTCAGAAAACAGGACTGTATTTGACACAGTTGGGTTGAATAGGTCAGAGAAGCTCTTTTGCATGGATAACTGAAGTTTTCGTTTTTTTTAAAAGCTAATGGGAATCGTACAAAAAAACGATACTTACCTAAAGAGAGAGAAGGCTCTGGGTCCTATAGAGCCCTCGTTGTGGCGGCAGCTCCTCCGTCTGCATTCCCTGCCGTGTGACACTTCGGAAGTCTTTGGGGGCGGAGTCCTCCCGATGACAGGCGGCTCCATACTGCGTACGTCTGAGAAAGGGCGCTCACGCGTGTGCAGTATGAGGCGGCCCGTCCTCGGGACGACTCGGGCTCCCAAAGACTCCAATGTGGCAGAGATAGAGCAGTATTTGCCCAAATTGGTTGGATACTGCCACCGTGGAGCCAGCGCAGGAACAGAGAGAGAGGAGCAGGAGGGCTCTTCCTGTACTGGAAAACAATATGAGACTTTTCTTTGCTACTAATGTTCTATTTCTTAGCTGTTCTACGCATACAATTCATTATCTCCTAAGATTATTTTCGCTTCAGACTTGCTCTAATGATTTATTTTGATGCCCTCTTTAGCAAACGAAGGGATAACTCATAACAGAGATTGCACCGGCAGGTGGCTGAACACGCCAGAAGCTCCTATAGAACAATATCATTAATGCCATAAAGTTTATTTACGGTGACGTGATGAGTCATCACTAATAACTATATGTCAGGGGGAGTCCACACATCACCGGATAATCAGCAAACACGCTTTTATGTGGCTTATCTGCCAGTAAATGGCTGGTGAATGGGGCGTGAATGGACATTTTTAGTCTCATAATGAAGTTTTTCTTCCAGCGTAATCCCTCCATATCTGGCTTCCCCCTCCATTATCTTCCCCTGCAGAAGTCTATTAGGAGAGGGTCAGGCGGCTTCATCATGGTGTAATGGGATTGTCCCCCTTATTGTTGGATAGGCGAGCGCTCCACCCGCACTCCGCGTTCTAATCGCCAGGCGGAGATATGACATCATTAAAAGCGGATAAACAAAAACATTTCTGCCCGGGACGTCCAGCTTTGTCACCTGCTGACTCTGGCATCCTGCTGGCACGACGTTCAATCAGCTTACACCGCTAATCCAGTTACAGAAGAATGACATAGGAGAGCCAGAGTCACCCCGGCCTATTAGGCCGAGGATTGTGAGAGCCGAAATATTTCAGCTTGGCCCGCCAGCATTCAAGGCCGCGGAGGACGACGTCATTTCACGTGACTTTCATGCCGATTCTCTCTTCTTCGTACTTCTCACCGAGAGACATTGTGGAGGTTTCACAGGGGAAGGGATCCCAGCCAAAGCATTTCTTTCATTTTATATACAGTATATATTTTTTACTAGTAGCATTACCATTATTTATAGAGAAACTGTAGTGAAAATGAAGTAATGAACAAAATTGCTTATTTTAATTTAATTTTTTTTTACAATCTTCACTGATAAATTACTTGCCGGAAAAATATACTAAACCTGGTGCGTCTTTAGTCCAGGGGCGTCTTGTAGATGTTCTCCCCCAATTATTGTGTCCCCGCCTGCCCTGTACCCATGTGTCTTCTGCCCCACTTGTGTCATCCTCTGTGCCCTAGTTGCCCCCCCCCCTGTGTACTTGTCTGCCCCCTGTGTCTTCCTCTGTCCCCCTTTGTGGCCGTTTGTCCCCCTCTCTGCTGTCCTGTGTCCCCCTCTGTGCCCTCATGTGTCCCCCTTTGTGGCCGTTTGTCCCCCTCACTGCCCTCCTGTGTCCCCCTCTCTGCCCTCCTGTGTCCCCCTTTGTGGCCGTTTGTCCCCCTCTCTCCCCTACTGTGTCCCCCTCTCTGCCCTCCTGTGTCCCCCTTTGTGGCCATTTGTCCCCCTCTCTGCCCTCCTGTGTCCCCCTTTGTGGCCGTTTGTCCCCCTCTGCCCTCCCGTGTCCCCCTTTGTGGCCGTTTGTTCCCCTCTGCCCTCCCGTGTCCCCCTTTGTGGCCGTTTGTCCCCCTCTGCCCTCTTGTGTCCCCCTTTGTGGCCGTTTGTCCCCCTCTATGCCCTCCTGTGTCCCCCTTTGTGGCCGTTTGTCCCCCTCTCGGCCCTCCTGTGTCCCCCTCCCGGCCCTCCTGTGTCCTTCAGTATCCCCCTCTCATTTTTATTGAACGTTATGCTTTTGAAAGTTTTATCCCACTTTAAAGGACCACTATCATGAAAAAATATGTACATATAAACACCTACAAATACGTACCTTTTTTCCAGAGTAAAATGAGCCATAAACTACTTTTCTCCTATGTTGCTGTCACTTACAGTAGGTTGTAGAAATCTGACATTACCGACAGGTTTTGGGCTAGTACATCTCCTCATGAAGGAATTCTCAACATAGTCCTTATTCTTCATAAAGACAGTCTCTGAAAAGGATTTATGCGAATATGCTGGCCAGCCTCCCTGCTCGCTTCACACTTTTTTGGCATTTGGACGAAGCAACTGCCTTTCACCAAGTGCTTTTGAAAATAAAGAAAACCCTGAGAAGCCCCCATGTGGAGATGGGCTACCCCAAAGCCTGTTGGTTCTGGCAGATTTCTACTACCTACTATAAGGGACAGCAACATAGGAGAACATTCATTAATGGCTCATTTTACTCTGGAAGAAATGTACCTCTTATTTGAATAGGTCGACATGTTTTTAAATTTGACATTTTTCGCGGTAGTGGTCCTTTAAGGAATCTCCTCCATCTGGAAGTTCAGGAGAGCAGAAGGTCCAGGCGGTGGTGCAGGAGGTACAGGGGGCACCACAGCCTCCCAGCTGGCCCACAGCAAAGGTCAGATCTGATAAAATCTAAGTCATCATACTCAGCATTCATTACAGCCCACTGGATGCCAATATCCTCTTTCTGTGCTGAATTATCCTATGGGGGCTAATTGCATGTGTTGCCTAAAAGAATGATTAACAGCAGGTCCAGCGCTGAATACAACCTGCCATTACACTCTGCGCACCTCTAATGTGCGCAACAATCACCGCTCATTTTAAGGAATTATCTTAATCCTTCCAGGATTCAAGCTGTTTATTCAGATGGACTCCTAATCACTCCTCCATTCATGATTAATGGGGTTCTTGGTGTTGTGTTTAATTGTTCCACATTTGAGAGAATTGTCTCAATTGTGAGCCGTTTGGAGGAATAATCGTTGCGTTTTTACGAGCTTGTTAAATTAGTCTCCGTGCAAACAATAAAAGGACAGCAAAAGAAAGGAAACCAATACTAATAATATACAGAAGGGCTCACAAAAGTGGGAGCAGATTTACTGAAGGCTGGCAAGCCCAACTGAGCTTTGTCCAAATAAAACACCAAGCCAGCTCCACAGGAAGTTATTGGGGCCTAATAATGTTCTCCAGAGTACAGGCACAGAATTTTATATACTGGTATGCATTTCATAGAGCACTGCTTAAAGAAAACGAAAAGAATACAAGAAAAGATACAGCCAAGTCCCCGTTATCTGGAACTCGGGCAACCGGAAGTCTCAACTAACCGACATGCCTGAGGTGGACAACGGGGACAATACTTTTGCCATTTGCAGAGTTTTCGGTGCAGCAGAAGTAACTTACAGATCCTCTGGGTACCGTCTTCTACACTTCTGCAGCTTCCAGCGGTTTCTCTGCGTGTGTACGAGTCCTGGCATGTCATGTGATCGGGAGTGATTGAATCACATGGCATGCCGGGACTTGTACACAGGGGATGCTGTAAAGCCGCCGGGAGCAACAGGAAGTGTAGAAGACAGTTGCAGCTGCTGCACGGCTGGTTGCTCAAGCAACTGGCACGTACACGTATCAGGCATCAGGCAATCCCTGCCTGTGCCTGATATTGGGGACTTTGCTGTACTTGCCTAAGAAGGAAGGGTTCCTGGATCCTGCAGATGCTTTCTGTGTCCCCCAGTAGACCACTGCCGCTGCCTGGGACTCTCATGTAAACCTTAACTGTGCTCTTTTTCATGCACAAACTCAACCGAGCCTGAACAGTGCATGGCAGGGAGTACGGCAACGTAACATATCTGACAGTTGTTGTGAAATATGTTCTGGGGGCCATGCGTGGCAATGATGGGGGCCAGGAGGATGTGGGAAGCCTCAGCAGAATCCATAGGCTTCCATCTTCGGTTAGTGAATACCATTTTTTAATGTAATATATCGTGGCATTGTGGAAGAGGTGTCTCGTCCCAGCTTAACCACTTAAGGACCAACATATAAAATGGCCTTAAGGACCAGAGCGTTTTTTTTGGTTTTGACATGCTTTGTTTGAGTTTAGATATTTCAGTAAATTTTTGGTCTATCCAAACAAATGTGATATTGTTTTTTTCAGAACAAATAGGGCTTTTTATCTATACCACTTAATTATATTGATAATGGAATTTTATATGTTTTTTAAGAGAATTTATGCTAAAAAAAAGTAAAAAAATGTATATTGTCTGAAATTTTCAACCAAAAATATGTATATATCTTGAATTAAAACATAAATTCTTTTCAAAATGTATTCTGCCATATGTTTCTAATATATATGTGCAAAAAAAATTAAAACTATTTACATCTTTGGTACATTGTAGAGACTGTGAAAAAAAGTGTAATTTTGCTTTTCAGTGAACAAAATCTACAATGCTTGTTTTCTGCGTTGTACATCATTTCTCTGAAGCACTAAGTCACTGAAATAGTAACATTCCCACCAAAATGACCCCATTCTGTAAACTAGACCTCCTGAGGTATCCATCGATGGGGGCATTGGTGATTTTGACTGCACAGATTATTGGTGGAAATTGATGGAATGTATAACGACAAAAAGAAAAAATCATTTTTTTTGTTCAGACATGTCAGTTTTTTCTGTTTTTTGACAGACATGCTTTGAAGTATTGTAGAAATTCACCCCACAAATGATTCAGTAATTCCTTCTGAATAAAACGATACCAAATATGTGTGGCTAGACTATTGCTTTAGTCCAATACAGAGCTTAGAAGAAGTTGTCAATTATTAAACTTTCAAAGACCATAAATCACACGCTTGCATTTCCCAGCACAGCCTGCTTTTGATGAAGTCTGAGGTAAAAAGTCTGTCAAATTCCCGCCAAAATGACCCCATTCTGTAAACTAGACCTCCTGAGGTATCCATCGATGGGGGCATTGGTGATTTTGACTGCACAGATTATTGGTGGAAATTGATGGAATGTATAACGACAAAAAAAAAAAATCATTTTTTTATTCAGACATGTCAGTTTTTTCTGTTTTTTGACAGACACGCTTTGAAGTATTGTAGAAATTCACCTTACAAATGATTCAGTAATTCCTTCTGAATAAAACGATACCAAATATGTGTGGCTAGACTATTGCTTTAGTCCAATACAGAGCTTAGAAGAAGTTGTCAATTATTGAACCTTCAAAGACCATAAATCACACGCTTGCTTTTCCCAGCACAGCCCGCTTTTGATGAAGTCTGAGGTAAAAAGTCTGTCAAATTCCCGCCAAAATGACCCCATTCTGTAAACTAGACCTCCTGAGGTATCCATCGATGGGGGCATTGGTGATTTTGACTGCACAGATTATTGGTGGAAATTGATGGAATGTATAACGACAAAAAGAAAAAATCATTTTTTTATTCAGACATGTCAGTTTTTCTGTTTTGTGACAGACATGCTTTGAAGTATTGTAGAAATTCACCCCACAAATGATTCAGTAATTCCTTCTGAATAAAACGATACCAAATATGTGTGGCTAGACTATTGCTTTAGTCCAATACAGAGCTTAGAAGAAGTTGTCAATAATTGAACCTTCAAAGACCATAAATCACACGCTTGCTTTTCCCAGCACAGCCCGCTTTTGATGAAGTCTGAGGTAAAAAGTCTGTCAAATCCCCGCCAAAATGACCCCATTCTGTAAACTAGACCTCCTGAGGTATCCATTGATGGGGGCATTGGTGATTTTGACTGCACAGATTATTGGTGGAAATTGATGGAATGTATAACGACAAAAAGAAAAAATCATTTTTTTATACAGACATGTCAGTTTTTCTGTTTTGTGACAGACACGCTTTGAAGTATTGTAGAAATTCACCCCACAAATGATTCAGTAATTCCTTCTGAATAAAACGATACCACATATGTGTGGCTAGACTATTGCTTTAGTCCAATACAGTGCTTAGAAGAAGTTGTCAATTATTGAACCTTCAAAGACCATAAATCACACGCTTGCATTTTCCAATACAGCCCGCTTTTGATGAAGTCTGAGGTAAAGAGTCTGTCAAATTCTGTAAAATAGACCCCCTGAGGTATTCATCGATGGGGGCATTGATGATTTTGACTGCACAGATTATTGGTGGAAATTGAATAAAATAAATGAATTTTTCTTTTTGTCCTTATACATTTCATCAATTTCCACCAATAATATGTGCTGTCAAAATCATCAATGCCCCCACGGATGGATACTTCAGGGGGTATAGTTTACAAAATGGGTTCATTTTGGTGGGAAATTGAGGGACTTTTTACCTCAGACTTAATTGAAAGCGGGCTGTGCTGGAAATTGCAAACGTGTGATTTATGGTCTTTGAAGGTTCAATAATTGACAACTTCTTCTCAGCACAGCTTTGAACTAAAGCAATAGTCTAGCCACGCATATGTGGTATCGTTTTATTCAGAAGGAATTACTGAATCATTTGTGGGGTGAATGCCTACAATACTTCAATTTGAATGGAATGTTTGGGAAGAAAAAATAAATGTAGCAATTTTTTTTGGGCGGGGGGTTTCAGTTGCTCCTTCTGAATAAAATTATATCGCCTATGTGTGGCTACTGGCGCTTTGTGTACCATAAATTTGAAGGACAATCCAAGTTAAAAATTTAGGCAGGTGTGGTACATTTTGAAACAGTCTTTCAAACAAAGTCCTGGTTTTTCGGGACATTCGGGGCAATGGTATCGTGTATCCGTCCTTATTTTTTGTTTAGTGCAGACCCTACACTTTTTCTGGGGGTATTGCTTTTTCCCCGTCTGTGGTATAATTTCTGGAACATGATATCCAGAAAGTCTCTCGACTGAATCAAATCTTCTGCCAGGGTGAGTTGCAGCTTTGGAAATGAGAGATTCAGCTATTTCCTCCTGGAATTCTAAATTGCTGAGAGGGTTTTTTGACATTTTGTATAGTATAAAGCTGTTGTAAATTCCCAACTGCAGCAAGTATAAGCCTAATTTTTTATACCAATATCTGGTTTTGCGTGCGGCCAGGTACGGCTTCATTGCCGCGTCATTGCGGTCTACACCACCCATATATTGGCTGTACTCATGAACACATTTAGGTTTCTCTTGTGCTCCAGTCCTGGGTGTTATGCTTTCAGGAGTATGTATGGTTGAAAGCATATATACGTCCCTTTTTCCCCTGTACTTCAGAGCCAGCATCTCTTCACTGCGGAGACCCTCAGATTCATCAGGTTTGAGGCGCTTGTTGACAAGGCTCTGAGGGAAGCCTTTGCGGTTGGATCTGATGGTACCGCAAGCTGGCGTGTTCTCTCTCGCTAAATGTTTGAATAGTGGGATGCTGGTGTAATAGTTGTCTAGGTACAGGTTGTATCCTTTGTTCAGGAGAGGGTGAATCAGATCCCAGACAACTTTACCATTTGTGCCCATATAAGGTGGGCACCCAGGTGGATCCAGCTGGCTGTCTTTTCCCTCGTACACTCGGAAAGCGCATGTAAAGCCAGTGCTGCTTTCACAAAGCTTATAAATTTTTATGCCATATCTGGCACGCTTGGAAGGGATGTATTGCTTGATCCTAAGTCGACCAGTGAAGTGTACCAGGGACTCGTCAATACTTATATTTTTTTCTGGCACGTATACCTCTGAAAATTTTTGCGATAGGTAGTCAATTAGGGGCCGAATTTTGTATAGGGGATCAATATTTGGATCTTCTCCGGTTTGGTACTGGGAATTGTCACTGAAATGGAGGAAGCGCAAGATGGTCAAATAACGTGTCCTCGACATTGTTTGCGAAAAAATCCCCATATGTTGAATTGGTCTTTTCGACCAATACCGTTTTAGGTCTGGTTTTTTGGTAATGCCCATGTTTATTGTGAGGCCTAAAAATGTTTTTATTTCCTCCACTGTAGTGGGCCACCAGTTCTTAGGCCTCGCATAGCTGGATTGCGGTTTCTCAGCAATGTGTTGCTGAGCGTATAAGTTTGTTTGCTCAGCAATAGAGCCGAGGAGCTCATCAGTGATTATGAGTTCCATAAATTGAATTGGGGAGAGGTTAGCCGTTTGCACTTTAATTCCAGCCTGGCCTGTGAAAGGAGGAATTGAGGGTGCTTCTAGGTTGGCAGGCGACCACACGGGGTGAAGCAATTCCTCCGGTACGTCAGTGCGGCGACGTTTAGTAGAAGCGCTCTGTTGCCTGCGGCGTCTCTGTCTGGGTGTTGCGACACTCTCTGCCTGCTCCTGACTAGTGCTTGGCTGCTCTGGCATGGCTGTCTCAGAACTCTCAGTCTCCTCCACGTCCGATTCACTTGGTAGGGTGTCACTGTCAGGGATTGGCTCAAACTCTGAGTCTGAATCTTCAGGCTCTGATTCTTCAGAGTCTAATTCCTCACTGGATTCCCCAGACTGGCAGATCAGATCTACAATCTGCTGAGCAGTAAAAGATCTCTTCGCCATCACGTATATAGTGCAGGACACAATATAAAGGACACAATATACCCTAACAAGCCTGTATATGCACAGACAATATCAGACCCCACACTGACACTATATACGTAAGCGTATAAACCCTGAACCTATATGCCACCCTTTACACTACTGATATACAGCCCTATATACCCTACACTGTACACTAAACCCGATTTACCCTACACGATATACCCGACACTATATACTAAACCCTTTATATCCTACGCTATATACTAAAGCCTATATATACACCCTACACTATATACTAACCCCTATATACTAAACCCTATACACCCTACACTATATACTAATCCCTATATACCCTACACTATAAACTAAGCCCTATATACCCTACTCTATATACTAAACTATATACTAAACCCTAAATACCCTACACTATACCCTAAACACTATATACCCTGCCTATTATACTAACCCCTATCTAACTGCAGTAAAGCACAGTAAATAAAATCACAATCCAGTAAATATTATATATATATATATATATATATATATATATATATATATATATATACATATACTATATATATATATATAGTTATATACTATATATATAGCTATATGCTATATATATATATATATAGCTATATACTATATATATATATAGCTATATATTCTATATATATATATATATATGGGTGGTTGGAAGGGGATCAAGGGATGAATTGGGGGGAGATCGGGATAAATAAATGTATCTAAAAGTGTTTTTTTTTGTAAAATCGCACAGCCTGTCACGGCTGCAGGCTGTGCGTCTCTCCCTGTCACAAAAGATCCTCACAGTGACAGGGAGAGGGAGGCGGAACGGCAACTATGTTGCCTTTCGGAGGGTGATCGCTGTGATTGGCTCACAGTGATCACACGGCAGGGAGCCAATCAGTGACGGCTCCTGCCGATACCCGGAAGCCTTAGCTGTCATAAGACAGCTAAGAGCTCCGGATTCCGTGCAGACGATCGCGGCGGGGAGCGGCGGCGCCGGTGATAGAGATCTACGCCCTGCCAACTAGGAGCCCATCAAAACAGGGCGTAGATCTCTATCACCTTGGTCCTTAAGTGGTTAAAGTGGATACGAGAAACTTTTACTCATTGCTTAATTGTGTTCCTTTCATATAGTTTATAGGGCATTCCTCAAGCCAAATACTTTTTTTTATGGTTTTAATGCCCTAATTCCCTATAAACTTAAACAAGCCTCTGTAATAGATTGCGGAAAAGCCGCTGCGCGGACTGGCAGCGAGGCGGCTGGTTCCGCATTCGGCTCAGCGGTTTGCACACGGCAGCATGCGTCTGATATGGCTGGGCCTTCTAGTGCACACAGATTGAGGAATACGCGCGCGGAGAGGCGGAACCTTTATGACAAACGGGAGAGGGATCAGCTGACCAGGTTGGTCAGCTGATCTCAGAGCGGGCGGCTATTAGTTGATCAGCGCTGGGTGGCGCCAGGGAGCGCCGCTCTATATATAGTTATTCCTGGTCAGTCTCAAGTTGTCTGCCGTTGCGAACACTTACGTGAAAGCACTCAGACCATAGTCAGATCCCACAGTGTGTTAGAACCAGGAGGACCTGGGAATTCACACTGAGCCAGATTACCACTGTATTACTACTGTGTTATACTTCAGACTAGTTCCAGGGTGTTGAGACCACGGACCTCACACCCAAGACTAGGGACACTGTGTTACTACTGTGTTATACTTCAGACTAGTTCCAGGGTGTTGAGACCACGGACCTCACACCCAAGACTAGGGACACTGTGTTACTACTGTTATACTTCAGACTAGTTCCAGGGTGTCGAGACCAGGGACCTCACACCCAAGACTAGGCCTTATTTGTTGCCTGTTATGACCATTTGCTCTGTTGACCTCGCTCTTGCTTTCTGATTCGGTACCTCAGCATATCTGCCTTCCTGTTGCCAAACTGCCTGTCCCCGGTTACTGAATCAGTCTACTGTCTCTGTACTTTATCTGCCCGTGTGTTGCTGACCTAGCCTGCCCGACCTTGCGAGCTATCTCTCTCTTTAGAGAGATAGGCCTTCCTGCTATTCAGCCTGGGGCTCCATCCCCTTGGAAGTCTCAGGCTGCTAGAAGGTCTTCATACTTCCCAGAGGGAGGTATTCCTCATACTGCCAAGGGCCGCCTGCTCCTCGGGTGGTCCTACTCAAAGTCATTACTGTTGCACCAAACACTCACACTATATAGGTGTCCAGAGGTTAGTCATATCTGTATTATTGGTGATTCTACAGGTCATCAATAATCAGGTATACATCTGTATTCTTGGTGATTCTGCAGATCACCAATAATCAGATTCTCTCTGTGTGCTGACACCGATCGTTACAGCCTCGCCCACAGCTTCTCCAGTGCCTTGCCACTCTCAGACCCATGTAGCAAGGGCTTATGGGAGATCAGTCTGGGCAGGAGGAGGAGGAGGAGGTTACTAGCCAGAGATTTCAGTGGCAGAGAGGAGGGAGGAGGAGAGGGGAGTGAAGTTTTCACATGCTGAGGGCTGGAGATGCAGAGCAGCTTGGCTGTGTAATGATCACAAGCAGAACATGGCTGCTGTCATTGTATCACAGGAAGAAATAATCATCTATTGTTGAAGCTGTTGCAGCTAGATTTGCTGTACAAACTATCTAAACTTTAGATAATATATATAGACAGGTTACTTGTTATAGTTTTTCTTCTCGGATCTGCTTTAATGACACCCACTGTCGCATGGGAGGGGTGTGTGCTGGACCAACAGGATGTCAGACCTTGCCTTGATGTCCGGCACAGAGGAAGAGCTGCTCTGTGGTCACATGACTGCGATATTCAATAAACAAACTTTGTTTCATAAACTAAAGCTGCAGCAGCTGACATGACATGTTTAGTAAAAACCCTGGAGAGCCACTTTAAACTAACAAAGTTTTAAAATGATAATATTCAGATGTACAATAATATAAAGCAGGACTAGAGCCGATAGTATTGCGTTACACATCTATTGTGGAGTATAATTTCTGTGTGTTTATCTTGGCTCCATCTTGGGAATTGGAGTCTTCAGAAGTAGCAAATTAATGAATTATTTAGAAATGTATTAAAAGTGATGATTAATTACGTTAAAGTAACTGGTGGCGGGTTGGTAGATGTAATCCCTCTCCAAATATTTGTGTTTTTATACAACTTTGCTAATTTACATGAAGAGTTTCCGAAAATAAATCATTTTCTTCTCTTAGGTAATTTCACTGTTTATCTTAATTGCATTGACATTAGAAAGATTAGCGTGGCGAGTGTTGTGAGAAACGTGCGCTGGAAGCCGACCGCAGCCCCCCTCCGGTGACTTCTAATGACCGGCGTGCCGGGAGATGAAGGCGTCATTATGTGCGAGGGGAAAAATACTTATTGTTGGCTCTGGGTTTTCTGAGTCTGGGCTGATAGAATGGGCCTGGATAATAACAGATGGCTGGCACCCGTGTACCCTGCATGGTTTTCATAATAATATCTCAGTTACTCTCTAAATGATAATAATTAAAGTAGCATGTTTTCCCTTACAATGCATTCACTTTTCCATCAGTCTTTGAAGTTGGCTGAACAGTGAGTTTTATCCGCAGAGAAATATGTGCTTCAAGAATGACTGCTTGGCTATGAGGTCCATGTATTATTGCCTTCTAAAATGGCAATGCCCCGTCATCGGAAAAAAATCCAGTTGAGTTTTAATTGACGTGAAAGGACCGGTAGGCGTGGCCCTGCGTAACTGTGATTTGACTTCGGGAAACCACAAATTGATTCCTGGCCACCACTACAGAGCTTTCTACTGTAGGCACTTCCTGCAAAGATCACGAAGGTTTAGCTGGACGAACTGCTTTCCAGACTTACTTTTTCAGGATTTTTTTATTAATGACACTGCAACTTTAAATAATATTAATATGTAAACATATTTTTTATTTTAAAGGACACCTGGTTCAAGGAAGGCTACCTAGGGTAAGCATAGAAGTATGTTCATGCTGGATTCAGATACCTCTGTGCACTCAACCTTCCCATTACGTAGCTTTGCTTGGGTCAGGTATATTGTATAGCCCTTCTTTCCCCTGCAAAGATTCTATCACTCCTCATCCAGCCATAGCAAATGGGTGGCCAGGTAGGAGGAGCCAAAAAGATTGTGGTTTCTTCCTCCCCCGTCCAGTTCTGGAGATTTAACTTAACGTTTTGAAAGTTTGCACTAAACCATGTACAGTTAGTCATTAAAGGTATCACCGGAGTCAACGTTTGTTGGTTTGATGTCTGCATTTCCCCTTAGCAGTAAACACACCACATGGCTTTTGACATTGAGTAGCTTTCTTGCAAAGGAGTATGGGAAATCTTTGATTTCCCATTGCAAACACAATTGTGCCAGCTCTAAAGGACAAAGGGACCTCCCCCACTCCCACATCCCTCAAAAAAGAATTGGATGCTAATAAAATCAAGAGTATCTATCTATCGATTGATTGATCCATCTATCTGTCTTGTCATCAGAAAGGTAGCTTATTGCGTTCTTTGTAGTTCTTCCTCAGATATGTACCGTAATGACTATTTCTCACCTAGCTGCAAAACCACAGGGTTACTCCTAAACAGAATGGACTGTGACCCCCGTAGACGTTTCTGCTCATGATATTATCCGAGTTAATTTGCTTTTCTGCATGCAAGATCAGTTGGTCACACACTTTCCTGGCTGAGGCACCATTCCAGGAGTTTGGTTTTTGTTATTATATCACATAATTACCAATCACGGCTCTGTTTTCTGTTCTGTGTCTCTCCTGCTGGGTGGTTATTTTCTTATCTTCTCTTCTTGTTGAGGTCTGTTTTTCATAAGAAACCAAATCAAACTACACTGCAGTATATTTCATATTCTGTTATCAGTTGTTTTAGAGCAGAGAAACTTTAGAGGACGTCATATGTAGAATCTGAAGCAGGTCCTCTTTAGTTGGCCTTTCAAACCCAATCGTACAGCATTTACTATAGTTCTGTAAGGTTAAATCTGGCAGATGCTGTGCTCCTCATGGTCCAAGTGCCCTACTACTACTCACCATTTAAAGTACACCTGAGGTGAGTAAAGGTCACATATAGCTGAAGAGACACATTCAACACCATGTGAATGAAAGTAGGAAGAGAGTATAGCTTGCTCTTAATGGCTGATGTGCCAGGTCATGTGGTTAGTGCCAGGCTAGTGGAAACCTACTTCCTGGCAGAGGGGCAAAAACAGTCATTAGCTGGGCAGTGGGCAGGGCATAACTAGAGAAGAGCAGCCCCTGGGATCACAGGGGGGTCCAGAAGAGTGGGGGCCCCTAACTACTAACCGTCCCTTCCTCCGATACAGGGGACTGTACTTCAGATCAGGTGTTTTTGTGGCTGTGCTTCTTATAAGTGTGAAAATCATGATAGCTATTTTAGTTGTTGTCTTATGGCCCTTGTGAGATTGGCCCTCGGGTCGTGAAGTGAAGGGCAACAAGGTGAGGCAAGGGAAAGGGTGTGGACATTAAAGGCCTATGAAAGTTTCACTGCGGGGAGAGGGGGGGGGGTCATGAATTGTAGTTATGCCACTGGCACTGGGGCATATTTATCAAAACTAATGCAAGGAGAATTGGAGCAAAACTGGTGCAGAGGTGGAGCAGTTGGGCAGACAGACCAGTTAGTATCCTGGATCTGGACACCTGCTCCATTTTTGCACCAGTACTTCTCCAGTTTTTTTTGCAAGATGGAGAGAGGAAAGTGGGGTGTTAACTGAACTTCTTCAAATAGCTTACTCTAAAGCACAGGTGTGAAACTCCAGGCCTGGAGGGCTAGATCCATACCAGTGTTTAGGATGGACTGAGAAAGAGAGGAATGTGTTCTACCTGATGGACCACACCTTTCCTGATTCAGACCCATCAATTCATTTGAGCAGTATCAAAAATGTGTGAGGCTCTCGGCCCTCGTAGGACCGGTTTGACATACCTGCTCTAAAGTATGAAAATAAATCCTTCTAAGGTAATAACAATTTGGAACATTCCCCTCCATTGTTGACACAGGAGACTCTACCATGCCACTTTGAAGCTACTTCTGTCCTCATTGACTGGATGCATCTGTGATATTATATCGCCTCCTGTTTTGAGAAGGCAAAATTACATTGAGCTTTGATATACTCTGGGATGGAACTACAAATCATGAATCCCCCCCCCCCAGGAAGATTTGTATGGAGGTTCCCCCTCCCCCCATGGTGACCACTGCAGCCTTGTGGCCCATCTACAGTGGACCACGCAATGAATGTGGCCACCATGATCTATTTCCATAATAGTTCAGTGGCCATGACACCCCCACTCCACCATAACATATGAGGCCACAGCAAAACCTGCTCTGGAAGGAACCCCTATATGAAAGGAAAGGTGAGTATCTGCTGCCCCCTGCAGCTCTGGGTACCTATGAGGTTGCAGGGGTTGCTCCTCAAGTAGTTACTACGCTAAATCTACTATAATCAAGTGGACCGTTGTTCAATGAAATATACATTAGAATTGATTTATTAGTGCTCTAAACTTTATGGTATGAATGATCCTGGAGAACAATAAGGGTATAAGAGGCGCCCTGGTGTAATAAAAGAATCTAAAAGCAGTTTAAAAACGGGAAATAAATTTGAGGTAGCTTACCTCAGTGACGAAAAAATCGTTGTATTTTACAAAGGTTTTTATCAGTAGCACAGGCAACGCGTTTCGCGGGTCAGAGCCCGCTTCCTCAGGCCAATAACAGTGCCAAACTAAATGACAGATTCAGCAAAGGGAGCCTCATATATATATATATATTCCGGAGAAGTTTAGTGACGTACTATGATCCATCTGCATGCAGGGCTTGTGTTGTTGAGACTTTAGGGTAACTGGTTATTTCTGGCCAATAATGGATATGACTTACATCCAGGAATTGGATTTGCTTTCAGTACTAACACTATAAAATACAAGCTGCAGTCTATTTGGCTTGGCTGGGTTCATAATAGTCCGCACCAGTACAGACTTGAAGTGCCTGCTGTGTTACTAACACCACCAGCATCATATGCTTGGCCTTTAATGTTATTACTAACATGTCTTTGTTCATTGCATTTATTCTGAAATTGGAGAATTTGTTATCACAGAATCGATCCTGTTTCTGCTTTTAGGAGATTTTTTTTATATGCGATTTTATCATTGGTTATAGCGGAGTATAGTTTTTAATATGCCTGCAAAACAGAGATTTCTGGTTATTTTGTTTAAAAAGACCGAAGGGGGATTCATTTTCAATTTTATTCCTCTGTGTAGTGGGGGGAATCACAGCTTTTCTCCTCCCCTAACGCCGGTTCAAATGGGTGTTAAACGTGGCAATTGTGGCGCTGTCCATTTAAGTGAATGGAAGTGCTTTTTAACCATTTTGGTACCTTAAAGAGAATCTGTATTGTTAAAATCGCACAAAAGTAATCATACTAGTGTGTTAGGGGACATCTCCTATTACCCTCTGTCACAATTTCGCCACTCCCCGCCACATTAAAAGTGGTCAAAAACTGTTTTAAAAAGTTTGTTTATAAACAAACAAAATGGCCACCAAAGTCGGAAGTAGGTTGATTTACAGTATGTCCACACATAGAAAATACATCCATACACAAGCAGGCTGTATACAGACTTCCAATTGAATCTCAATAGATCATTTGTGTGTTTACCCCCTGCAGCTCTCAGCCACTGAAGAGTGACAGGCTGACTGTTTCTTCCTGCAGACAGCTCTGCCCGGTGTCTGTAATTTCTCAGCATGTGACATCCCAGGCAGCCAGCTCCTTTCACAGCCTAACAGAGGATGATTTATCCAGCTTGTAAAAGATAAGAGAGCAGAGAGGCTGCCTAATGTAAATAACACACATGGGAGTGTGCATAGAGGGGGCCTGGAGGGGGGCGTGCATAACAGATCAACAACACTGAAGAGTTGGCTGCCTTCCAGACACAGGGCGACAAATCCGACAGGGGAAAGATAAGTTGATTTAGTACAGAGACAGAGACGGTGATAGCAGTAAGCCAGAGCACATTAGAATAGGTTTAGGAGCTTGTAGGATGGTAGAAAACAGGATGAAATTTTTGTTACAGAGTCTCTTTAAGGACCGGAGACCGCAGGTACGAAAAACTTCCTGACGACGTCACGCCGCTCGGATTTCGCTACTACCGCCGACTGCGCCACTCTCCTGTCACTGAAGCTCTCTCACTCTGCTGTTGCTATGACGGCAGAGGTCTGTGAGCAAATAAATTCAGCTCCTGACCCTGTGATCAATGTGAGCCAGTGAGATTGCAAGAAAGTGGCATGATATAAGGGAGTGTGCGGCAGGGAAGTTGAAATCTACGCTCTTGCAGGGATAACCGCTCCCAAACAGGGTGTAGATTTCCACTAGCGCAGTTCGGAAGCAGTTAAACAAAGGTAACGGCTTTTGCCATCAGCGTAAACCTTGTGCTCGGACCTGACATGTCATCTCAGGCTACATGTAGGGTCCAGGATCGTCTATTTTCAGCGCTTCCGTGTCCCCCTAGGGGACTTAGAACATGACGACGGGAACCAATGCCAGATGCCTTTTCTGCTCATTGCAGAATAACGATTAACATCAGCTAAATGCAACACCGGTGAAAACCCCGTGTGAGCCAGCCCTTATTTCTCTTTTGTTCTGAAGTAACTCCTGGATGGACAAGATACACTGGTTATGTCTTCCCTCATCCATAACAAGGACTATAGTTGGCCAGGAGAGCACTATGTTCAGCTGTCTAAAATCACTGGAGACAGCGGAGCCACAATGTGGACAATCCTGGTTGGTCTGATGTACGATATGCTGTGTTCGTCCAGGTAGTCATGGTGTCCATTGTAAAGGACACGTCATAGAGATCAATGCTATCTGTGACCTGGCATTTTTTCCACACATTTTGTATAAACAACAATAATACATTGACTTCATAGTGCTTTTAGTCTGATGCACTATTATTTTCCTTATTACCCCTTTCCCATTGTGCATTGCTATCTATGACCAGTCTAATTTCTGTGCAGTGTCCAGAAAAATTGTTTGCAAACCGCTACAACAACAGATAAAACAGATATGTCTGAACAGATCCTATAGATAGTGTAGGATTTGTTGCCGTATCGGTTTGTTAATTGGTCTCTATGGTGGAAAATGGTTAGTATGGTTTTAGCTTGCAGGTGCTGCACTTTAAAGAAAAACAGAGGACCTCTGACAAAAGACAAAGGATCAGAGCCACGAAAGAGCTGTGAAATGTGAATCCTAACCAGCTACATTTTAGGCAAAAGCTTTTGCAGGAAAGTTCAGGATATCTCGGTGGCCTTTGGACGTTACTGTGGTATAAATGTATGTGTGGCCTAAGTCCTTAATGGTCTACAATAAGGACAAATGCACCTAGAGAAGAAGTAGGGTTGCTGTTGCTAGGAGTGAAGCCACAGTCTATAAAGACCAGTATTTGCCACAAAAGGTTGGGAAATTTGTTTTGATAATTTATGAAAGTGCTTTGAGCTCCCTTCTGCTGTATAAATACAAGCAGTGTCTTGTTTTAACCTCCTTTTAGGGTGTCTGCCAGCCTCAGTGGAGATAAATGGTCTGTTTTATACTCCCGCTTGCAAAGATCCCATTCTGCATTCACAACTAATCCCACAAGAGGCATTCACATCACAGAATGCGTCTCTGAGCACAAGTCCACTTGAATCAGTTGTTTAGATGTAGCTCAAAGCCTGGAGAGCTTTGCAATTGTGATGATGGGAGAGCTTATCTTGCCCCGAGACTCATCTGGAATAAGGACTTTTGGAATTTTCGAAGTCTGGTTCAGCATGTTAACACTTTGAACGCTATTATAAACTGATGAGCAGAAGTTCTGTATTTCATCAATGAAGGAAGGTCTCTGAGCCTTCAGCCAGTGTCCTCTGAAGATGTATGGACGTAGGTCTTGTGTGGACAAAACGGTAGGGGAACGAGGAAGGAAATGCAGTGTGATCTCAGTCCAGTCTGGCTAAACCTTCTATTGATGGAGGATTATTCTGTTAGATAAACACGGCGGAAGCAAATAGAAAATGAATTGCCTTCAAACAGGCACATCAATATTCAGAATCTTCATTTCCTAAAAAAGCAAAAATATCTTGACATGAGGAAACGTCGGCTTAATCCGCCTCGTCCTCAATCTCATTCTCAGCAGTGGCTTGTATTGCTCGGTGATGTTTGGTGGAAACAGAATGATTGGCCTTCTGAATAGAGTTGGGCCGAACGGTTCGCCGGCGAACGGGGTTCGCGCGAACTTAGGTGGTTCGCGTGCGGGTACCGCACGCGAACCTTTTGCGGAAGAAGTTCGGTTCGCCCCATAATGCACCTGAGGGTCAACTTTGACCCTCTACATCACAGTCAGCAGGCCCAGTGTAGCCAATTAGGCTACACTAGCCCCTGGAGCCCCACCCCCCCTTATATAAGGCAGGCAGCGGCGGCCATTACGGCCACTCGTGTGCCTGCATTAGTCAGAGTAGGGCGAGCTGCTGCAGACTGTCTCTCAGGGAAAGATTAGTTAGGCTTAACTTCTTCCTGGCTGCATACCTGTTCTGTTCAGTGAGCCCTCAGCCCACTGCATACCTGTACTGTGATCCTGCCACTGCATAGCTGTTCAGTGATCCTGCCACAGCATACCTGTTCTGTTCAGTGAGCCCTCAGCCCACTGCATACCTGTACTGTGATCCTGCCACTGCATAGCTGTTCAGTGATCCTGCCACAGCATACCTGTTCTGTTCAGTGAGCCCTCAGCCCACTGCATACCTGTACTGTGATCCTGCCACTGCATACCTGTTCAGTGATCCTGCCACAGCATACCTGTTCTGTTCAGTGAGCCCTCAGCCCACTGCATACCTGTACTGTGATACTGCCACTGCATAGCTGTTCAGTGATCCTGCCACAGCATACCTGTTCTGTTCAGTGAGCCCCCAGCCCACTGCATACCTGTACTGTGATCCTGCCACTGCATACCTGTTCAGTGATCCTGCCACAGCATACCTGTTCTGTTCAGTGAGCCCTCAGCCCACTGCATACCTGTACTGTGATACTGCCACTGCATACCTGTACTGTGATCCTGCCACTGCATAGCTGTTCAGTGATCCTGCCACAGCATACCTGTTCTGTTCAGTGAGCCCTCAGCCCACTGCATACCTGTACTGTGATCCTGCCACTGCATACCTGTTCAGTGATCCTGCCACAGCATACCTGTTCTGTTCAGTGAGCCCTCAGCCCACTGCATACCTGTACTGTGATCCTGCCACTGCATAGCTGTTCAGTGATCCTGCCACAGCATACCTGTTCTGTTCAGTGAGCCCCCAGCCCACTGCATATCTGTACTGTGATCCTGCCACTGCATACCTGTTCAGTGATCCTGCCACAGCATACCTGTTCTGTTCAGTGAGCCCTCAGCCCACTGCATACCTGTACTGTGATCCTGCCACTGCATACCTGTTCAGTGATCCTGCCACAGCATACCTGTTCTGTTCAGTGAGCCCTCAGCCCACTGCATACCTGTACTGTGATCCTGCCACTGCATAGCTGTTCAGTGATCCTGCCACAGCATACCTGTTCTGTTCAGTGAGCCCTCAGCCCACTGCATACCTGTACTGTGATCCTGCCACTGCATACCTGTTCAGTGATCCTGCCACAGCATACCTGTTCTGTTCAGTGAGCCCTCAGCCCACTGCATACCTGTACTGTGATACTGCCACTGCATACCTGTTCAGTGATCCTGCCACAGCATACCTGTTCTGTTCAGTGAGCCCTCAGCCCACTGCATACCTGTACTGTGATCCTGCCACTGCATAGCTGTTCAGTGATCCTGCCACAGCATACCTGTTCTGTTCAGTGAGCCCTCAGCCCACTGCATACCTGTACTGTGATCCTGCCACTGCATACCTGTTCAGTGATCCTGCCACAGCATACCTGTTCTGTTCAGTGAGCCCTCAGCCCACTGCATACCTGTACTGTGATCCTGCCACTGCATAGCTGTTCAGTGATCCTGCCACAGCATACCTGTTCTGTTCAGTGAGCCCCCAGCCCACTGCATACCTGTACTGTGATCCTGCCACTGCATACCTGTTCAGTGATCCTGCCACAGCATACCTGTTCTGTTCAGTGAGCCCTCAGCCCACTGCATACCTGTACTGTGATACTGCCACTGCATACCTGTACTGTGATCCTGCCACTGCATAGCTGTTCAGTGATCCTGCCACAGCATACCTGTTCTGTTCAGTGAGCCCTCAGCCCACTGCATACCTGTACTGTGATCCTGCCACTGCATACCTGTTCAGTGATCCTGCCACAGCATACCTGTTCTGTTCAGTGAGCCCTCAGCCCACTGCATACCTGTACTGTGATCCTGCCACTGCATAGCTGTTCAGTGATCCTGCCACAGCATACCTGTTCTGTTCAGTGAGCCCCCAGCCCACTGCATACCTGTACTGTGATCCTGCCACTGCATACCTGTTCAGTGATCCTGCCACAGCATACCTGTTCTGTTCAGTGAGCCCTCAGCCCACTGCATACCTGTACTGTGATCCTGCCACTGCATACCTGTTCAGTGATCCTGCCACAGCATACCTGTTCTGTTCAGTGAGCCCTCAGCCCACTGCATACCTGTACTGTGATCCTGCCACTGCATAGCTGTTCAGTGATCCTGCCACAGCATACCTGTTCTGTTCAGTGAGCCCTCAGCCCACTGCATACCTGTACTGTGATCCTGCCACTGCATACCTGTTCAGTGATCCTGCCACTGTATACCTGTTCTGTGAACCCGCCACTGTATACCTGTTCTGTTCAGTGGACCCGCCACTGTATACCTGTTCTGTGAACCCGCCACTGTATACCTGTTCTGTTCAGTGGACCCGCCACTGTATACCTGTTCTGTGAACCCGCCACTGTATACCTGTTCTGTTCAGTGGACCCGCCACTGTATACCTGTTCTGTGAACCCGCCACTGTATACCTGTTCTGTTCAGTGGACCTGCCACTGTATACCTGTTTAGTGAACACGCCACTGCATACCTGTTGTGTTCAGTGAACCTGCCACTGCATACCTGTTCTGTGAACCCGCCACTGTATACCTGTTCTGTTCAGTGGACCCGCCACTGTATACCTGTTCTGTGAACCCGCCACTGTATACCTGTTCTGTTCAGTGGACCTGCCACTGTATACCTGTTTAGTGAACACGCCACTGCATACCTGTTGTGTTCAGTGAACCTGCCACTGCATACCTGTTCTGTGAACCCGCCACTGTATACCTGTTCTGTTCAGTGGACCCGCCACTGTATACCTGTTCTGTTCAGTGGACCTGCCACTGTATACCTGTTCTGTTCAGTGGACCTGCCACTGTATACCTGTTTAGTGAACACGCCACTGCATACCTGTTGTGTTCAGTGAACCCGCCACTGTATACCTGTACTGTTCAGTGAACCCACCGCATCAGTGCGCATACCTGTGCAGTTAAGTGAACCCACCTACCTACGTGAGTGCACGCAGTGTGATATACCACTCCGTGCATACCCGATATGGACAAAACAGGTAGAGGAAGAGGAAGAGGTAGTGGCAGAGGCAGAGGAAGGCCACCCGGCAGGTCTGCGCGAGGTCGTGTAAATGTAATTTCGTGTGGACCTGGCCCACAGTACAGTGCTCGGAAGAAGGCACGTCCCATCACCTCCCAAGATTGTCAGGACGTGGTTGAGTATTTAGCGACACAGAACACCTCATCTTGCTCAGCCACCAGCGCTACTACTAGCACCACTTCCGCTGCATTTGACACTTCGCAAGAATTATTTAGTGGTGGTGAAATCACTGATGCACAGCCATTGTTACAGCCAGATGAATTTTCACCAGCTCATATGTCTGCGTTACGCGACAACACTATGGATGTAACGTGTAAGGAGGATGAAGGACCTACACATTTGGATTTTTCTGAGGCAAGCGAAGCTGGGCAGGATGATTACGATGATGACGATGATAGGGATCCTCTGTATGTTCCCAATAGAGGAGATGAAGAGGGGGACAGTTCAGAGGGGGAGTCAGAGAGTAGTAGGAGGATAGAAGTTGCTGAAAGAAGCTGGGGCAGCTCTTCGTCAGAAACAGCTGGTGGCAGAGTCCGGCACCATGTATCGCCAGATTCGCCACCTATGTACAGCCAGCCAACTTGCCCTTCAGCATCAGCTGCTGAGGTGCCCACATCCCAGGGTGGCTCAGCGGTGTGGAAATTTTTTAATGTGTGTGCCTCAGATCGGACCAAAGCCATCTGTTCGCTCTGCCAACAAAAATTGAGCCGTGGAAAGGCCAACACTCACGTAGGGACAAGTGCCTTACGAAGGCACCTGCAGAAAAGGCACAAACAGCAATGGGATGGCCACCTGAGCAAAAGCAGCAGCAGCACACAAAAGCAAAGTCACCCTCCTTCTCCTCTTCCTCCTTCAGGTGCATCATCTGCTTATGCCGCTCTCTCCCTTGCACCTTCACAGGCACCCTCCTCCACTCCGCCTCTGCCCTTGAGCGGTTCCTGCTCCTCTGCCCACAGCAGCAGTCAGGTGTCCGTGAAGGAAATGTTTGAGCGGAAGAAGCCACTTTTGGCCAGTCACCCCCTTGCCCGGCGTCTGACAGCTGGCGTGGCGGAACTGTTAGCTCGCCAGCTGTTACCATACCGGCTGGTGGACTCTGAGGCCTTCCGTAAATTTGTGGCCATCGGAACACCGCAGTGGAAGATGCCAGGCCGCACTTATTTTTCCAGAAAGGCCATACCCCAACTGCACCGTGAAGTTGAGAGGCAAGTGGTGTCATCTCTTGCGAAGAGCGTTGGGTCAAGGGTACACCTGACCACGGATGCCTGGTCTGCCAAGCACGGGCAGGGCCGCTACATTACCTACACAGCCCATTGGGTGAACCTGGTGGTGAACGATGGCAAGCAGAAAGCGGCGGACCAAATTGTGACACCTCCACGGCTTGCAGGCAGGCCTCCTGCCACCTCCTCTCCTCCTGCTACATGCTCTTCGCTGTCCTCCTCCTCCTCCTTGGCTGAGTGGCAGTTCTCCTCTCCAGCTACACAGCCCCAGCTCCGCAGGGCCTATGCTGCATGCCAGGTACGACGGTGTCACGCCATCTTAGACATGGCTTGTCTCAAAGCGGAGAGTCACACTGGAGCAGCTCTCCTGGCTGCTCTTAAGAAACAGGTGGATGAGTGGCTGACCCCGCACCACCTGGAGATAGGCAACGTGGTGTGCGACAACGGCAGCAATCTGCTTGCCGCTTTGCATATGGGGAAGCTGACACACATACCCTGCATGGCACATGTCATGAATCTGGTGGTTCAAAGATTTGTGGCAAAGTACCCTGGCTTAGCGGATGTCCTGAAGCAGGCCAGGAAGTTCTGTGGGCATTTGAGGCGCTCTTACACAGCCATGGCACGATTTGCAGAAATTCAGCGTAAAAACAACATGCCGGTGAGACGCCTCATTTGCGATAGCCCCACTCGCTGGAACTCGACCCTCCTCATGTTCTCCCGCCTGCTAGAACAGAAGAAAGCCGTCACCCAGTACCTCTACAACTGGAGTAGAACGAAACAGTCTGGGAAGATGGGGATGTTCTGGCCCGACAACTGGACAATGATGAAAAATGCATGCAGGCTCATGCGGCCGTTTGAGGAGGTGACCAACCTGGTGAGCCGCAGTGAGGGCACCATCAGCGACTTAATTCCCTACGCGTACTTCTTGGAGCGTGCTGTGCGTAGAGTGGCGGATGAAGCTGCGAATGAGCGTGACCAGGAACCGTTACGGCAGGAACAGGCATGGGACCAATTTTCATCAGACCCAGCTGTTTCCTCAACACCTGCGGCAGCACAGAGGGGGGAGGAGGAGGAAGAAGAGAGGTCATGTGCAGAAGATGAGTCAGACTCAGAGGATGATGAGCAAGGTGTTTCTTTGGGGGAGGAGGAGGAGGAGGAGGGGACAGCGGCAGGAGAACAACCGCAGCAGGCGTCGCAGGGGGCTTGTGCTGCGCAACCTTCCCGTGGTATTGTTCGCGGCTGGGGGGAGGAGGTTGACTTACCTGACGTCACTGAGGAAGAGCAAGAGGAGATGGAGGGTACTGGATCCGACTTTGTGCAGATGTCGTCTTTTATGCTGTCCTGCCTGTTGAGGGACCCCCGTATAAAAAACCTCAAGGGGAATGAGCTGTACTGGGTGGCCACACTACTAGACCCTCGGTACAGGCACAAAGTGGCGGACCTGTTACCAACTCACCGGAAGGTGGAAAGGATGCAGCACATGCAGAACCAGCTGTCAACTATGCTTTACAATGCCTTTAAGGGTGATGTGACGGCACAACGCCAGCAAGGTACCACTGCCACTAATCCTCCTCCCGTGTCCACGCAGTCAAAGACAGGACGCTCCAGCGATCTCATGGTGATGTCGGACATGCGGACGTTCTTTAGTCCAACGCCTCGCCGTAGCCCTTCCGGATCCACCCTCCACCAACGCCTGGAACGGCAGGTAGCCTCCTCCCGTGTCCACGCAGTCAAAGACAGGACGCTCCAGCGATCTCATGGTGATGTCGGACATGCGGACGTTCTTTAGTCCAACGCCTCGCCGTAGCCCTTCCGGATCCACCCTCCACCAACGCCTGGAACGGCAGGTAGCCGACTACCTGGCCTTAAGTGTGGATGTAGACACTGCTGTGAACAGCGATGAGGAACCCTTGAACTACTGGGTGCGCAGGCTTGACCTGTGGCCAGAGCTGTCCCAATTTGCCATCCAACTTCTCTCCTGCCCTGCCGCAAGCGTCCTCTCAGAAAGGACCTTCAGCGCAGCTGGAGGCATTGTCACAGAGAAGAGAAGTCGCCTAAGTCACAAAAGTGTTAAGTACCTCACCTTTATAAAAATGAATGAGGCATGGATCCCGGAGGGCTGCTGCCCGCCCCAAGACTAAGTCAGTCCCCGCACATACAGCATCTCTGCCTGCACGCCGTGTGACTGGCTGCCTGGCCTGCCCCAAGAAGACTAAGTCGCTCCCAGTCCCTCCACACAGCATGTCTGCCTGCAGGCCGCTTCACTACCTTCTCCGCCACCACCAACAGGGTCCGGGACTCCAGGCGGATTGCTGAATTTTTTAGGCCGCTGCTAGCAGCGGCCGCTGTAATAATTTTTCGGGTGCGTGTACATGACTGCCTAATTTTTCTGGCTGCACTGCGGGCAGCTGCAACAACAAAAGAAAAGGCATGAACATGCGCCCATTCCCCTTCGTGATCATTACCTTGCCGTGGTGAAGGGGCTTGCGTATCACAATGGAGCAATGACCGGCGCCTAGATGAGTGTCTCGGGGGGCACACCCACGATAATAAGGTCGTTGCCTCATTGTGGTCAGACCAAATTTGATCAGCTGGACAGTCACTGTTCTGTCATTCAGCTACATCAGCCAGGTGACTGACCATATGGGCTGTAAAGCCACCAAAACCTGCACTCTCGCCATGGTGCGCACCAGTCCAGCACGGCCGTCACTACACAAACAGCTGTTTGCGGTGCGTTACACGATGAGTTTGGTGCGTCAGTGTGAAGCAGTACCTTAATTACACTACCTGATTGATGTATACACATGCAAGATGTTTGAAAGCACTTTAGGCCTGTCATTTAACATTCAATGTGATTTCTGCCCTTAAAACGCTGCTTTGCGTCAAATCCAGATTTTTCCCGGGGACTTTTGGCATGTATCCCACTCCGCCATCCCCCCCTCCAGGTGTTAGACCCCTTGAAACATCTTTTCCATCACTTTTGTGGCCAGCATAATTAATTTTTTTTTTCAAAGTTCGCATCCCCATTGAAGTCTATTGCGGTTCGCGAACTTTAACGCGAACCGAACCTTTCGCGAAAGTTCGCGAACCCGGTTCGCGAACCGAAAATCGGAGGTTCGGCCCAACTCTACTTCTGAACTCACTGCAGGAACATGAAGAGAAACTCCTGCTGGACCACACAGACTTTGTGCTAAAAGAGGACCCCGCTCTGGAATCTCTCTACATATTATCCAGTAAGGGACAGATCAGAGGGATCACTGTGTTTTTTTTCAGCGTAATTCTCCCTCTGTGTTGTGTTTACTAATAAATCATTTCTCACAATCTTCAGTCTCCTTTTTTGATCAGGAGAAGCAACATTGTGAATGTCTGGCATCATTAGGCATCTGGAAGGATATCTGTTGATCAGCTTGTATCTGGATGAGATAACCAATGCAATCAGGCCTTGTACACATGACAAGGTCTGTGATTTTCAAAAAGGTGACAGATCAGACAGGAATATCAGAACAATACAAACATGTATGACGGCTCAGGTATCCATTTGCATGTCTCTCTAATGTGCAGACAGGTGAGCAGGGCTGGCACCAGGGAACAGTTAGGAGAGACAGGCGTAGGACTGTGATTTTGATTCCTCTGTGTGCTGGCCCCATGGCTGCGTTCTGGAGTGGTGGCGAGGTCTCATCTTGGAGGCTGCATGTGGACCCATACAGACTTGCGGACGTATGACTGCTTATGCCAGGCTGCGTTGACATACTCAGGAATAAACATGCTGAGGCAGTGGGTGAACGCTGGCAAAATGCACAATTCATTGCATTGATAGTCCTGTACATGTGGCCTGAAGCTCACTGTATTGATGGGTCTGTGTATGTGGTCTGGAGGTCAGTGCATGGATAGCTCTGTACATGTGGTCTGGAGATCAGTGCATGGATAGCTATGTACATGTGGTCTGGAGGTCAGTGCATGGATAGCTCTGTACTGTACATGTGGCCTGGAGGTCAGTACATGGATAGCTCTGTACATGTGGCCTGGAGGTCAGTGCATGGATAGCTATGTACATGTGGCCTGGAGGTCAGTACATGAATAGCTCTGTACATGTGGTCTGGAGGTCAGTGCATGGATAGCTCTGTACATGTGGTCTGGAGATCAGTGCATGGATAGCTATGTACATGTGGCCTGGAGGTCAGTACATGGATAGCTCTGTACATGTGGCCTGGAGGTCAGTGCATGGATAGCGCTGTACATGTGGTCTGGAGGTCAGTGCATGGATAGCTCTGTACCTGTGGCCTGGAGGTCAGTGCATGGATAGCTCTGTACATGTGGCCTGGAGGTCAGTGCATGGATAGCTCTGTATATGTGGCCTGGTGGTCAGTGCATGGATAGCTCTGTACATGTGGCCTGGAGGGCAGTGCATGGATAGCTCTGTACATGTGGTCTGGAGGTCAGTGCATGGATAGCTCTGTACCTGTGGCCTGGAGGTCAGTGCATGGATAGCTCTGTACATGTGGCCTGGAGGTCAGTGCATGGATAGCTCTGTACATGTGGTCTGGAGGTCAGTGCATGGATAGCTCTGTACTGTACATGTGGCTTGGAGGTCAGTGCATGGATAGCTCTGTACATGTGGTCTGGAGGTCAGTGCATGGATAGCTCTGTACATGTGGTCTGGAGATCAGTGCATGGATAGCTATGTACATGTGGCCTGGAGGTCAGTGCATAGATAGCTCTGTACATGTGGCCTGGAGGTCAGTGCATGGATAGCTCTGTACTGTACATGTGGTCTGGAGGTCAGTACATGGATAGCTCTGTACATGTGGCCTGCAGGTCAGTATCTGGGCACAGCAGGAGCTGCAGGCAGCCAGGAGTGAGATCTGCAGGGAATATTCTGAGAGATGTAAAAGCCTGAAATAGCTTCTGGAGAATGTTGTGTAGCTGAAGCATCTGATATAAGATTTCCATGCGATGATATAACATTTCCATAGTATGATATAAGGTTACTATACGCTCTGCCTGCAATAGTGTGAAGCACAGTGAAAACATGACATAGTGATGACCTTCCAAACCTGCTCACTCAGCACTCTGCTGTCCCTGGAAAGTTGGCTGACATTGAAGCCATCAGGAAACATGGAAGCTAATGTTACAGTATGAGTTCTGCCTGTGAACCCAGCAGGCCTACAACCTGCAGTGTAAGATTGGGTACACATCAGAAGGTGGTGAGGGTGTATAAACCTGCAGTTACTGGTGCCCACAGAGACTGGAACTTGACCCGTCAAGGTCCAGTTTGGGGCTGAGTTCTGTGCAGATGCTCTGCTAGCCTATAAGTCATGTATTCTGTTTCTATTAGGTGTGTGTGTGTGTGTGTGTGTGTGTGTGTGTGTGTGTGTGTGTGTGTGTGTGTGTGTGTGTGTGTGTGTGTGTGTGGGTGTGGCACATGGCGATGCAGTAGGGGTAAAGAGGAGGATAATGGACTTGGTCAAAATGATCTGCCCCTCTGGATCTCTCTCAATGCATACGGACTGCTTTTACATACATTTGATTATTGGCTGAGATGGCTCTATCAGACCACTCATCTGAGAACCATCTAGTGTGTCTATAGACATGTAGGAACAGTCCAGTTACTGACATCTCATAGTTCTTATATGATTCTGTATAAATTCATAGGTGTTCTTATTCTGGATGTACCACTGATAATTCAAAGGACAACTGAAGGGAGAAGCATATGGAGGCTGCCATATTTATTTCCTACCGGTGGCCTGGCTATCCTGCTGATCTATTTGGCTGCAGAAACAAGCATGCAGTAATCTTGTCAGATCTGACAATAATGTCAGAAACGCCTGATCTGCTGCATGCTTGTTTAGGGTCTGTGGCTAACAGTACTAGCGGCAGATGATCAGCAGGGCTGCCAGTCAACTGGTATTGTTTAAAAGGAAATAAATATGGCAGCCTCCATATCCCTCTCGCTTCAGTTGTCCTTTCAATGGCATGATTTTTTCACGGTCATGAAGTAATGCAGTATGAGTGCAGCCTCTTGATGTTTGTATGAAAGTGAACCGCTCAGCCTCACTTGCCTATTCCAGTGGTGTAGGGCAGTCGGAAGCTCAAACATTTGTCTGTAGAACAGAGTCTGCACACTCTGAAGTAAAAATGTCCATAAAAAAACTTTTATTCAGGCAACAGGTTAGTAGCAAGAAAAATGGCTAAGGGCCAGTTCACATTAGCACTTTCTGGTGAACAGATCCTTGAAAACTGATCCGATTTCCGTTCCATATGATCCATTTGCATCCGTTTCTGTTCCATTACAACGGAAAATGCTAAATATAGTGTAGTATGTACCAATAAATGATATATTATTAAAGAGTACAAAAGTATACTCACAAAGCAGGGTTACCTCATAGGCAACCACTGTATAGGCAGGTGAGGAGATTAGACCTGTCCCCACTCAGGAAGGATGTCGCTCTCTGTAGATAGGAAGAAAGGGGGTATACCCCTCCACCAGGGGTGGATACAAGTATTTTGCGATGTAATTAGAGGCGCCAAAAGAATAAAATAGACTTGTAATAAATAGCGGAGATGCCGCCGCACGGTCAAGCAGTGTTGCAGCTGTCTCCGCGTTCAGACCGGCGGTTTCCGCACAGCAGCATGCGTCTGGTTTGCCTGGGCCTTCTAGTGCACACAGATGGAGAGCTACGCACGCGCGCGCTAGAAGGCAGGACCTTTATGCCAGCAGGAGAGGTATCAGCTGATCAGGACGATCAGCTGATTCCAGTGGAACTCCTTATTGGCTGAGTGGCTGGGGGCGGCGCTGAGGAGCACTGTAGTATATATAGATGCTTGTCAGTTGATGGTTGTCTGCCGTTGCGAATACTTACGTGTGAGCACTCAGACCTCAGTCAGATCCTACAGTGTGTTAGTGTTAGAACCCGGTGGACCTGGGAATTCCCACTTAGCCAGATTACGCTCTTGTTATTACTGTGTTATACTTTAGACCAGTTCCGGGGTGTTGAGACCAAGAACCTCACACCCAAGGTTAGGATTACTGTGTCATTGCTGTGTTATATTTTAGACCAGTTCCGGGGTGTTGAGACCAAGGACCTCACACCCAAGTTTAGGATTACTGTGTCATTGCTGTGTTATACTTTAGACCAGTTCCAGGGTGTTGAGACCAAGGACCTCACACCCAAGCATAGGATGCTGTGGTATTCTTTAGACTAGTTCCTGGGTGTCGAGACAGAGGACCTCACACCCCAGACTAGGATTGTGCTTTATATCTGTTATGACCATTTGCTCTGTCGACCTCTCTCTTGCTTTCTGATTCGGTACCTCTGCCTATCTGCCTACCAGTTGCCAACCCTGCCTGTACCCGGTTAACGAATGAGCCTTCTGTCTTTGTACCTTATCTGCTCGTGTGTTGCCGACCTGGCCTGCCCGACCCTTCTAGCTGTCACTCATCCCTCGAGTGTTCAGTCTGTCTGTACTACCCGTGACACTATTCCACCAAGTGTCAGTTAGCTGCAAGGATCTCTTGCTCCTCAGAGAGTCCTTCCTGCAGTGCAGTCAGTGGCCTCTATCCCATAGGAGTCCCCTGGCTGCAGTACAGTCTGATTACCAGTTTACCAGGGAATCACTGGCTGTCAGATTATAGCTTTCTCCTCTCTTAAAGAGATAGTCCCTGCACAGCCGAGGGCCACCTGCTCCTCAGGTAGTCTTTGGCCGAAGTTATGTGTCCCCCGTCCCACGGGAGATAGTCTTCAGTTGCACCAAACACTTACACTTCATTAGGTGTCCAGAGGTTAGTCATACTTGTATTATTGGTGATTCTGCAGATCATCCATAATCAGGTATACATCGGTATTGTTGATGATTCTGCAGATCATCAATAATCAGATTCTCTCTGTGTGCTGACACCAATCGTTACAGAACGGCAGACCTGAAAAACAAAATGGACGCACTCAACAGCCGTCTTGATCGACTAACCACCTCGGTGGAGAATTTCATCAGGGTGTTGGATGGCCAACAGACCCAGATTACTGCTTTGTCTGGGTCCATACAAGTCCTTCAAACGGCTGTGAATGCAGTGCGATCTCCTCCAGTTACAGACTTGCGTATGTCTGTACCCGAAAGGTTTTCTGGTCATAGATCTGACTTTCAGAACTTTAGAAATCGAGTATTGTCCTATTTTGAGTTGAGACCCAATTTATCAGGAACTGAGGCACAGAGAATCACGTTTATTAAGACCCTTTTGTCAGGGGACTCAGACATGGGCATATAGCCTTCAGGCAGGGCATGAGGCTTTGTCATCAGTTGAGGAATTTTTTAAGGCCATGGCCATAATTTACGATGATCCGGACATTGCTTCTACCGCTGACCGGAAGCTTAAGACTTTACGTCAGGGTAAGGATCCGGTAGAAGTCTACGCAGCTGAGTTCAGAAAGTGGGCTGTGTCAGCTAGGTGGGGGACATTTGCTTTGTTAGACTGTTTCCTATCAGGGTTATCAGACGCAGTTTCTGATTTGATGTTGGGGCACCCTGAACCAAAAACTGTTGATGAGGCAATCTCTTTAGCAGTACGGGTTGATCGCCATTTGCGCTATCAGAAACAAACCCGGGGTAAGCATACTGTAAGATATGTCTCCTACGCCTCTCCTCCACCCGTTTCACCTCCGCCAGAGCCAATGCAAATTGGACATTCAAAACTGACACGGGTGGAAAAGAATCGCAGGAAAACAGAACAACTCTGTTTGTACTGTGCAGAGGAGGGTCATAAGGTACAGAATTGTCCTAAAAAGTCGGGAAACGCTGCCGCCTAGGTGTAGTCAGAAGTAATACCCTAGGCGCGCAGCTATTACCTCTAAACAATAATCGTCTGCTCCTTCCCTGTTCTGTCACATGGGAGGGTCAGACTGTTTCCACTGAAGCCTTTCTAGACTCTGGTTCAACTTTATAGATTACGAGTTTGCAAAGAATTTGGGGATTCCCCTACTCCCGTTAGACCAACAGGTTTTGGTCACTACGGTAGATGACTCTCCTCTGCAAAGTAGACATCCCCTTTCTCGGACCCCTGAGTTGATGTTCAGTGTTGGGGTGCTACATAAAGAGAGTCTACAGTTTCTGGTCCTGCGTATGGCAACCTCCACCATTATTCTTGGCATGCCATGGTTACAACTTCACTCCCCTCAGATTAACTGGGCTTAAGGTCAGCTAACGAGCTGGTCTACCATTGTCATCATCACTGTTTAGCGAAAGTAACCGGTGGAAACACCAAGATTCAGGTTAAAGGTGTGCCAACTCAGTACGCAGAATTTGCTGACGTATTCTGTCCCAAATCAGCAGATAAACTTCCTCCTCACCATCCCTTCGACTGTCCCAGGGATTTAAGATCTGGTTGTATGCCTCTTAGGGGTCACCTCTATAATCTATCTGGGCCTGAGAAACTGGCAATGCAGGAATACATCAAAGAGAACTTGGCCAAGGGTTTCATCCGTCCCTCTCGTTCACCAGCAGGGGCAGGATTCTTTTTTGTAAAAAAAAAAAAAGATGGAGGCCTTCGTCCCTGCATTGATTATCGAGGCTTAAACAAGATTACAGTGAAAAATCGTTACCCATTACCCTTGATTGATGATTTATTTACTCAGGTTACCAACGCCAAGATTTTCTCTAAACTAGATTTGAGAGGCGCATACAACCTAGTTCGAATTAGGGATGGTGACGAATGGAAGACGGCCTTCAACACACCCGACGGGCACTACGAGTATCTGGTGATGCCCTTCGGGTTGTGTACCGCCCCGGCCGTCTTCCAGGAGTTGATTAATGAGGTATTCAGAGAGGTGTTGGGGAAGTTCATCTTGGTATATCTGGACGATATACTGATCTTCTCGTCCAATCTCTTGGAGCATCGAAAACATGTTAAATTTGTGTTAGGGAAGTTAAGACAGAATTTGCTTTACGCTAAATTGGAAAAATGTCTCTTCGAAGTAACCTCTGTTGTCTTCTTGGGGTACATTATCTCTACGTCTGGCCTCTCCATGGTTCCTGGAAAAGTCTGTGCTGTTTTGGAGTGGCCTCAGCCTGTGGGATTGAAGGCACTCCAAAGATTTTTAGGCTTTGCCAACTACTACAGGAGATTTATAAAGGGATACTCCTCAGTGGTCTCGCCTCTCACCAGTCTCACCAAGAAGGGTGCTGATACTTACCACTGGTCAGCAGAGGCACATTCTGCTTTCTCTACTCTGAAAAAACTGTTCTGTTCTGCACCCATCTTAAGACATGTGGATGTCACCTTCCCCTTTATCGTGGAGGTTGATGCCTCAGAGGTTGGGGTGGGGGCTGTATTGTCCCAGCACTCGGGTTTGCAGGGCAAACTCAACCCATGCGCCTACTTCTCTCGTAGGTTTTCACCCGCAGAGAAAAACTACTATATAGGCAACCGGGAGCTTTTAACTATTAAATTAGCTTTTGAAGAGTGGCGACATTGGCTATAAGGTGCAGAACATACTATCACAGTTTATACTGATCATAAGAACCTGGAGTACATAGAGGGTGCCAAGAGACTTAGCCCTCGTCAGGCCCGGTGGTCTTTGTTCTTTTCAAGATTCAGATTTGTAATAACGTATAACCCTGGTAGTAAAAACATCAAGGCCGACGCCTTGTCCAGGTGTTTCGAGCCCGAGACAGTACAGCCCTCAGCCCCTGAGACCATTCTACCTCAGAGGGTAGTCCTGGCTGCCACTGAGACCTGGAAGGATTGGAAAGTCACTCTGAGTCCCTACCAACAGGATGTTCCAGAGGGGAAGCCTGAGGGGGTGATGTTTGTACCCCTACCTTTTCGTCTGCAACTCCTACATCTGTTTCATTCCCACAAGAATGCTGGTCATCCCAGGGCCACCAGAACTCAGGATTTACTGGCCAGATGTGCTTGGTGGCCTACATTAGCAACAGATTGTAAGGAGTTTGTGAGGGAATGTGCAGTGTGTGCTAGGAGTAAACCTTCTCGCCAGGCACCTGTGGGTACTTTACAATCCTTACCAGTGCCAAGTGAACCATAGACTCATCTGTCCATGGATTTTGGAGGAGAACTCCCCAGGTCTGAGGGAAAGACAGTCATTTGGGTGGTAGTAGACAGATTCAGTAAGATGGCTCATTTTGTTCCATTAAAAAGACTCCCCTCAGCCCAGGAATTGGCTTATCTCTTCATCCAGCACGTTTTCCGGCTACATGGCATTCCGGAAAATGTAGTGTCAGATCGGGGAGTCTAATTTGTATCAAAGTTTTGGAAAGCTTTTTGCCATCAGCTGGATATGGACCTTGCATTTTCACCAGGCTACCACCCACAGACCAATGGCCAGACCGAGAGAGTTAACCAGTCCCTGGAGCAATTTCTCAGATGTTATGTCACAGATGCTCAGTCCGATTGGGAAAAATTTTGCCATTTGCGGAATTTGCACACAACAACCTGAAAAGTTCCTCTTCAGGATTTTCCCCATTCCAGGTAGTGTCGGGAAGATCACCCAAGTTTGCCCCGTTACCTGTGGCGTCTACACCATTCCCAGCCTTGGAGGATTGGCAGAGAGCTTTGAGGGAGATTTGGGGAATGGTTAAGAGGAACTTGGGGAAAGCTTTCCAGACCCAGAAAAAACAGGCAGACAAAAGGCGGTCTGTAGAGTGGAAGTTTTCTCCGGGAGACATGGTATGGGTATCCACTCGGCATTTGGCCCTGAAACAACTGTCACCCAAACTGGGTCCTAGATTCATAGGACCATTCCCAGTGACCAGAAAGATAAATAATGTCACTTATGCGATTGATCTCCCAGCCAGCATGAGAGGTGTGAGATCATTCCATGTGTCTCTGTTGAAGCCGGAAGTGCACGTGGATTCCCCCCCACCCCCCCCCACCCCCCGTGATGGTTGATGACCAACCTGAATATGAGATTGAAAAGATTCTGGACTCTCGCTTAGTGCAAAATTCTGTGCAGTATCTGGTCCACTGGAAAGGATATGGTGTGGAGGAAAGAATTGGGTGCCAGATTGTCGCATGCATGCGGAAGAATTAAAGAAAGAATTTCATGACTCACATCCTGGGAAGCCGGGTGGAAAGTATTCGGAGTCCACTCCTCAGGAGGGGGGGGGGGGGGGTGTACTGTAATAAATAGCGGAGATGTCGCCGCGCGGGCTGGCGGCGGGGCGGCTGTCTCCGCGTTCAGACCGGCGGTTTCCGCACAGCAGCATGCGTCTGGTTTGCCTGGGCCTTCTAGTGCACACAGATGGAGAGCTACGCGCGCGCACTAGAAGGCAGGACCTTTATGCCAGCAGGAGAGGTATCAGCTGATCAGGACGATCAGCTGATTCCAGCGGAACTCCTGAGTGGCTGGGGGCGGCGCTGAGGAGCGCTGTAGTATATATAGATCTTGCTTGTCAGTTGCTGGTTGCTTGCGTGTGAGCACTCAGACCTCAGTCAGATCCTACAGTGTGTTAGAACCAGGTGGACCTGGAAATTCACACTTAGCCAGATTACGCTCTTGTTATTACTGTGTTATACTTTAGACCAGTTCCGGGGTGTTGAGACCAAGGACCTCACACCCAAGTTTAGGATTACTGTGTCATTGCTGTGTTATACTTTAGACCAGTTGCGGGGTGTTGAGACCAAGGACCTCACACCCAAGCATAGGATACTGTGTTATTCTTTAGACTAGTTCCTGGGTGTCGAGACCAAGGACCTCACACCCCAGACTAGGATTGTGCTTTATATCTGTTATGACCATTTGCTCTGTCGACCTCTCTCTTGCTTTCTGATTCGGTACCTCTGCCTATCTGCCTACCAGTTGCCAACCCTGGCAGGAAAGAAAGTTCATGTACGCTCTGAACCCCCCAAAAACATACCAGACAGTGCAGAATCAGGTGAGCCAGACCATGGTATATAGATGAGCAAGAAAGGGATCTGCATTCCAGGCCAGGTTGTAGTAAAAAAGGCTGGTAAGTTTATTGAAAAATCCACAGACAGTGCAATAAAATCACAGGATCAACTCACGCGTATTGGGCCTACCATCTGCCCTTAATCATAGTTAAGCCTGTACCCGGTTACCGAATCAGCCTTCTGTCTTTGTACCTTATCTGCTCGTGTGTTGCCAACCTGGCCTGACCGACCCTTCTGGCTGTCACTCATCCCTCAAGTGTTCAGTCTGTCTGTACTACCCGTGACACTATTCCACCAAGTGTCAGTTAGCTGCAAGGATCTCTTGCTCCTCAGAGAGTCCTTCCTGCAGTGCAGTCAGTGGCCTCTATCCCATAGGAGTCCCCTGGCTGCAGTACAGTCTGATTACCAGTTTACCAGGGAATCACTGGCTGTCAGATTATAGCTATCTCCTCTCTTAAAGAGAGAGTCCCTGCACAGCCGAGGGCCACCTGCTCCTCAGGTGGTCTTTGGCCGAAGTTATCTGTGTCCCCCGTCCCACAGGAGATAGTCTTCAGTTGCACCAAACACTTACACTTCATTAGGTGTCTAGAGGTTAGTCATACTTGTATTATTGGTGATTCTGCAGATCATCCATAATCAGGTATACATCTGTATTGTTGATGATTCTGCAGATCATCAATAATCAGATTTTCTCTGTGTGCTGACACCAATCGTTACAAGACTAAAATAGTTTAAAATGCTTGGAAGGCAGTGATGGACTTGCCTCCTATAAGCAGACACAATTTCAGCAGGCATACATTTATGATATATCAATACATTTATGCCTGTTGAAATTGACAGAGGCAGGCAAAATACCTGTGCTGAGCAAAGGTGTTTGGCACAAGGCTGATGATCTATGTAGATTGCGTGAGGGCTGCTTGGAGGTCGGTTGCATTGTTGCACCTTCTTGGTTTGTTCGCAATATTGCACATGAGCTGCATATTAAAGTGGACCTGAACTCTTACACAAGACAGAAGGAAAACATAGAGAAATGTGCCCTTTATGTATTTTGGCAGTTCAGCCTCTCTGATTCCCCCTCATCTGTATCTAATCACAAATGTAATTTGATCTCTCAGCTGTGTCACCTGGCTGCCACGGCAGATAAGCTCATTTGAAAGCACAGGATGTTAGCAATATGTCTGCTTCCATGAAAGCAGAAAGTAGACGCACCAGATTTATTGCAGGATGGGTATCAACTGTAACAAATAATAGTTTTTAAAGGTTATTATTATGCTGTTTGTGTATCTTTTAGAGCAGAGAGGAAGTTCTGCTTTCAGGTCTGCTTTAACGTGTTTCAGTTCCTGGACGTAGTTTCTACGTCCAGGAACCATGCGCGCTCCCGGACGCGGTTCGTTAGCCAGGCAATCAGTGAATCGGGCTATGGTGCCCGATCACTGATTCCTCTCCACTGCTGAAAAAGCGACAGCTTCTCTCGGAAGCTGCACCTTTTCTGGCTGTTACCTCCCCCATGCGTCCCTCTAAGCGTATGTTACACTTAGAGCCTTTTTCCACTAGCCTGCGATTTGCGATTTGCTTCTGATCGCAAATCGCATGCTACATTAAACTAATGGAAACTGCAGCAGCAATTTCCATTAGTGCGATCCGATTGCGATGCGATTTTGATCAAAGCGCAATCGTTGTCCTGCCGCGTTTTGTATGCGATTGAGCTGGACTATAATGAGTATAGTAGCTCAATCGCAATTGCAATCACATGGTGGAAATTGAAACGCGATTGCGATCGCAATCGCATTTCATAGTGGAAAAGAGCCCTTAGAGTGACGTCATGTAAACACCTCATGGCCGCCATCTTGTGGCCAAAAAGTAAAACTACAACTAAAAGTAAAAAAAATAAAATTTAAACACACATTTACATTATAAATCTCTTGTTTACATCCCACCCGTCCAAAACTACCCAAATAAAATGTTTAATATAAAAAACAAAAAACATTACAATAAAAAAAAAACGTAAATATTTACCTTAGGGTCTAAACTTTTTAAATATCAATGTAAAGATGAAAAATTTCTATATTTTTTTTATTTTAAACTTGTAAATAGTGATAGATGCAATACGGAAAAAATGCACCTTTATTTCCAAATAAAATATTGTCGCCATACATTGTGATAAGGACATAATTTTAACGGTGTAATAACCGGGACATATGGGCAAATACAATACGTGAGTTTTAATTATGGAGGCATGTATTATTTTAAAACTATAATGGCTGAAAACTGAGAAATGTGTTTTTTTCTTATTCTTCCTGTTAAAATGTATTTACAGTAAAGTGGCTCTTAGCAAAATATACCCCCCAAAGAAAGCCTAATTGGTGGCGGAAAAAACAAGATATAGATCAGTTAATTGTGATAAGTAGTGATAAAGCTTTAGGCCAATGAATGGGAGGTGAACATTTCTCAAGTGAAAACGACGGAATGCGGATGGGTTAAGCATGTTTTCCCCGCCTGGTGCATTGTCTTGCTACTCCTGCTGCCTAGACTTTGCAATGCATCCAGTTTGCAGCTGCTGCAAGACAAGTGGCATTCATTGCAAGCTGGGAAAGCCAATGCAATCTTGCAGGGGGTGCTCGGTGGGCTTGTGCAACAGGAAAAGTGGCTGCTTATGTCCATTTTTATAGTGTGTTGTAAAGATTAATTTACTCATTGCCTCCCATTCAGTGCTTTAGCCTCCACTTCCGTTCCGCTAGGCTCTGCTGTCCGGAAAAATCTCTACAGAACCAAACTTGTGGTCCATTCAGCGGAGCATGCAAAACGGATTTGTTTGAACGGATTCATAGGTTAACATTGGATCCATTTGCATTTGTTAGGATCCGTTACGATTTGCTAATGAACCGTTTTTAAAGAGCAACTTCAGCCTAAACAAACATACTGTTATTAAGTTAGATTAATTATGTTAATTAAAATAGATAGGTAATATAATCTCTTACCCACAAATGTTTGTGATTTCATGAGGGCAGCCATCTTTTTGGTTGAAAGGAGGTGACAGGGAGCATGAGACACAGTTCCAACTATCCTGTGTCCTGATCACCCCTCCCAGTTGCTAGGCAACGAGAACAACATCATAAATCCTATTATGCTTTGCACAGCATCAGGGGAAAAATGCCCGGGTCAATTTCTTTGTTGGGGTGGAGCTTAGCTTCTGTGCAGCTAAAAACGAGGCTTGGGTAAGAAAAACAAAATTCTGATGCTGTGAAACTGTTAAATGGCAAGCCTTTTCAGTTCTGCTGAGTAGATTTTTTTTTTTAGTCTGGAGGTTCACTTTAAGTGCCAGTGTGAACCGGGCTAGATGAGGTCAGAGGGTAAACAGACTCTACTCCGTTCATCTCATGCCACCACATTGTACAGCCACTGCACAGAGCGCACGTAAGGCTGCTTACACCAGTGCTTCATTCCGAGGGGCTTACTCTCTAATTTTCCAACTCTAATACAGACATACACATGCATGCATTTGGCAGCTTGGTTTGAAGCCAGGAAACCTAAAAGTACGCTCTGGTAGTGTGTATGGAGATCTGAAACTCTCACAAACACAAGGAGAATAAATAGACTTCACACAGACTGTGCTAGTGGGACTTCACAACCTAGGACCTCACTGCTTCAAGACAAGAATGCTTGGATTTGTAGTTCATCAGGAACAGGAAGTTGGGGTGGACTGTGGCTCCTACGCTGAACTCCAGTCAGTCCAGCCCACACCTTAATCTTACACTTATCTGCAGGATGACTACAGCTTATTTTTAGTACAACCGATTGAGTTTGGTTGTAGGGTAATTTTGGCACCATGTACTCTGCCCCCCCCCCCCCCCCCAATTGCAACAAAAAAAAAAGTAATTCTTTTGGCGACATTATACACTATTCATCAGGTGCAGCGAGAACACAAACTTCCCCTCCCCCGCTATTTCAGTGGCGCCTCTGCCACCCAACCTTCTGCTACTAGCGGGCGCCCAAATTTGCTGCTTCAGAGCAAAGGAACCCGTGTGGCGCAGCTGGGCCGAAAGACCTTCTCCTACAATTAACACCACCATATTCCCTTCCCCTGACCTTTATTTACCATCCTAATACTAACCACTCCTTACTCACTTCTTCACTAACGTTATAAAACATTGAAAGGAAATCAGAGTTGAAAATAAACTGATGAGAAAAACAATTGTCTATCCTCCTTTTCCTAAAAATGACTTTTTTTTTTAGATATCCCACTGTTTTATTTTATATTTAAATCTAGTTTTTAAGTTTTTACTTTTTTATTGTCTCTGCTCAATGACACCTTCATTGAAGTATGTCAGAGCTCAAATCTAAGAATTATTTACTCTTTTTTTTATTATCTCTTTCCTGCTCTCAGAAGCCATTTAGTGACATGAAAGTGTTTTGTGGCTGCAATTACTTATCAGTGAGGGTTATGCCATAGTCTGACCCAGTCCAACCCGGTCCCGACCCGGGCAGAAACTGTCACTTTCATACCTGATGTTTAACTCTTTCAGGCAGAGAAAGAAAAAAAGGAACACAGCCTAGTTCAGTTGTCCTCAAACTAAGGCCCGCGGGCCGAATGTAGCCCCCATGAGGCTTTTTTACCGGCCCCACACACACAAAATTTATTATAGATGCGGTCAGCTACATCTTTAAATATTAGTGGTCTGCATATAGAATGAAGCCAGAAAGCAGTAATTCGCTGATTTCCAATCAAATTCCACATAGTTATTTGGGTTGAAATTGGACTATAGATTGTCACCTGGGTATGCTTCACTGTCTGGTGCACAGAGACTTCTACATCATTTTATGTATACTCCGCCCCCCAGCAGTCTGAAGTATGTTGACCCGGCCCTCGACCCAAAACGTTTGAGTACCCCTGGCCTGGTTATCGGTGTGCTTGGCACTGTACATACCCATGTCTATCTCATCATGTCACATGTACATCTCCTTCTCTGAACTCTTTACAGAAGTCCTAATCAGGCTTCCACAGTCCCCTCCCATCTCCCCCCAGCTGCTTCTCCCGGCCGTCGGCAGCATCTGTGCCAAGTTACGGTCCTGTATGTGGAAGTTTTGTCAGTTTATGTTGGCAAAGACATAAGACATTTGCTGATTCTGGCCTTGTTTGAAATGCTTTAGATATAATTTACCTAAACAACAGACTGCAGCCCTGTAAATAGCAAGGAGACGGCAGGACGCTATATTTACTGTCACCACGGAAAGTACCGCATCACAGGAAATATTAGCTGCAGAAATCACACAGGCGGGATGTGATTATATCGAGGACTGACGGTTTATTGTCTGGATTCCTCCAGATCTGCAGCGCATTACAGCGGCCCAGTCCAAGGAGACTCCTCTCTCTCTGTGTTCCTAGAATACTGGATCATAAATCTGAGGAAGGTTTTATGGAGTCTGCAGCCTGTGGCCAGCTCTGGAGATCAACATTCCTGATACCGTCACTTTACACAAGTGGCATATAATTATTATGGACTGAATTATTAAGATTTGCCCGGATTGGAGATACTTGCACAGAGTAAGTAGCGGTGGTCTGGATTTGTCAAACATTGGGCTCAATTCACTATGGCCTGTTTGGTAACAATGTTATATGAGTTAAAGAGGAACATTAGCAAAAGGGGGGGAGGGGGGGGGAATCAATACATTGCAAAGTGAGAAGTTACAAATTAGAAGAGAGATCAAGAAATGATTGATATTTGCCATGTGATTTGTTCATATTGTTTGATCCACGTTCAACCTGCACATCATCATCTTTACTACTGGCAGACATGAAAGAAAGACAGACACCAACTGCCATTATCTATAACCACACCCCCTTACAATGCAATAGGCTTATGGCTCGTTTCCATTATGCAATGTGCGTCAGCGTGGCTCTGTTTTGCACATGACTCCCCCGGGGGCGTCGCTTTGCGATCCCATTCATTACAATGAATGAGATCATGGGTGCAATCGCCCCAAAATGCAGGCAACCATGCGCTGTGATTCAGTGGTGAATCGCAGAGCATGTGTGGAAAATTCAGACAGTGCAGTCTATGCATTGTGTGATGTCCCTGCCAGGGCCGGCGCTACCATAGAGGCAAAGGGGGCAATTGCCCCAGGGCCCCAGAGCCTGTAGGGGCCCCCAGTGGCTACAAGAGGAAATTTTTTTTTTCAAAAAGACCTTATAGTTTTTGAGAAAATCGATTTTAAAGTTTCAAAGGAAAAAAAATATACATTTAAAAACCCGCTGACTTTAACGGTTAATAGCAAATCCACCTTAAATGCTAGAAACCCTAAATTTGCAGGATATGTTAAGGAGAACATTGGGAATAAGAAATAATTTTTCAAAAAGACCTTATAGTTTTTGAGAAAATCGATTTTAAAGTTTCGAAGGAAAAAAGTATACTTTTAAATGCGGTAAATGTCACTTTTAGTAGCAAACCTAACGGTAGTGTAATTTTACATGTATCAAAAGAAAGAGCAATACATTTCCTGATGGGGTTTCCAGGGGGTCCATACGCAGCCGCAGCGCTTTGGCCAGGGATCGCTATACAGCCGCAATATGGCTGTATGAAGATCCCTGGCATTTTTTCCTATTTTCCCAATTTTTATGTTTAGAGTGTGGGAATTAAAAAAAAATAATTATGTGGGGTCCCCCCTCCTGAAACTTTTTAACCCCTTGTCTCCCATGCAGGCTGGGATAGCCAGAATGTGGAGCTCCGACCAATTGGGACTTCACACCCTGACTATACCAGCTGCATTTTTGTTCCAGGGTATCTGTTGGGGGGGGGGGGGCAGGTTTATTTTGCCCTGGGGCCCCATTGTTGCTTAAACCGGCCCTGGTCCCTGCGATAGCGTTTCCATAAGCGAAGCTGATATACATATGCACAGAGGGAGATACTGGTTGTTTAGCAGTTGGAAACCGCTGTTATTTCTCAGAATGCAATGAGGTTCACAGACAGGAAACTGTGGGCGGGATTTCACCACAATATCAGCCATACAAATGTCCCTGATGATCTATGGGTGAAAAGGTAAAGATTTCCTATGGGAAAGGAGGTATGAGCAACTGAGTGAGATGAAGCTTAATCCTCTGTTAAAGTTCCTCATTAAGGTGGCCACATACTATACAATTTTTTAAAATTGCATGTGCATAGAACACTAAGTAATAACATTCCTCACAGGTCACCTGGCAGGACTAAAGATGTCACCACCAGCGATACATTTCAGAATGTAAATCAGGGAGAGGAAAGATTTTACAATGGGCAAACACTGACTAAATAATCTATACATTAATATTGTAAACAAAAAGCAATTTTATTCATTATGTTATTTTCACTACAGCTCCTCTTTAAAGAGAAACTGTAACCAAGAATTGAACTTCATCTCAATCAGTAGCTGAGAAATCTTTTTCCTTTTTACAAACGGATCATCAGGGGGCTCTGTATGGCTGATGTTGTGGTGAAACCCCTCCCAATGTGTGATATCAGCGCCTCACAGCAATGAGGTACTGACATCACACTGTGGGAGCCTTGTTGCATTGTGGGAAATAACAGCTGCTTCCAACTGCCAAAAAAGCAAGCAGCGTCTCCTTCCACTGACCTCACCTGCCAGCAGTAAAAATTTCACCATGTGGTAAATGTCAGAATGTAAAACAGGGAAAGATTTCACAATTGGCAAAAACACTGACTAAATCATGGATACATAATTATAGTAAAAATAATAATATATTACAGTAAAAATAAAATATTACATTATTTTCACTGGAGTTCCTCTTTACGAAAGATGTGATCTGCAAACTGGAAAAAGCTACGTTTCTAGTTTTAGAAAACAGATGCAAATTCAGCTTTTTACATGTAAAGGTTCCAGGAGAGAATTAGAGCAAAGTATCATTACGGCTGATAAGTTCAGACAATGTAACTATCACAATCCACTGGTAATATTTTGGCATTGTTGTTGGCGGCGTCTGATCTATGGCTTCTGGACGCCGTCCATCTCCAGTCGTTCTGGAACACGAGTCCCGCTGTGCAGTTTGTGTATTCCGGCCCAACAACATCCCGCGTCCCTTCAGACTTCATTACTCCGCTCTGCTTTCTTCCAATCGCCTCTGCATCGTAAAATATCCTGTATTATCCTGCAGCTAGCGCTGTAAAAATGTGACTCACTCCTACAAATGGCGAAGAGAGTGAGAAGAACGCAGGATAATCGTCCGTAAATTATATCTTGGAAAACTAGGACATATTGGCCACATCACTCTTCATTACGTAAATCATTTCACTCCACATAGAAACATCCACTGGGGCTCCATTTGGCGCATTAAAATCACATTTTAGCTTATTTCAGGCAATTTTCAAATCTATAAAAGCACCGCAATTGGGCATTTTGTCACGTTAGTGTTGATAAAGGAACAAATTTACAGAAAGCTGTAAGAAAGAATCGCACAGAAATGAAACCGCTGGTTGGATGTGGGTGGTCCAATTGTATACAGCCTTGAACTGGGCGAATCTGCAGAGCTGTGGAGTAGAGGAGGCGGACCAATTTTTGGGCACCACTCAATTTCATAAACTGGAGGGTCAGATGAATTTTGTACTAACTTCAAGACAAGACAAGGGACATTTACAGTATATCACACTTTTCTCCTTGCAGACTCAAAGCGGCAGAGCTGCAGCCACTAGGGCACGCTATATATAGGCAGTAGCAGTGTTAGAGGGTCTTGCCCAAGGTCTCCTTACTGGGTGCTGGCTTACTGAACTGGATGAGCTGAGATTCGAACCCTGATCTCCTGTGTCAGAGGCAGAGCACTGAAAGGACAACTAGTGAGAGGTATATGGAGGCTGCCATATTTATTTCCTTTTAAACAATGCCAGTTGCCTGGTGTTCTGCTATTCTAGTTTTTTGCAGTCATGTCGGAATTAGACCAGAAACAAGCATGCAACTAATCTTGTCAGATCTGACAATAATGTCATAAACACCTGATCTGCTGCATGCTTGTTCGGGGTCTGTGGCTAAAAGTATTAGAGGCAGAGGATCAGCAGGGAAGCCAGGCAACTGGTATTGCTTAAAAGGATGTAAATATGGCAGCCTTCATATACCTTTTGCTACAGTTGTCCTTTCCATCCAGCCACTGTCCACTCCACAGCCTGGTAAGTATTAGATTAAAGGAGTCAGAGCTTTTTTAGGTACCTGGAGTCAGTTGGTAGTTTCATAAACTGAGGAGTCGGAGTTGGAGTCGGATGATTTTTGTACCGGCTCCACCGCCCTGCCAATCTGAAAACATTTCCTGCTATTTTTGACTGGTTAGATTCCAAGCTGCATACAATGTTACTAGTAGACTGAGGCTCCCAGAGGCACAGTGTACAGTTCCTCAGAGACCTGCTGCAGCCTGCAGAAAAAGTAAATGATATTTGTCGGCTTACAGATGAATCCGTTGGAATGGCTCATGTTAGCTGAACATTGGAAGTTTGTGCTTGTTTTGCTTATTTCAGAATTTCCTGCTAAGATTTTACTGCTGAAGCACAGGCTCTGGGACTTGTTTGAAAAGACATTAACCCGTTTCTATCTGGTTCTGAAAGAGTTACAGAGTACCCAGCAAGCTCCTGGTGTACAAGAACTCCTAGAAGTGTGTAAGGGGCTGAGAGAGACCAAAAAGCCCTAAAATACTATGCAAAGCAGAGACACTGTGTTCAGTTCCCCAGAGACCTACTATTTCTATACATAAAGAGGAACTGTAGTGAAAATAACAATTCATAAAATTACTTTTTTTTTTTTTCTTTTTTTTTTTTTACAATATTCATGTATAAATTATTCAGTCAATGATTGCCCATTGTAAAATCTTTCCTCTTCCTGATTTACTTTCTAAAATGTATCACAGGCGGCAACATCTTTAGTACAACCAGGTGATCTCTGGAGAATGTCCATTTATTGAGAGTTGTATGCACAGAGGGAGAAATTGCTTGCTTGCGTAAAGCAACGAGGTTCACAGACCGCAAACTGTCAGGACCTTGGTCATGACCTCACACTGTGGGAGGGGTTTTACCACAATATCAGCCATACAGACCCCTCTGATGATCTATTTGAGAAAAGGTAAAGATTCGTCATGGAAAAAGGGGGTATCGGCTACTAATTGGTAAAGTCACCTGGATGAATGAAGGCTCTGGGTCCTATAGAGCCTTCCGGGTCTGCTCACGGTGCCCTCAGTCCACCACTGTCACCACCATTGCATGTATTTTACCAACTAGGGATCCTGAGAAGTGTGCCACGTGTGCTTGCCGGTTGCTTGAATACTCACCAAGCTTCCAGTGACATCCTGTAGCTCTTAGAAGGCTTCTGGTGGCTTTTTGACATTCTCCGTGCATGGCTCCCGGCAAGTCACCTGACCCGCCTCTGGTCACGTGACCTGTGAGGAGCTGTGTGCAGACGCCAGAATCGGAAAGGAGCTACAGGATGACGCTGGAGGCACGGTAAATACTTTATGGCCGGCAAAACCCCACAAAAAGCAGTCCACGTTATCACTCAGGTATGCCGATTAGTTGAGACTTCCAGTTGCCTGAGTTCCGGATAATGGGGACTTATGGTATATATGGTGTTTACCTGAATTTTCCCCTCATTTTCATTCTCCAGCTCTGTAAACTAGGCCCAGATAATTTTTACTTCAAATATTTGAAGAAATAAACCCGCAGAGTCCATTCAGTAATGTGATATAGGAAAATGCTCCGTTCTTGGGCTCTGTGCGTGCTTCAGTCACATGCTTGCCTTTCCTGCGGCAGGTTCCAGCCCCGCCACTATCGTCTCCGGAACATTCTCATGTCTGGGCTTTGAAGAGTGACTGGAGAAGACATGCAGCACTTCTTTTGGCTGCTGGATAATCGCAGAGGATGTTCTCTGCTTTGTGTCTGCTGGAAATTCTGCTCCGCCATTAATTCCTGCTAGAATCCTGGCCCATCACATAGCTGGAAAGTTATGCTAGATATGCTTTGTGGGGGGCAGATAATTGGCTGTACGAGATGGAATGTGGGTGCCAGTCTCTTATAGGTGAGCCGGGGAGAAGTTCAGCAGAATAATATAATGCAAAACGTGTGGATAACAGACGCATGGATGACGAACCTCTAGTGTTAGCGAGCGCCCAGATTGCCTGCTTCCTGGATCAAGAGCTTCAAGGAGATAGACTGTAGGGCAGCAATAGTGAAGAGAGGAGGACATGTTGCTCTGCTGGATGAAGTTAATGTATGACACTGCTCTGCTCTCCTTGCCAGAGGCCCAGACCCCTTACCCTTGATGGCGGGAGTCACAGGTTGTATTGTTACACCTCTGTACAAAGACCTGCCCTTCTCCCCTCCAGAGGACACAAGCCCTGTTATGAACATTTTGTGGTCTTCCTCTCTTTATCGCTGGTAAGTATGACAATTACTTAAACAAATTGTCTGCACTTTAGGAGATCTACAACACATACCATGTTGCTGAAGCTTGAGGACAAGATTGAGAAGTACAGTGGGATGCGAAAGTTTGGGCAACCTTGTTAATTGTCATGATTTTCCTGTATAAATCGTTGGTTGTTACGATAAAAAATGTCAGTTAAATATATCATATAGGAGACACACATACAGTGATATTTGAGAAGTGACATGAAGTTTATTGAATTTACAGAAAGTGTGCAATAATGGTTTAAACCTAATTAGGCAGGTGCATAAATTTGGGCTCCACAAAAAAGAAATTAAATCAATATTTAGTAGATCCTCCTTTTGCAGAAATTACAACCTCTAAACGCTTCCTGTAGGTTCCAATGAGAGTCTGGATTCTGGTTGAAGGTATTTTGGACCATTCCTCTTTACAAAACATCTCTAGTTCATTCAGGTTTGATGGCTTCCCTGCATGGACAGCTCTCTTTAACTCACACCACAGATTTTCAATTATATTCAGGTCTAGGGACTGAGATGGCCACTCCAGAACATTGTACTTGTACCTCTGCATGAATGCCTTAGTGGATTTTGAAAAAAAAAAAAAAAAGTGCGTGCAGGGTAGTGAAAGTTCCCCAGAGTCTGTGCGATCAGGCCACTTGTTGCTCGGCTGCTCCCTGAGATAATTCACTGTAAAAGTAAGCAAGAAGGAAGGGGCGCTCTGAGACTCCTAGTATTTCAAATGGAAGCTCCAGTAGGAGAGGTCTCACCTTATTCAACTGTGGCCGGCACAGCGTACACAGCCCCGATAAGCGTCCGTCCCTCTTAGCCTAGCCGGGGACCGGGCTCTCTGCTCAAGCGTGGCGGATGTGTCGTCACTCCTCACGGACCTCCTCACCACCGTTGCTGGGGAGAACAAGCGGACGCCAGTAACACGCTCAAAGAACGCGTGATGTAAGCGTCAAAATCTCCGCATAGGAGAAAAAATAATTGTAAAAGTCCGCTATGGATGCGGTAAAAGTACGCTTATATGGCAGTTATATGGCAGTTACGTGATAACCACGCCAAAACAGTCCGCATAGGGAAAGATTAGATTAGAAAAAAACGATATATATGCGGCTATAGTTACGCATACAAACCAAAAAATCAAAAAGTATAAAATTTGAATTTGAAATACTAGGAGTCTCAGAGCGCCCCTTCCTTAGTGGATTTTGAGCAGCCTTTAGGGTCGTTGTCTTGTTGAAAGATGCAGCCTCGGCGCAGCTTCAGCTTTGTCACTGATTGCTGGACATTGATCTCCATAATCTGCTGATACTAAGTGGAATTTATGCGTCTCTCAACTTTGACAAGATTCCCAGTCCCTGCCCTGGCCACACAGCCCCACAGCATAATGGAACCCCCACCATATTTTACTGTAATTAGCAGGTGTTTTTCTTTGAATGCTGTGTTCTTTTTCCTCCATGCATTACACCCCTCATTATGCCCAAATAACTCAATTTTAGTTTCATCAGCCCACAGCACCTTATTCCAAAGTTGACTTGTCCAAACGTGCTTTAGCATACCTCAAATGGCTCTGTTTGGGCTGTGGGCGGAGAAAAAGCTTCCTCTGCATCACTTTCGCATACAGCATCTCCTTGTGTAAAGTGCGCCGAATGGTTGAACGATGCACAGTGACTCCATTTGCAGCAAGATGATGTTGTAGGTTGTTGGTGCTGGTCTGTGGGTTGACTGTTCTCATCGTTCGTTGCTTCTGTCCGAGATTTTTCTTGATCTGCCACTTCAAGCCTTAACTTGAACTGAGCCTGTGGTCTTCCATTTCCTCAATATGTTCCTAACTGTGGAAACAGACAGCTGAAATCTCTGAGACAGCTTTCTGTATCCTTCCCCTATACCATGAGGGTGAACAATCTTTGTCTTCAGGTCATTTGAGAGTTGTTTTGAGAGAAAATTAAAAAAGGGAAACTTACAACTGACCCCCTTAAATACTCTTTCTCATTATTGGATTCACCTGTGTATGTAGGTCAGGGGTCACTGAGCTTACCAAGCCAATTTGCATTCCAATAATTGTTTCTAAAGGTTTTGGAATCACTAAAAGGACAACAGTGCCCACATTTATGCACCTGCCTAATTTTGTTTAAACAATTATTGCACACTTTCTGTAAATGCAATAAACTTAATTTCACTTCTCAAATATCACTGTATGTTTCTTCTATATGATATATTTAACTGACAATTTTTATCGTAACAACCAACGATTTATACAGGAAAATCATGACTATTAACAAGGTTGCCCAAACTTTCGCATCTCACTGTATTCCCTATCAGACAGGCATGGATAGCAATTCCACTGATAACAACTTGCAGAGCCAATGTGCTCTGTTCTCAACACTTGTGTATCTGTATATAGTCTTTCCTGTGTATGTTGCTTGGTCTGGTCCTACCTACAGAAAGGGTCCTACAATAGAACAGATAACATCAGCTCTGCTTACTGGTGCTGATAGGCAGTGGTGGGAAGGTCTCAGTGAAGGTGTGATCAAACCACCATCAGTGCTGCTATCTGACCTTTAACAGCAAATGTGACCTTCCTAGGAGGTAAACCAGACTCGGTGACACAGACCACAGATGGACACCGGCCTCAGGTGGACACTGGCCTCAGCTGCGCACTGCCTGCTGTGATAGATCATAGTACATTGGGGGGACATTAAAATGAAAATATTTAAGCTATTTTGATTCAGGGCTGTGCACAAATGGAACCAAATACGTTAGATACTTCCCTCTTATCAGAGATTGAAGTGCATGGTAATAAATGATCAAACACTTGCCTTGCAGGGGTATTAGGTTTGAATGTCAGTCAGGACATGTCCTGGAGCTTGCATGTTCTTCCCTTGTTTCCTCCCAAATTCCAAAAACATACAGTAGAGTCTCGGTTATTTGGCATTGACATGGATTGGCTGATGTGTGCTTTCTGGTTGCTTCAAAATAGGCTTAGCTAATACAGTAGCCAATACAGTACTATATCCCACTCTACATACATACAACAAACTCTGTATTAAATGTTAAAATACAGTATTTGAAAGTATATTAACCTTGGGGGAGCCTTTAAAGGCAAATAAACACTTTCCCCCTCTACTTACCTGGGGTTTCTTCCAGCCCCCTGCAGCTGACCTGTCCCTCACCACAGCTCCGCTCTCAGCCGCCAGCTCGAAGTCCCCAACGGTTTTTCGCCATGCCATCCTCTACGCCTGCACAGTACAGTCCGGACAACGTGGACTTGATTGACAGCGGTGCTCACGCAGTCGCAGTAGAGGACGACCTCGAGGGTGGACCCTGAGAGTGGAGCTGTGGCGTGGGACATGTCAGCTGCCAGGGGCTGGAGGAAGCCCCAGGTAAGCAGAGGGGGAAAGTGTTTATTTGCCTGATGACTACTTTAAACAAAGCAGAGCTCACAAACAGCCCAAGAAGTTGGCTTTCACCTCAGTGTGTACTGCCAGTGATTTGTGCTGGTTGGTTCAGACTGCTGGATAGCTGAGTTCTGGATAACCAGGACTACTGTTTTATGTTACCGGTAATTTGTTTACCCCCAAGGTTGTCCTTCGATCAATTGTTTCTCAAAGTGGGTTAGAGTGCCACGACCGCACAGCATTCCACATCACAACCGGGGGTTACCACCTAGCCGATATTTTTACTCCCATGTGTGCCCCCCACCCCCGTCATGTACTCCCTCCCACCTCAGCATTAGGCAGTAGAAGCAGAGTTTCTCTCTTCTCCTCCAGGCTCCTCCAATGATGTGCAACATCCTCCCACCTTCAACTCACTCTAGTGCCTGGCATCTCTCCTGCATCATGTAATTACACATAACATGAGGAGAGTGAGATGCCGGGAACTAGAGCGAGCGGTGAGAGAGAGGAGGTGGCACATCCCTGGAAGCACGCTGAGGAGCTGAGAAGCACTGCTTCCACTGCCTGATACTCTGCAATATACTGAAATATCAAAATCTACCAAGGTGGAATTCGATTGGTCCTTCTTCAAGCTGCAGAAATTTGCATGATCCTGTATCAACTTGGAATAATTTGCATCTCATTGATCAAGCCTATTGGCCAGATTTTAAGAATCATTGTGTAATGATCGTAAAATTATATGAAACTGCGAATTTTAGTTCCAATCAGATCAGGGAACTACAAGAAGTCCAAATCAGATAAAAGGGACTCGAGATAAGAGAAATATAAAAGCTGTCATATTTATTTCCTTTTAAACCATATCCGTTGCCTGTCTGTTCTGCTGATCTCTTTGGCTACAGTAGTGTCTGAGTTACAGCCCTGAAACCAGCATGCAGCTAATCCAGGCAGACATGAGTCCAAGTAGTTTATCAGCATGCTTTTTCAGGGTCTATGGCAAAGGGCCCATTTTCACTACATCCAAATTCACATTGCGCTTTTACGCATCAAAACTGAGAAACCAGTGCATATCAGTGGAGTCATTTCCATTGAATGCTAATTTTCCGGAGCAATGCGATGCAAAAAATTATGGATGGCATGCTACAGATTACTGCAAAGTCGTGGAAATCTGCATACTGAAAAAAGAATGTGAAATGCAATGTGCTAACGAAAATAGACCCTCAGGCCCCTTGCGCGCTGTGCCGCACTGCGGTATTCTTCCCTGCCACTATCGCCTTGCAAGTCTATGGAGACTTGCAAAGTTCATGCGAGCGACACTATGCTTTGGAAGTATCCAAATCACTGTTCTGCTGGCGCAAAGGCTGCAGCGTGTTACTGCATGATCCGTGCCTACCACATGGCTAGTGCAGTAATGCAAGTCAATGGGCGATGCAGGCAGTGTGCACAACAGCAGCATGCTGCAACACGGCATGCATGCGCGGAACGACGGGAATGCCAGTGACGTACTTTCTGCCCAACAGGAAATACATCACTAGTCGGGGGGCGGGTCTATGCTTATGACCCTGTCACTGCACCGTAGCGCAGGGTCATATGAAGCTTTGTATCAGCATTGCATCCCACAAATCTACTGTAAATCTGGCCTCAAAGTATTAGACACCGGATCAGGCGGATAGCCAGGCAGCTTGCATTGTTAAAAAGGAGATAAATATAGCAGCCTCCATATACCACTCAATTCAACTTCCCTTTAACCCACTCCGAAATGTTGGTTTAGACCCTGCAGATTCTGATGCTTGCAGACTCAGAATTCCCTATTGATTGAATTTTATGATCGTATTTGTGATATAATCGAATGAGGTGGTCTTGTAGCACCTGGATGATACATGTGGCTCAGTCAGCTCTCAGGAAGCGTTGTGTGAAATTGCAGCATAATGATGGAGACAATCCTGATGGAGGAGCAGAAGTGGAACATGATGGCGTCTGGGAATATGTCACACACTTATATGAGAGTAGATATATGGGAACAGCTATTGTATGGTCTATGCATTGCCATATGTTTAGGGTGCAGCTAATCCCGGCTAATTGGGGAAAGTCTGGGAAATTTGAGGTGTTTAGCTGAGAGGCACTTGGTGACATGAGGACAATACTATTGGCATTTCCCGTCTGCTATATACGTTGTGTGAGCTAATTATCTCTGTTATGTGTCTGTGGTGCCCCCCCCCCCTTCCCCATCGTTCTGTCTCCAGATCTTCCAGAGAAGGAACCACTTTTACTCACTGCTATCTAACAGACAGAGGTTCTTAATGGGCTACTCCATCCTGATTGCAGGAAGAGGGGGGCTCTGGCCCGGCTGTGGGTATTTCCAAAATGTAGGGAGTGCTTTAATGGGAAATTGTAGTGGTTATAAGTTTGCAGATTGATAGGTTTTTTTTTCTTTTCTTTTTTTTGTGTATAGGTAGTCCCGGCTTAAAGGACTTACGAGGCGAAAAAACGTAATTTTGGTCTTTACCTGTTTACTATGTGAATCCATAGGTGTGTTACAATGCGTCCTCCGTTGCATTCCGCCTCAAAAGTATCTTTTATATTCCCCCCAGGCTACGACCCGACCCCACAGCACGGGTCGTCTCCTATGCCACATTCAAGATGGCCGCCGCAAAGATCCGCGGCTGCGCAGTACGCATGGCGGAGACTGCGGCTGCGCAGCTCTCCGCCCTCGCTGTGAGCGCGCCCGCTGTCACAGTAGGATGACGCTAACAGCGAGTACGCGGCTGGGCGAGGGTGGAGAGCTGCGCAGCCGCACTCTCCGCCATGCGTACTGCGCTGCGCAGTACGCATGGCGGAGAGTGCGGCTGCGCAGCTCTCCACCCTCGCCCAGCCGCGTACTCGCTGTTAGCGTCATCCTACTGTGACAGCGGGCGCGCTCACAGCGAGGGCGGAGAGCTGCGCAGCCGCAGTCTTCGCCATGCGTACTGCGCAGGCTGCCGTGGATCTTTGCGGCGGCCATCTTGAATGTGGCATAGGAGACGACCCGTGCTGTGGGGTCGGGTCGTAGCCTGGGGGGAATATAAAATATACTTTTGAGGCGGAATGCAACGGAGGACGCATTGTAACACACCTATGGATTCACATAGTAAACAGGTAAAGACCAAAATTACGATTTTTCACCTCGTAAGTCCTTTAACAAACGTGATAGGGACTGTAGGTTCGTTCTTAACTTGAATCTGTCCATAAGCTTAAACACTGTGCCATCTCTGTCTCCTGTATCTCCTCTATGCTACACTGTACTTCCAGTGTCCTCAGTGTCACGTGTCCCCCTCTGTCCCATCACTATCACCTCTGTCCTGTGCCCTCAGTGAACCGCAGAAAAATACAGGGGTTGGACAAAATAATGGAAATACCTTGAAAATCAACAAAATATATGTAGGTCCACCTTTTGCAGCAATTACAGCCTCAATTCTCTGAGGTATTGATTCATACAAATTGTGAATTGTTTCCAAAGAAATATTAGCCCATTCTTCAGTTAAAACACCCTACAGTTCTTTTAGAGACGATGGCGGCGGAAATCGACTTCTTACTTGAATCTCTAATAACGACCATAAATGCTCAATTTTGAGGTCTGGGGATTGTGGTGGCCAGATGAGATGCTCAACTTCATTAGAATGTTCCTCGTGCCATTCTTTAACAATTCTAGCTGTATGGATTGGGGCATTATCATCTTGAAAGATGGCATTCCCCTCCGGAAACAGTTCTTGAACCATAGGATAAACTTGGTCGTCCAAAATTCCTAAATAGTCTCAGCTGTTAATTCTTCCATGAAGCAATAGCACCCCAGATCATCACAGAACCCCCGCCATGTTTTACGGTTGGGAGAAGGTAGTCTGGATGAAATGCTTCTTTCGGCTGTCTCCAAACGTACACTCGGCTGGAGGTCGGAAATAAGGTAAACGATGATTCGTCAGAGAAAATCACATTTTTCCACTGCTCGAGGGACCAATTCTGGTGGTTTCTACACCATTCTAAATGCTTTGAAACATTTGTCTTTGAGAACAGACGTTTTCTAATTGCAGTTCTTCCGTGGAATCCAGATTTGTGCAGCACCCGACGAACAGTTTTTGTGGAAACTGGGTTCTGTAGGTGTTCATTCAGCTTTTCAGTGATTTTAGGTCTTGCAAGCTTTTCTAACAATTCAATTTAGAGTCAGACGGTCTCTCTCAGACAACTTCGACTTTCGGCCACAACTGTGCTTTGCTGAGGACGTTTTTCCTTCTTTTTCAAAGGCAGTCTTTTTGAGACAGTACCTCTTGAAATGCCAAGCATTCGGGCAGTTTCTGTTAGAGTAGCGCCTGCCATACGAGCACCAACAATTTGGCCTCTTTGAAAGTCTGAGAGATCTGCGATTTTTATAAATTATAACCAACTTTGGTTTAAATATCTGTAAAAAAAACCAATTATTTTAATTAAACATAGCAAATAACAGAAATAATAAACAAAAAAACATAATAAAAAAAAAACATAACATAAGTCAAGTTTTGATTGCTTAACACATGTTCAAAGATTATGATGCCAAAATGTTAGGTGTTTCCATTGTTTTGTCCAACCCCTGTATAATTTTACCAGCTTAAATTTTTTTTTAAATTGATTTTCTCAAAAACTACAGGATCCTTTTCGAAAAAAAAAATGTACTTGTTACCATGTAATCAAATTTAATAGTTTATGGCTGTTCGTGATGTTGTGTCATTCTTAAGTCAGGTGTTCGTAACTCAGGGACTACCTGTATATTTTACAATAAATAATTGAGCTTAAAAATATCCCCCAGATTACCCTAGTTACTCCTTAATTGATTATGCATCCAATAACCTTCATGGATTTATCACTTCAAATATATCAGATGCTCCAACCAACTCCTGGCTGCCTTATGTTTACACGAGTGCCTGTATAACAGCAACCTGTACAACCCTCTATATCAAAACTGTACATTTTTATGCAAATATATGCAGCTTGAAAATGGAACAATCAAGTCCCACTCAGGTTTATATTGATTGGTCCATTTTCAAACTGCGTATAGTTGCATAACAATTTACATAAATCTGCATGAACTTGGAAATATTTGCATCTCATTGATCATCTCTACTCTAGCGCCGTGTGCTGTTTCAGTCCTCTATCTGCTGCAAAGGGCTGTGTGTTCCAGGTTACTCCTCTATCTGTGATCTGCACATCTTGTCTGATCAGGATTACTCCTCTATCTGTGATCTGCACATCTTGTCTGATCAGGATTACTCCTCTATCTGTGATCTGCACATCTTGTCTGGTCAATGACTTGAACACACACAGGAAGGTAATGTTTCCACAATGGACACATTTACATTTTCACATTGCTTTCACTGGATTTTGGATTCCATTGTAAAAACCCCAGCCGAGCTATACGCTGCCGGACACCACGCACACTATGCTGGCTTTACCAATGAATGCTGATGTGGGTTGTGATGCTCATGTAACAAGATGCACTCATTTTTAAAATCCACTGTGATGTGTTGTATAAGCGTTCCAATGCATTCAGTGTAAACTTAGCCTAAAGGCGGCCATACACGATACAATAAAATGATCCGATTTTACGGCAGTTCGATAAATATGATCGGATCGGGCCAAAAAATCGAAAGCTTTTTTTTTCATTCGACTGAAAAATGTAATCGGATTTCCCGTTTTTTTTTTTTTTTGTTTTTGTTTTTTTGGGTTTTTTTTTACATTTTTATTGATCCAGGATGCTGGAAATTTTTCTTCAATTTTTCAAAAACAGGTGCTAGAATGAACGTCCATGCACAGCCGCCTGCACGTACCCACGCCTGTGGCGCCATGCTGGCACGCTCGGTGGCAGACACGGACGCAGCCCATGGATGCTGATCCCAGGGCTTTTATTAAGTAGGATGAAGGTGCTGACAGAAGCCCATATGGTAATGTGGCCTGCTAAGAGAACCGGTCTGCAAATTCAATTATTGCGCTGAATTTCTGATATACGTTTCCCCGTCTGGAAGGGGAGAGCACTTGCGTGGGAATGGGGTAATACAGCCGGCTAATATTATTCACAGGCTGTGCTGCTAAACACAATTCCATTCTCCATCCTCTCCATGTCAACTGCAAGAGGTAAAAAGGTGAATTTGTTGTACTGAGGAGTAAGCAACTATTAGTAATGAGCAGACAAGCAAACATGAGGGACAAGTCAGATTGATGATCATAAGGAATAAGCAGGAAGTCATTAGCAATGAGCAGACAGGTAATTGTAAGGAAAGAGATACAGACAATCGTAAGAAAAGACCAGACAGCCAATCATAAGCAAGAGCAGATGGGCAATCGGAGCAATGAACAGGCAGGCAGTATTAACCGAGGAGCAGACATGCAATCGTAAGCAGTGAGCAAACAGACCATCATTAGCAAGTAGTAGACAGGCAGTCATTAGCAATGAGCAGGCAGGCAATTGTGAGCAGAGGGGCAACCATTGGCAAAGAGCAGACAGGCAATTATTAGCAAGGAGCATAAACTCCAAGCTTTGGTAATGAGCAGATGAAAGAGAATTAGTAATGAGCAATCATCAGTAATGCAGATAGACGATCATTAGTGCTGAGTAGACAGCCAATCAATAGTGATGAGCAGACAGCCAATCATTAAGGCGCGTACACACGCCTGATCTCTTTAAACGACGGGTCTTCAGACCAGCCCGCGGTTCTGCCGACAGTTTCTCCATGTGTACGGTCTGTCGGCAGGCTGATAAGGCTGGTTTTGACTGATCCACGGCGGACTCGTCATTTAAAGAGATCAGGCGTGTGTACGCGCCTTTAGTGATACAGCCAATCATTAGTGGTGATGAGCAGACAGCCAATCATTAGTGCTGAGCAGACAGGCAATCATTAGTGATGAGGAGCAGACAGCCAATCATTAGTGATGATGAGCAGACAGGCAATCATTAGTGCTGAGCAGACAGGCAATCATTAGTGATGATGAGCAGACAGGCAATCATTAGTGATGAGCAGACAGGCAATCATTAGTGATGAGCAGACAGGCAATCATTAGTGATGATGAGCAGACAGCCAATCATTAGTGATGAGCAGGCAGCCAATCATTAGTGATGAGGAGCAGACAGGCAATCATTAGTGATGAGCAGACAGGCAGTCATTAGTGATGATCAGACAGGCAATCATTAGTGATGAGCAGACAGGCAATCATTAGTGATGAGCAGACAGGCAATCATTAGTGATGAGCAGACAGGCAATCATTAGTGATGAGCAGGCAGCCAATCATTAGTGATGAGGAGCAGACAGGCAATCATTAGTGATTAGCAGACAGGCAATCATTAGTGATTAGCAGACAGGCAGTCATTAGTGATGAGCAGACAGGCAATCATTAGTGATTAGCAGACAGGCAATCATTAGTAATGAGGAGCAGACAGCCAATCATTAGTGATGAGGAGCAGACAGGCAATCATTAGTGATGAGCAGACAGGCAGTCATTAGTGATGATCAGACAGGCAATCATTAGTGATGAGCAGACAGGCAATCATTAGTGATGAGCAGACAGGCAATCATTAGTGATGAGCAGACAGGCAATCATTAGTGATGAGCAGACAGGCAATCATTACTGATTAGCAGACAGGCAATCATTACTGATTAGCAGACAGGCAATCATTACTGATGAGCAGACAGGCAATCATTAGTGATGAGCAGGCAGCCAATCATTAGTGATGAGGAGCAGACAGGCAATCATTAGTGATTAGCAGACAGGCAATCATTAGTGATTAGCAGACAGGCAGTCATTAGTGATGAGCAGACAGGCAATCATTAGTGATGAGCAGACACCTAATCTTTAGTGATTAGCAGACAGGCAATCATTAGTGATGAGCAGACAGGCAGTCATTAGTGATGAGCAGACAGGCAATCATTAGTGATGAGCAGACACCTAATCTTTAGTGATTAGCAGACAGGCAATCATTAGTGATGAGCAGACAGGCAATCATTAGTGATGAGCAGACAGGCAATCATTAGTGATGAGCAGACAGGCAATCATTAGTGATGAGCAGACACCTAATCTTTAGTGATGTGCAGACAGGCAATCAGTGATGATGAGCAGACAGGCAATCATTAGTGCTGAGGAGCATACAGGCAATCATTAGTGCTGAGGAGCAGGCAGGCAATCATTAGTGATGAGCAGACAGGCAATCATTAGTGATGTGCAGACAGGCAATCATTAGTGATGAGCAGACAGGCAATCATTAGTGCTAATGAGCAGACAGGCAATCATTAGTGATGAGCAGACAGGCAATCATTAGTGATGTGCAGACAGGCAGTCATTAGTGATGAGCAGACAGGCAATCATTAGTTATTAGCAGACAGCCAATCTTTAGTGATGTTCAGACAGGCAGTCATTAGTGATGATGAGCAGACTGGCAAACTTGGTATTGAGCTAATGCCATTCCATTAAAATTGAATAAAAGCACAAGTACTGTGTGCTAACAATGCTTGCAGTCGTGCACATGGCATGCTGTCTGCTAAGTAACAGACGTGTCGTCCTTTTAAAGGCACCCTGAGCAGTGCCCTAAAAAAAGAAATTTGGACTTACCTGGGGCTTCCTCCTGCCCCCTGTAGGCCATGAGGTCCCCTGGTATTCTCTTCTTCCTTTCTGCGGTCCTGCTGGCAGCTCTGGTAACCATCTTGCCTGTCACCGTAAGCATCCTGCGCATGCGTGGTTCAGTCTTTAGAGAACAGCGGATGCGCAAGATGCTTACAGTGACTGGCGTGATGACTCACCGTGCGCACACGCAACATCAGCCAAAGTCGGCGGATTACCAGAGCTGCCAGCGGGACCGTGGAAAGGAAGAAGAGGGACCTCGTGGCCTAAGGAAGGCTGGAGGAAGCCCCAGGTAAGTCCAAATTTATTTTTTAGGGCACTACTCAGGGTCCCTTTAAAACGTAACATAACACACAAGGTAGTGTAAATTCAGCCTAACAGAGAATTTCTTCAACACCCACCATGTAATATGGGAGCAATTGAACGAAACAACAGTGAAATGCAGAGGAACATTTGGCAGGCTTCCCTACTATACCCTGGGGCTCTGTAGTGGCTGGGAATGAGCAAGCACATGGAATCCTATGTGAGGAGAAACATGTCCCCCCCAAATGGATTCCAGGCCACATTTCTGTAGTGACAGCCTGACAGGCATCCCATTGGATAGCTGTGATCACCTGGTATATGGAATGGTATACGCAGGAATATGTCATGTTCTGACAAGACACATAGGGGGACCAATCCAATTCACTTTCTCTCCTGAGTTTTCTCCTAGGTGATATTTTCACACCTTATCAATATATATATACTGTAAATGTTACCGTTTTACTGTATTTTTACCGCACCCCACCGCCAGGCAATGAATGTCTATGGAGAATTTCATACTGCGACGTTACAGCACGACGTGATGGAAGTGACGGTTTTCCCTCATCCCCGTCGCAGGTCCAGAACTATGTTACCGCATGTCTTCTGCGGCGATCTGCATCAGCCCGGAAGTCATGTAAGTCTATGGCGACATGTAGATTTTTTTAAATGACCAACACGGCGCACATGTGCGGAGATGTATTTTTACAATACGCTTCCATGCACTTCCGCATACCGATGCAGGAAGTGACCTCAAGTGCGTGTCACTTCCTGCTTGGCCCAATTCCAGATGGGGAATACCGCGTAGTAACGGGCCTGTTTCTGGCGATGCTGTGCGACGGAAGAAACACACTGCATCACTGCCTCTAGTTTACAGTGTGAAACCGGCCTCAAGGAAATCTGAAAGTAAAAAAAAAAGTTACCTGGTGCTTCTTACAACCCCCTGCAGTCATCCTGTGCTTGCTCCGTCCTTCCGAGACCCCCTGCAAGCTGGCCGGCCACGCTCCTCCTCATCTTGTCCCCATGCACAGCAGCGTTCTGCACATGCCCAGGACAGAATATCGATTCTGGGTGGATGACCCTGTTTCTTTCCTATTTTACACTTGTCCCAATTCATTGGGTATTGTTCAATTGCTCAATATGGCCTATATGCTCCTTTTTTGGGTTTGAGATTTGTCATAGACATCTAGGGCTTGATTCACTAAGACAAATGGCACGCCTTATCAAAGTTAGCACGCCTTATCAAAGTTACCACGCCTTATCAGAGTAGCATAGCGAGCGATACGAACCGGCAGGTGCTCAGGGTAGGACGAGTGGAGCTCTTGGCATTGCCAATTAGCAGGCATAAGTTCGTAGCGCTCGCTATGCTACTCTGATAAGGCGTGTTAACTTTGATGAAGTATGCTAACATTGATAAGGTATGCTATTTGTCTTAGTGAATCGAGCACCTAATCTGCATGCTTGTTCAGTGTTTACAGCTTAAAGTAATAGAAGCAGAGGATTAGCAGGACAGCCACGCAATGTGCATTGTTTAAAAGGAAATAAACATGTCAGCCTCCATATCCCTCTCACCTCTGGGTCCCTTTAAATTGGTCTTACAGTGCATTCTCGCTGCATGTACGCTTTGTATTAAAGGGGAACTAAAGTAAGAGGTATACGGAGGCTGCCATGTTTATTTCCTTTTAATCAATACCAGTTGCCTGGCAGCCCTGCTGGTCTATTTCTCTGCAGTAGTATCTGAATAACACCAGAAACAACCATGCAGCTAGTCTTGTCAGATCTGACTTTAAAGTCTGAAACATCTGATCTGCTTCATGCTTGTTCAGGGGCTATGGCTAATAGTATTAGAGGGAGAGGATCAGCAGGGCTGCCAGGCAACTGGTATTGCTTACAAGGAAATAAACATGGCAGCCTCCATATAACTCTCTCTTCAGTTCCCCTTTATAGTGAACCTCCAGACTAAAAATCTACTCAGCAGAACTGAAAAGGATTGGTGTTTCTTTAACAGTTTCACAGCATCAGAACTTTGTTTTCCCTATAGAAGTCTCATTTTTAGCTGCATTTTTAGCTAAGCTCCGCCCCATCAAAGAAAACTTCCCGGGCTTTTTTCCCTGATGCTGTGCAAAGCATGATGGGATTTCCTATGTTATTCACTTTGCCTAGCAACTGGGAGGGGTGATCAGGACAGTTGGAACTGTGTCTCATGCTCCCTGTCACCTCCTTTCAACCAAAAATATGGCTGCCCTCATGAAATCACAAACATTTGCCTGTTCTTTTAGAACAGGGTGGGTAAGATATTATATTACCTATCTATTTGAATTAACATAACTAATGTAACTTAATGACAGTACGTTTCTTTAGGCTGAAGTTCCTCTTTAAGCTCTATGTCCAGTCTCCATTGCAGTTCACACTCATAACACATTATAATGCATGCCCTATGCAACTGGCCACTGTGAACCTAGCCTCAGTGTATAATGTATATAGGAATATGTTACATCCTTACACAGGATAATAATCACATAGCATCACCCTATGGATGGAGCATATAATGTATACAGGAATAGGTTATATTCATACACAGGATAATGTGTGCATGGCTTCTTTCTAAAGATGGAGTGTATATGTTTGACCCCGATCACAAGGTCTTTAAAGTCAGGAAGGTCACATGACATATTTGTAAAACAATGTGACGTTGTATAGACTGTAACCTAAACACAATCTGCGGTGATGGAGAACGCTGCTTCCGGGTTATACAAACTGTGTATCAGCAGTGACAAATATCAATAAATGGACATGTTACACACGCACAAGTCCCATGACACAGGACTGAAATGCAGGCAGATGTTCACAGCTTTATTTGTGTGTACAGTATGTGTCTGTGCGTATAGTGTGTGTGTATGTATACATAGTGTGTGTATACGGTGGTCCCCTACTTACAAACTGGTTCCGTTCTGGGATATTGTAAGTTTGGCATATATGTTTCTTGGTTGTTTTCAATGTGCCTTCAAAGTGTTTTGAATTACTTATCATAGTTTATACAATACTGTAACATTTAACAACAAAAATATGTAATAAAAAAACAGCATTGTATACTTTGGAACAACTTTGTTTGTACAGTGGGATGCGAAAGTTTGGGCAACCTAGTTCATCGTCATGATTTTCTTGTATAAATCGTTGGTTGTTATGATAAAAAATGTCAGTTAAATATATAAAATATGAGACACGCACAGTGATAATTGAGAAGTGAAATCGCACAAGGGAGCTAACGTAATGTATCCATGTGCACCATGCGCATACACCAGCATAAGCTGTGTGCATGCTGACAAACACATACAGGGGAAGGAGGGAGTGCACCGAATTAGACCCTAGCCACAGGGGTCAGTAACCAGAAAAAAAAACCCATATATCCAGGCACATCTCCTCTAGTTAGGGCATTAAATAAGTTATTAAGGAAAGGGAGGTGCTGAAGGGGGTGTGGCCAGAAAAATGCAAAAATCTATTAACCCTTCACACTCTCGCATGCAAATGTTCAAACAAATGTATTCACAGATTCACTCATCCAGGCACAACGGTTATCCCTACAGCTAAGTTAAAAGCCGGGGTTTTAGTTCACAGAAGAATGCATTCTTATGCTTAGTCACCTATACTGCGCAGAAGTACCCAGGTAAACATAGGTGTCCTAACTCTGGCCCTGTAACATGCATAGTGCAGACAGACATGCAAACATTTTTTTGTCAGCATGCACACAGCTTATGCTGGTGTACTGTATGTGCATGGTGCGCATGGATACATTACGTTAGCTCCATTGTGCGATTGGTAAGATGCGCTATCTGTCCCAGGAGAGGACGTCAGGATGTGTGCTCCTAATCCCTAGATAGGTTTGATGCAATGAATGTTTGCATGTCTGCACTATGCATGTTACAGGGCCAGAGTTAGGACACCTATGTTTACCTGGGTACTTCTGCGCAGTATAGGTGACTAAGCATAAGAATGCATTCTTCTGTGAACTAAGACCCCGGCTTTTAACTTAGCTGTAGGGATAGCAGTGGTGCCTGGATTTGTGAATCTGTGAATGCATTTGTTTGAACATTTGCATGCGAGAGTGCGAAGGGTTAATAGATTTTTGTGGGTGGAGTCTGACTGTTCTCACCATTTGTGTAAATCTATCAAAATTATGATCAAGTCGGCATGTGTTGAGGCCTAGGTTTCTGGTGGATTCCAGGAAAATCTATGAGTATGGCTGCCTTTACCCTTTGAGATACAGTAAGAGGCAGTGGCATTGTCTGCTGTCCCCTCCAGAGAGGCCTGGAAGCTTCGCTCTGCCTGCTTGCTGTTTACACTCTTGCTATTAGCGGTTGCTGTGGGGTTGGCAGAGGCTTGTTTTGAGCAACAGAAATTCCTCTGTGACACAGCAAATGATGTATTTGCGGTTTGGGCACCGGGAGAGAGGAGGGGAGAGGCTGCGGGGAAAGATGGCAGAGAGAGTTGGGACATCTCCTCTCTGGGATTTAGCTGTGACATGGGGATGGGTCAATCCAGATTCCGAGGAAGGAGGCTCTCTGTTCTGCCCAGGATCTGTTGTGGTCACCGATATCGCAAGGCCTGATTCACATATATAGTGTATACCCCTTGTGGGGAGAACAGCGTGACAAAACATAGTACAGAGGTGACTGCTGACGACAGACAGATATTAAAGATCTGGTTGGGAATCAAGTATGTATTGCAGCGGCATTGCATCAGTTGGGCGCCTGGTGGTGCCACTTGTAGTAAACTATCAGTAATCTAGTTAACCAATATTTTACTATGCAATTCCCAGCCCCATTGTAACTTGAATACTCCCTTCTAAGTGCCTAAATCAAACCTCCCCACCTAATGCCTAACCCTCCCCCTTCCCCGCCCATTAGTGCCTAAACTAAACTTTCCTACCTAACCCCAGTGCCTAAACCAAAACCTTCCACCCACCTAACGCCTAACTCCCACCTCTAAGTGCCTAAGCCGAACTTTGTAACCCCAGTGGCCAAACAACAGTTAGTTGTGGCTGATTGTCTATGACCAGCTACAACCATATATTCCTATGTAGTAGCCTATCGCCTACTACCCACATCGGGCACAAAAATCGCCACTTGGGCGTCCAGTTACAATATTTAAAACCGGCATCTATGAGGTGCCTGCTGATCTCTGTGCTTAAATTACCTGATCTGGTGGTAATCACTTCTCAGCTTACTGGCATAGAAGAGAGATGAGGTGATGTTACACCTTCGAGGAAAAAACACAGAGCCAACGGGAGCCCAATAGTGCAATATGTCACTGAAAGTTAGGAGTAATCGATTAAAAATGTACTCACAAAGGTAGGTTGCTGAAAGGGGCACCAACCACTTCAGGCAGGTGAAGAAAATTGGAGCTCGTCTCTATTCGGGTGTTGGAGGTGGTCGCTCTCTTTAAAAAATTTACCGTTTTACATGTGGCCAAAGCAGTGTAGAACAATAGCCTCCCAGAGGAGGTACATTTTGACACCACAAGGGTGAAGAGGCGCCCAGAAAGGATAACATTTTGTTAAAAGCAAAATGAAAACAAAGTGGAGGTGCATGCAAAGCTGACAGGACAGGTTAGTACTGGACCGGGCCGGAAATGTGCAGATTTATGAGGGAACGAGCAGACTGTGTTGGTATTCATTGAATGACTGGCACGCAATCCCTTCAGTGTGGTAGCATACCTTCCCTCGCACCCTGGAACAGTTCAGCACTTCCATTCAAATATGGCAGCCGGTGTGGTGGAAACCTAATCAGTGTGAGGTTACACACATAGCTCCAGAAACAGCACGAGGAAGTCTTTGACTCTGGAGGGGGCTTGTTCATGGCTGTGATTCACTCAAGCCGTGCGGTTATTTGGTTGCCAGATGGAGGTGTTAATGTAATGTGTTCGTGGTTACAGCTCTTAAAAAAAAATCCAGATCAATACAAGCAAAATAAAAGGATACCTTCACTTTCCCGCCAGAAACGTTCCTTCAGGGTTCCTCCTCTTCCTCATTTTCTGTCGTGTTTCTGTTGGCTCCTCTGCCACCATTTTCAAGTGATTTTCTGGCTCATTTCAGGAGCTGCTCAGACACAATACATGGAATGTTTGTATTGTGTGAAAGGAATGGTGAACGTGGGCTACAGAAAGAGCATTTTCTGGAGTTGACCTCCACACACTACCATCCTCCAGCGCTGTGGGGTCCTCACAATATACCATACAGTTTAAACTGTAGAGCTCTTCTCCTACCATCACATTGCTTAGATTTCATTCATAATTCTATGCTGTGATTTTATGTTCCTTTCACTGATTACTATTAGAGATAAGCTGGAACTTGACAATTTTGTCATATCTAGTCTTGCTTCCTCCTCCAGATTCTGTTTATTGCTGTTTATATATGTTTCTAGCTATTTTTGCTACTTTGCTGGACTTACAGACCATCCCAGCCAGCACTGACTTTATAGCAGGTGGCTGGAGTGTTAGCAGGATAGCTTGGACATCATGCAGATATAATCTTATCGCTAAGCATGGCTTTTTGGTTGAAATTTTGTTGTTCTATCACACCCCGCTGGCTGGCTGGCATGGCTAAGGACACTGACAAAGCCCTAGAGGCCAGTGCATGGTTAGCGTCACAGAACCAGTATGGAAGAAGGTACATCTATGACTTGTGTAACCAGGTGCTGCATACAGTGGCTTGCAAAAGTATTCGGCCCCCATGAAGTTTTCCACATTTTGTCACATTACTGCTACAAACCTGAATCAATTTTATTGGAATTCCATGTGAAAGACCAACACAAAGTGGTGTACAGGTGAGAAGTGGAACGAAAATCATACATGATTCCAAACATTTTTTACAAATCAATAACTGAAAAGTGGTGTGTGCGTAATTATTCACACCCCTGAGACAATACTTTGTAGAACCACCTTTTGCTGCAATTACAGCTGCCAGTCTTTTAGGGTATGTCTCTACCAGCTTTGCACATCTAGAGACTGAAATCCTTGCCCATTCTTCTTTGCAAAACTGTTCCAGCTCAGTCAGATTAGATGGACAGCGTTTGTGAACAGCAGTTTTCAGATCTTGCCACAGATTATCGATTGGATTTAGATCTGGACTTTGACTGGGCCATTCTAACACATAGATATGTTTTGTTTTAAACCGGTATCGGTTGAAAAGGGCGCCTGAGCTGCCTGTATGAAAAGGGCGCCGCCATAGACATCAATGTTATTTCTGGAAATATGGGCTACAAGGTGTAGAAAAGGGCGCCCTAGTTTTGATATAGGCTACAAGCGGGCTCCCCTTTGTAGCCCATATTTTTCGGCTACAAGGTTTTCGGCTACAGTAGGGCGCCTCTTTGTAGCCCATATTTTTCCGGCTACAGTAGGGTGCACCTTTGTAGCCCATAATATTCCTTTTTTTTTGTAGCCGAAGTTTTTATATGGGCTACACCAGGCGCCTTTTTTGTAGCCGAAGTTGGTATATATGGGCTCCACCAGGCGCCCTTTTTTACAGGCGCCCTTTTCATATAAACCCTTTAAACCATTCCATTGTTGCCCTGGACATATGTTTAGGGTCATTGTCCTGCTGGAAGGTGGACCTCCGCCCCAGTCTCAAGTCTTTTGCAGACTCCAAGAGGTTTTCTTCCAAGATTGCCCTGTATTTGGCTCCATCCATCTTCCCATTAACTCTGACCAGCTTCCCTGTCCCTGCTGAAGAGAAGCACCCCCAGAGTTTGATGCTGCCACCACCATATTTGACAGTGGGGATGGTGTATTCAGAGTGATGTGCAGTGTTCGTTTTTCGCCACACATAGCGTTTTGCATTTTGGCCAAAAAGTTCCATTTTGGTCTCATCTGACCAGAGCATCTTCTTCCACATGTGTGCTGTGCACGACTAATATTTGTCCTATGGACAGATTCCCCCACCTGAGCTGTAGATCTCTGCAGCTCGTCCAGAGTCACCATGGGCCTCTTGACTGCGCTTCTGATCAGCGCTCTCCTTGTTCGGCCTGTGAGTTTAGGTGGACGGCCTTGTCTTGGTAGGTTTATAGTTGTGCCATACGCCTTCCATTTCTGAATGATCGCTTAAACAGTGCTCCGTGGGATGTTCAAGGCTTTGGAAATCTTTTTGTAGCCTAAGCCTGCTTTAAATTTCTCAATAACTTTATCCCTGACCTGTCTGGTGTGTTCTTTGGATCTCATGGTGTTGTTGCTCCCAATATTCTCTTAAACAACCTCTGAGGTCGTCACAGAGCAGCTGTATTTGTACTGACATTAGATTACACACAGGTGCACTCTATTTAGTCATTAGCACTCATCAGGCAATGTCTATGGGCAACTGACTGCACTCAGACCAAAGGGGGCTGAATAATTACGCACTCCCCACTTTGCAGTTATTTATTTGTAAAAAATCTGATCAGAGAGGGATCGTATGGCTACCTTTACTGCAAACAGATTGTGAACCGATTTCAGCCTGAAACCGTTCACAATCTGTTGTGGTGGTGGTGGTGCTGCCGCCGCTCCCCCCACCCCCCGCATACATTACCTGCTCCGCCGGCACGAGTCCTTCCGGTCACCGCTGCTCTGTCTGCGCTCTGGTCTCCAGGTCCGGCATGCTTTGCTTCTTCCTGCCCGGCAGGAAGTTTAAACAGTAGAGCGCCCTCTACTGTTTAAACTTCCTGGCGGGCAGGAGGAACTGAAGCATGCCAGAGACCAGCGTGGACACGGAGCAGCGGTGACCGGGGGTAGTCGCGCCGGCGGTGCAGGTAATGTATTGCCGATCTATTGCGTCGGTCGTCGGGCAATCGAACGCCGCTAACGACGCGCTCCCTACCCGCGGGCGATCGACGGTAATTTTACGCACGGAGCTATCGACGGGATCGGACGAAATGGTTCGAAATTCGGCGTGTAGTGTGAACGATTGGCAGCAGATTCGATCCCAGTGATCGAATCTGCTGTCGAAACGGCGGCAAATCGGGCCAGTGTATGGCCAGCTTTATTGTGATGTAGGTGGCTCCCTAAGACATATTTTTCATGCCAGAGGTGGCCAGTCAGGGTTAGCTATCTGCAAAGTATCTGACATGTGTAGAGCAGCCCTGATGCGTTGCTAAGATATCTAGAGAACCCAATCTTCTCAGCAGAGAGCAGGCTAAGTCCATTGTTCCTCTAATCATCTCACCCATGCTGTGGTTACCTGATGGCGTCCAGAATAAAACATTATCAAGGGAAAGGTTGAGCTCGAACTCAGTGGTTTGCGCAAACGATTTGAAAGCGTGTGCCAGCAGCTGTGCCTTTACTTGAATGGACAACTATTAATTGCCGATCGCCATAGATGCCGATTAACGCTGTGTTGGCGTCTGTGTGAACCAGCCCTTAACTAGGAATAGTAATGGTGCATGTTTTCCTAAGCAAGCAGTAAATGGAATATTTCCACCGAGTGGTTGAGCTCCTAATTGTTGGCAATATAATAAGAACTAGGGAGCAAAGCCAGTTTAACCACTTCAGGACCACAGTCTTTCTACCCCTTAAAGGGATACTGTAGGGGGTCGGGGGAAAATGAGCTGAACTTACCCGGGGCTTCTAATGGTCCCCCGCAGACATCCTGTATTGGTGCAGCCACTCACCGATGCTCCGGCCCCGCCTCCAGTTCACTTCTGGAATTTCTGACTTTAAAGTCAGAAAACCACTGCGCCTGCACGCCCGTGTCCTCGCTCCCGCTGATGTCACCAGGAGTGTACTGCGCAGACACAGGCCATACTGGGCCTGCGCTGTGCGCTCTTTATGACATCAGCGGGATCGAGGACACGGCAACGCAGGCGCAGTGGTTTTCAGACTTTAAAGTCTGAAATTCCAGAAGTGAACCGGAGGCGGGGCCAGAGCATCGGTGAGTGGCTGCGCCAACACAGGATGTCTGCGGGGGACCGTTAGAAGCCCCGGGTAAGTTCAACTCATTTTCCCCCGACCCCCCTACAGTATCCCTTTAAGGACCAGGCACTTTTTTTCCATTCAGACCACTGCAGCTTTCACGGTTTATTGCTCGGTCATACAACCTACCACCTAAATGAATTTTACCTCCTTTTCTTGTCACTAATAAAGCTTTCTTTTGATGCTATTTGATTGCTCCTGCGATTTTTACTTTTTATTATATTCATCAAAAAGGACATGAATTTTGGCAAGAAAATGATTTTTTTAACTTTCTGTGCTGACATTTTTCAAATAAAGTAAAATTTCTGTATACATGCAGCGCGAAAAATGTGGACAAACATGTTTTTGATAAAAAAAAACCCATTCAGTGTATATTTATTGGTTTGGGTAAAAGTTATAGCGTTTACAAACTATGGTGCAAAAAGTGAATTTTCCCATTTTCAAGCATCTCTGACTTTTCTGCGCACCTGTCAGGTTTCATGAGGGGCTAAAATTCCAGGATAGTACAAATACCCCCCAAATGACCCCATTTTGGAAAGAAGACATCCCAAAGTATTCAGTGAGAGGCATGGTGAGTTCATAGAAGATTTTATTTTTTGTCACAAGTTAGCGGAAAATGACACTTTCTGACAAAAAAAAGAAAAAAAAAAAGTTTCCATTTCTTCTAACTTGCAACAAAAAAAAAATGAAATCTGCCACGGACTCACTATGCTCCTCTCTGAATACCTTGAAGTGTCTACTTTCCAAAATGGGGTCATTTGTGGGGTGTGTTCACTGTCCTGGCATTTTGGGGGGTGCCTAATTGTAAGCACCCCTGTAAAGCCTAAAGATGCTCATTGGACTTTTGGCCCCTTAGCGCAGTTAGGCTGCAAAAAAGTGCCACACATGTGGTATTGCCGTACTCAGGAGAAGTAGTATAATGTGTTTTGGGGTGTATTTTTACACATACCCATGCTGGGTGGGAGAAATATCTCCATAAATGACAATTGTTTTATTTTTTTTACACACAATTGTCTATTTATAGAGATATTTCTGCCACTCAGCATGGGTATGTGGAAAAATACACCCCAAAACACATTATACTACTTCTCCTGAGTACGGCGATACCACATGTGTGGCACTTTTTTGCACCCTAACTGCGCTAAGGGGCCCAAAGTTCAATTAGTACCTTTAGGATTTCACAGGTCATTTTGAGAAATTTCGTTTCAAGACTACTCCTCACGGTTTAGGGCCCCTAAAATGCCAGGACAGTATAGGAACCCCACAAATTACCCCATTTTAGAAAGAAGACACCCCAAGGTATTCCGTTAGGAGGATGGTGAGTTCATAGAAGATTTTTTTTTTTTGTCACAAGTTAGCGGAAATTGATTTTAATTGTTTTTTTTTCACAAAGTGTCATTTTCCGCTAACTTGTGACAAAAAATAAAATCTTCTATGAACTCACCATACTCCTAACGGAATACCTTGGGGTGTCTTCTTTCTAAAATGGGGTCATTTGTGGGGTTCCTATACTGCCCTGGCATTTTAGGGGCCCTAAACCGTGAGGAGTAGTCTTGAAACCAAATGTCGCAAAATGACCTGTGAAATCCTAAAGGTACTCATTGGACTTTGGGCCTCTTAGCGCACTTAGGGTGCAAAAAAGTGCCACACATGTGGTACCGCCGTACTCAGGAGAAGTAGTATAATGTGTTTTGGGGTGTATTTTTACACATACCCATGCTGGGTGGGAGAAATATCTCTGTAAATGACAATTGTTTGATTTTTTTTTTTACACACAATTGTCCTTTTACAGAGAGATTTCTCCCACCCAGCATGGGTATGTGTAAAAATACACCCCAAAACACAATATACTACTTCTTCTGAGTACGGCGATACCACATGTGTGACACTTTTTTGCAACCTAGGTGCGCTAAGGGGCCTAACGTCCTATTCACAGGTCATTTTGAGGCCTTTGGATTCTAGACTACTGCTCACGGTTTAGGGCCCCTTAAATGCCAGGGCAGTATAGGAACCCCACAAGTGACCCCATTTTAGAAAGAAGACACCGCAAGGTATTCTGTTAGGAGTATGGTGAGTTCATAGAAGATTTTTTTTTTGTCACAAGTTAGCGGAAAATGACACTTTGTGAAAAAAAAACCAATACATATCAATTTCCGCTAACTTGTGACAAAAAATAAAATCTTCTATGAACTCATCATACACCTAACAGAATACCTTGGGGTGTCTTCTTTCTAAAATGGGGTCACTTGTGGGGTTCCTATACTGCCCTGGCATTTTACGGGCCCAAAACTGTGAGTAGTCTGGAAACCAAATTTCTCAAAATGACTGATCAGGGGTATAAGCATCTGCAAATTTTGATGACAGGTGGTCTATGAGGGGGCAAATTTTGTGGAACCGGTCATAAGCAGGGTGGCCTCTTAGATGACAGGATGTTTTGGGCCTGATCTGATGGATAGGAGTGCTAGGGGGTGACAGGAGGTGATTGATGGGTGTCTCAGGGGGCGGTTAGAGGGGAAAATAGATGCAATCAATGCACTGGGGAGGTGATCGGAAGGGGGTCTGAGGGGGACCTGAGGGTTTGGCCGAGTGATCAGGAGCCCACACGGGGCAAATTAGGGCCTGATCTGATGGGTAGGTGTGCTAGGGGGTGACAGGAGGTGATTGATGGGTGTCTCAAGGTGTGATTAGAGGGGGGAAATAGATGCAAGCAATGCACTAGCGAGGTGATCAGGGCTGGGGTCTGAGGACGTTCTGAGGTGTGGGCGGGTGATTGGGTGCCCGCAAGGGGCAGATTAGGGTCTAATCTGATGGGTAACCGTGACAGGTGGTGATAGGGGGTGATTGATGGGTAATTAGTGGGTGTTTAGAGGAGAGAAGAGATGTAAACACTGCACTTGGGAGGTGATCTGATGTCGGATCTGCGGGCGATCTATTGGTGTGGGTGGGTGATCAGATTGCCCGCAAGGGGCAGGTTAGGGGCTGATTGATGGGTGGCAGTGACAGGGGGTGATTGATGGGTGGCAGTGACAGGGGGTGATTGATAGGGGATTGACAGGTGATCAGTGGGTTATTACAGGGAATAACAGATGTAAATATTGCACTGGCGAATTGATAAAGGGGGGTCTGAGGGCAATCTGAGCGTGTGGGCGGGTGATTGGGTGCCCGCAAGGGGTAGATTAGGGTCTAATCTGATGGGTAACAGTGACAGGTGGTGATAGGGGGTGATTGATAGGTGATTGATGGGTAATTAGTGGGTGTTTAGAGGAGAGAATAGATGTAAACAATGGATTTGGGAGGTGATCTGATGTCGGATCTGCGGGCGATCTATTGGTGTGGGTGGGTGATCAGATTGCCCGCAAGGGGCAGGTTAGGGGCTGATTGATGGGTAGCAGAGACAGGGGGTGATTGACTGGTGATTGACGGGTGATTGACAGGTGATTGACAGGTGATCAGGGGGGATAGATGCATACAGTACACAGGGGGAGGGGTCTGGGGAGAATCTGAGGGGTGGGGGGGGGTGATCAGGAGGGGGCAGTGGGCAGGGGGGGGGATAAAAAAAAAATAGCGTTGACAGATAGTGACAGGGAGTGATTGATGGGTGATTAGGGGGGTGACTGGGTGCAAACAGTGGTCTGGGGGGTGGGCAGGGGGGGGTCTGAGGGGTGCTGTGGGCGATCAGGGGGCAGGGGGAGGGAAATCAGTGTGATTGGGTGCAGACTAGGGTGGCTGCAGCCTGCCCTGGTGGTCCCTCGGACACTGGGACCACCAGGGCAGGAGGCAGCCAGTATAATAGGCTTTGTATACATTACAAAGCCTATTATACAATGTAAGTGCGGCGATCCGGGTGCTAGTAACCCGCCGGCGCTTCCGAACGGCCGGCGGGTTACTACGAGCGGTGGGCGGAGCCAGTCCCCGGCGGCTGATCGCGTCACGAATGACGTGATCGCCGCATAACCACTCCCGCAGCCACCCCCGCCGATGGGCGTATTGCGGTCGTTTGGGCCCGGACTTTGCCGCCGCCCATCGGCTGGGGGCGGTCCTTAAGTGGTTAAGCCACACAGAGGGCCTGGGGAAAAAGTAACTTGGGGTCCCTCCCCATAAAAAAATCAGCTTCCGGGGCCCCCCTCTACCCCCCAGGGAGCAGTTGGGGGAGGCCACCTGGCAGGTCCAGTGGTGCAGGGGCATCTGGAGCAGTCGGGGCCCTGGGGCAATTGCCTCAATGGCAGTGTCGGCCCTGCTGGGGAGAGGGTTGGTGGATCCTTCCTTGGTTCATGGTGGAAATTCTCTGGAATGTATTTCTGTAAGTTGCCGTACAGTTATTGAGTGGTAGCACATAGGACTTTGCTTACTGATGTCACGTGAATATATTTACACAAATGAGAAACTCCTGGGATTGTATTGCTTGCTGAACTAAAGGCCAGTAAAGGGTAATGGGTTTCCTTTTTCTTTTTTTCTGCTCACAGAATTACTTTAAAGGACCACTAATACGAAAAAGTAGGCAGTTAAACTCTGTCAGAACCGACAGGATTTAGCCAGTTCATCTCCTCATGGGGGATTCTCAGGGTTTTCTTTGTTTTCAACAGTATTCTGACAAAACAAAGTGCAAGTGAGTAGGGAGGCTGGCTGGTATCTTACTATGTTGGCAGTTAAACTGCTGTTTAGGAAATGCTATTGAAAACCCTGAGAATCCCTTATATGAGGAGATGGACTGGCCCAAAACCTGTTGGTTCTGTCAGATTTTAACTGCCTACTTTTTTTTTTGCGATAGCGGTCCTTTAAATACAATCACTGGGATCAGCAGCTGCAGACTGGTCTCGCTTTATAGTAATCCAGCGTAATAGGAGAAGCTTTTATACATTTCACTGCTAACAGATAACAAAATGAGGTTAATGATCGGGGCGAGTTATCTTGTAAAATCTGTCAGATTTACAGTGAAAGCCGAGAACGTTCCGTCCAGGTCCTCCGGCTCCTCATCTTCTTAAATATTTACATTTTCCCCATTCCAGAGAAGAGGAGAGCCGAGCAGAGCAAACACACAGCTTTCTGAGACAGGTCGGCATTGTCAATAATTGGCCAGCGTGCTGTTTGCCCGGAACTCTGGAGTGTAGTTCTCCTCACGCCTTGTGTGCGCTTTCCTCCAACTCTCAGGAGGCAGCGGAGAAGAAGTGGCCACCTGGGAAACAGTATACAAGTCCTCGTCTTTTATTATGTGCTTTACATCACTTACATGAATCCATTTCATGAAGAAGACCGCAGAGAAACGACATCTGGATGGGTTAGATCTACATAACAGGGAGAGGAACTCCTTTACATGAAGAATGTTCCATGAGGTACCTTTGTGTAGCAAAGTGATGGTCACGTTACCAGACTTCAACCCCATTTTGTGGCTAGGTGCAAGAATTTGAACAAAGGCGCCAACCAGAATAAAAAACGTTTAAAAATAGTTTAAAAGGGGGACTTTTTGGTGGACTTACCTCCCTCGTAGATCAACAGACAGACATAAGACCGTTATTTTAATTAAAAGATAACATTTATTGGATGCTCCACAATGCAACGCGTTTCGCAGGCTACCATCCCTCTTCATCAGGCAAATAATGGAGAAAACTAGCTGGAGTCTGTGTAGCAGCCAAGCGCCTATTTTGTGGCTAGTAAGCACAGATATGGTGCTCACAGCTCTGAGGCCTAAGGTAGCCAAACATTATTAGATTTATTTTACTAGCTTAAAGGAGAACTGTAGAGAGATGTGTATGGAGGCTGCCATATTTATTTCCATTTAAGCTATACCAGTTACCTGGCTATCCTGCTGATGCTCTGCCTCTAATACTTTCAGCCATAGACCCTGAACAAGCATGCAGCAGATTAGGTTTTTCTGACAATTTTGACAGATATGACAAGATTAGCCGCATGCTTGTTTCTGGTGTGATTCAGCGACTACTTCAGCCAAATAGACCAGCAGGGCTGCCAGGGAACTGGCATTGCTTAAAAGGAAATAAATATGGCAGCCTCCATATACCTCTCACTACAGTTGTCCTTTAAAGGGAACATAAACTGAGAAGGATATTGATTCTTCCTTTTAAAATAATACCAGTTGCCTGACTCTCCTGCTGATCCTGTTTCTCTCATACTTTTAGCCACAGCCCCTGAACAAGCATGCAGATCAGGTGCTCTGACTAAAGTCAGACTGGATTAGCTGCATGCTTGTTTCAGGTCTGTGATTCACCCACTACAGCAGCCACAGAGATCAGCAGCACAGCCACGCAACTGGTATTGTTTAAAAGGAAACATCCATATCCCTCTCAGTTTAGGTTCCCTTTAAAGGAATACTATCGATTGAAACGACTTTTTTTTTAATACTCTATATTAGTGTACACATTACCACTAGTGCTAGGGGCACTTTATTTATTCACCCAGGTCTCTCTCTCTCGCTATCCCTGCTTAAAAATGCATTTCTCACACAGCGCATAGTAGTTTGGGTCATCCTGAGCTGCTTGGTTACTCTGTCACTCAGCTCACAAATATATTTCACTGTGTCGCTCACAGCATGCAGGAGACCTGAGGAGAAATGGACTGATCTGAGGTGGTAACAGGTAACTAAATGAGCTGGAATATTGCTGGAATATAACTAGCTATACCACGAGTCTGTGTTTACCCTCAGACTGGCTGCCTGCTTGAGGTGATTCACTCCAGGCTGCATCCAGTTTACAAGCTGCTGAGAGGGGCAGACCACTGTCTACAATTAGCATTATTAGTATCTTTATCAGTAAAGAGAAGCAAAGATAATAAACACACATTGCTAGAATCTTTAACCCCTTACCACCATATCAACAAGATTCTTTCAGCAAGGTGATAATTAAACTATAAACTGAGGAGTTGATAGCAACTCCCCTTTGCAGAGACATGGTCTAGCCCTCTGGGAGCTCAGTATTTAGATACATTTTGTATCCAACACTGACGCCAACACTGAAGGAGGATATTACAGCTGAGAGGAACAGCTGTGTGAGGAATCACATTGCTCCTAGTACTTGTCCTAATGTGTGCTACAACATACAGCATTTAAAAATAAATGCATACATCGACAGTATTCCTTTAAGTAAACTATCACTATCTCTAGGATATCGATCATGTATGGTACTTAGAAGAACTATAGTCAAAATAACATGAATAAAACTGCTCATTTTTTTTGTACTATATTCATTGACATAGCAGGCCATAACGATTGAGCATTATTCGATATTTTTTATGCAAATTGATTGTAAGAGCCCTAGTTTTTATAGTTTTTTTTTTGTTGTTGTTGATTCTTTTATATCAAATGTCAGAATCTATAAAAAAAAAACTGCTAATAGTGGATGAATACCTTAACAGGTTGTGGACCGCAGTAGTTGAAATTTTGCGCTGTTTGGGAGCTGTTATCCCTGCCAGGGCGTAGACTTCCGCTATTCATGCCATGCGATCTTGTCACTCTCACTGCTTGTGTCGCTCTGTTGTCGCTGCTGTATGTTCACTCTGCTGTCATATTATGACAGCATAGCTGTGTGCCAATGCTCCTGGCCCCATGATTACTGTGAGCCAATCACTGTTTATAAAAGGGAAAGGACACCTCTGGTCCTTAAAGGGCCAGAACGGTTTGGTCCCGAAAGGGTTAAAGCGGACCCAAACCAAACATTTTTTTTAATTCAAAATATTTAGTTGCACCACTCTGACACATACAAAGATAAATGAACACTCCTTCAATCCTATGAGCATTTCACTGCATGCTTTTCACCCTTCTCTTTTCATAACTAGGGTTATACAGGAGGCAGTCATCAGCAATTCCTCCTTTGCCGGACACCTCCTACTCCACCAGTCTGCCGGATTCTGTCCCGGCAATATGAAAGGAAGGGAGGGGTTCCTCTAATAAATGTAAAATATGTTATATTTGTCATCATGCAGCTGAAAAAAGGCTGCTATTATTATAATTTAGAAAATAGATTTTATTTCTGAAATCTTGTATTTTTAATTTGGGTCCACTTTAACCCAAGCTATACCACTGATTTAATATAAATAAAAAATAACATATGTACATTATTTGTGATGACACAAAGGCCTCAATTCACTAAGATCATGCTGGAGATAATAAAGCAAGAGAAAACTTACCTCCACACAGTGAGAGAGTTATCTTACCTCTTCATTCCTTAAGTTACCTCCTCTGTAGTTAATTTACCTCCTCTGTAGTTATTTTCACATGCAGCGAATTAACAGCCTGTCTTTAACTCAGGAGTTATTTTAAGGATTGGAGAGTTAATTTAAAGACAGAAGAGTTAACTTTAGGCTTGCCTGAGGTAAAATGTTCCTGAATACTACATGCCTTATCACCATGGTAACAACTCTAGAAGAGTTATTAAAGACAGGAGATAAGTTTAGTGAATTGAGGCCAATGTGTGTTATATTGCTATACTTTGGGCGTCAGAAATGGCAGAGGGTAGAGAGAAGCGATGTCAGTCAGCTGCCTGCATCAGGGAAAACAATTGCTGGCCAATAACTTTCCGGTCCTGGGACTTCACCGATAGGTGCAACCTGCACAAAGCATTGAGATCCAACACTGACCGATATCCTCTCCACACATGGGAATATTTTGGATGGGGAGAAAAGTAAGTTCATGTGAAGAGCTGCTGAGAATCCTATTTTGGCTGCGGGAGAAGATAAGTGAAGTGTGATCTGCAGAACAAACACAACAGCTACTGGAAGTAATGGAAAGATGCAATCAGAGAATAAACCACAACTGCAGAAGAGGTTCTTGCAACTTTAGGCATCCAGGGAAAATTGGAATCGGAATCGCAAATTGGACTTGCCGTGTGCAGGGGGCTTCATACCTCCCAACTTTTTGAGATAAGAAAGAGGGACCCTTTAGGACACGCCCCTGCCAAGTCTCTAACCACGCCCCCACCACACCCCTCACCATGCATATCGCAAAGGATTCAGAATCAAAACATGTAATTTTATCATTCAGACCACACTGGTCCTCTTGATCATCAGTAGTTTTTCTTCATTTAAAAATAAGAAATATATCTATTTGATGTGTGTGGAATTGATGGCAATAAAGCTTAGTCAGTTAAACACATTTTTCAGTAGAAAAACACATATATTTTATAGTTCTGTACACGAGTGATGAAAAGGGGACAAATGAGGGAGGAAGAGGGACAGAGGGACTGGGTTTCCAAAGAGGGACTGTTCCTTCAAAAGAGGGACAGTTGGGAGCTATGGCTACTTCGCTACTCATGATTGGCCTGTATAAGTCGTTGAAAAGAAGTACATGTAGTGCAGGGCTAGCAAAAGCTTAAGGCCCCGTTCACACTGCACGCGTTGTCGTCCGGATTTCTGCAACGCGTGCAGGAGACAGACACGCACAAATGTCAGAAGTGCATAGACTGCACTGTTTGATGTTCACACTGCATGCGTTCCAGACCAGTGCGGTCCGCGAACACATGCTGCACGCATTTTTTTCTCGGAACGCGCGACTGACCCATTCACTACAGTGAATGGGTATCGGCCGCACAACGCATGCAAACGCAAATGGCGTGCAATCATATGTGCGATCGTACGGCCATCTGCGTTCGGTAATATGATCGGGGCCTCAGAGGTTAACTGAAATAAAGCACCGCAGTTACTTCTGCCTAGAGTGCTGCTGGTATTACCTGCAGATTCCTAATGGAGGTTCTGCACACAGCATGCGCTTGTTATGGAGATGGATGGGGGATTCCTTTGAGGAATAGTATCTGCACTTCTATCCAGCCAGTCCCGTGATTCAGAAACCTTTAAGCTGGCATACATCTATTGATATTGCTGCCCGATCAACCATTTGATGCAATAATTTTATCGAATCAGATGAAAAAAGGTGCCGCAACAAGCATAACCGATTGGCAATTTGACCGATTTCGGGCCGATGTATTGATTGGGCAAGCTGGAAAAAGTTGGCCAAATGTGGTTGATCAGGTGCGTGGCAGTAATGGGGTGCAATATCATGACGAATGTATCGAACCCTCGGCTGCTGTCCCTCCAAATGCAAACGTGTCCCCTGGTGCCCGGGCATTGTGGATCTCATCTGCTACGACTCCCGGTCACGTCCGTTGTCTCTCCTGAGCGCCGTCAGGTGGGTGTTTGTCATGTGACATATGTGCCACGTGCTATACGCACCTTCATCTGAATGGTCAGTGTGATGACCACGCTCAGGGAAGACAGCGGAGGAGACCGGCAGTCGGTGCAGCTGGAGCAGGTGAGATTACAATACACAGTAAAAGGGGGCAGGGACATTAACATTTGGGGGGATAGGGGCAGAGTGGGCCAGACAGTGGAGGTAGCATCACGAGGCCAATTCGCAAAATATTTTATGCTAAAAATCAATTGGGCATCGGCCTGCGGTGTATGGGCACCCAATGATTCTCTCTCCGATCAGAGAGAGATCTGTCTCTTAGCCAATCTGCCCAGATTTCGCCAGATATATGGTACAAATAACTCTGTGTTTGTACATTCTCACAACACCCAGAGTCATGTTCACATCTCACCTTCAGTCATAGCCCCACCACACAAATGGTTAGACCCCCAACACAAGTTCAATATTGCGCCCGCTCCACTTCCAGTTGTACCTTCACCATACATCTATGCGCACCATCACACCTCTATTAATGTCCCCCATTTGATATACAGTCACATTCCCAATGAACCTCTTATGCCCCTACCCCACCTCCTGTCATAGTCCCAGCACATCTAAGTCACATCCCCACCATTCCTTCCACCCACCTGACCCCCCCCCCCCCCCCCCTTCCCCTTTAGACTTCCAGTCACCCACTCCAAAGCCTAAGTAGTATCAAACTACCTTTGTTTATTTCTCTCCAGTCACACCCATCATACCATTAATTACACCCCTACTCCATCAGAGAGTTCCTCTAGTACTTACTGCTCTTATTTATTGACCTGGTCTCCATTTCTTTCAAGAAGCTATGGCGTCCCTCGCCTAAATCTTCAGGCTGGCATCTTCAAGCTCGCCACCATGTTTTGGGCACTCACCCTATCGGACAGTAATTGACAAGGCAGCTACCAAGGTATCAGTGTGATGGCTAGAAGGTGTAGGTAAATTGCCCCCATCCAATGGTGTCAACAGCAACCACAGACCACAAAGGGCTCCAGTCTGAGAAGAGTAGCAGCAGAGACCAGAGGAAAACATATATTTTGTTCAAAGATTGGCGTTAATCCTTCTCAGATTACACCACCAGTCACAATTCCTCCAGACCTCTAGTCACATCCTAACCACACTGCTAATCACATGCCACCACACATCCCCAACATGCCTCTTATCCAACCCCTACCACACCTCCAGTCACACCCCCAACATGCCTCTTAGCCAACCCACACCTCTAGTCTCACCAACAGCATGCCTCTTATCCACGCCTCTTATCCAGATTTTAAGAGTTGAAGAGACCTTTTCATGTCAGATCATGCACCTCCTTTCTATAATTACTACTCATCCATTTCATTTAAAAGGCAGACATTTAAAAGTTGCCCATAAGATTTATCACCTTGTTTTAGATATTGTTACATTTATCTCTATAAATCTGTTCATCAGATAACTAATGGGGGGAGCAGGATTTGCTTCACAAACATGGGCTGTTGGGAGCAATGAATCTGTCTTGTAATTGAGTGATTGATGGATATTTTGGCACTGCTTAAGCCTAGATTAACGCTTTCCAAATTCTTTTGGAATTATGATTCTCAGGACATTCATTATAATTTGGTTTGAGTGAAAGCTGAAACTTGGGTAGCTCAGCGTGAGTTTTTTTTCCTAGGAAGGCTATACAGTATATCCCTTACATGCAGAGAGTGAAGTGTAAATTTCTATAGAAAATAAAATTAGATATAGCTGTAACAGTAAGAGTGACTCTTCTCTGGCCTAGAAAAAACAGAATTTGCCTTCTTAAAGCAGTAGGATTAGCCATACTATGTCAGGGGAAAAAAACACATATATAAGTAGATAAACACTTGATCTACTTACATAACACATGTATTGTACTGTCCACGTTTTGATTTCAGTGATTGTTATATAGTAAATGAAGAGAATTCTGTTCCTGGTGGGAACCATGTCTTTTGCCCACAGTTTAGGCTAAATCCTGATGTCATTTCTGCCCGCAATTTTTTTTATTTTCTCCTCCAATCGCTGAGTCACCACAGCCTTGCTTGTAAACACAAGTGAGTAGAGGATCATGTTTCAGATAGGCAACTAGGCAAGGAAATAAAGGGAAGAGGAGGAATATATTAACCGGTTTAGCCCCACAGTGTCAAAAATCTCATGCATCCGAGCAACGTTCACCTCCCGTTCATTCGCCAATAACTTTATTGCTACTTATCAGAATTAATTGATCTATATCTTGTTTTTTCCGCCACTAATTAGGCTTTCTTTGGGTGGTACATTTTGCTAATAATTATTTTTTTCTAAATCCATTTTAACGGAGATTAAGAAAGAAATGAAAAAAATTCATTATTTATCAGTTTTTGGCCATAATAGTTTGAAATTTATATACGCTACCGTAATTAAAACTCATGTATTTTATTTGCCAATTTGTCCCGGTTATTTCACCGTTTAAACGATGTCACTATCACAATGTATGGCACCGATATTTTATTTAGAAATAAAGGTGCATTTTTTACAATTTGCATCCATCACTATTTACAAGCTTATAATTTAAAATAATATACTCTATTGACATGCATATTTAAAAAGTTCAGACCCTTAGGTAACTATTTATGTTGTTTTTGTTTGTTTTTTTAATTGTAATTTTTTTTATTAAAAAATGTATTTGGGTAATTTTTGGTGTGGGAGGGAAACAGCTAATTTTAAATGTAAAATAATTTAATTGTTTAATAAAAAATGCATGTGGGTGCAGTTTACTATTTGGCCACAAGATGGGTACAGTCAAAAAAGTCCTGGATGCGAACGATCTCGCATCCAGGAACTACAAAGAGGCTGGGGAGACGTTTCTGGGGCAGAAAGACAGCGGTCTCTAATTAGAAACCGTCGGTTTTTCTGCGGGGGAGTTAGATCGGTGAATGGGAATTATATTCCCATTCACTGATCGGGGGGTTAGCGGCAGGCAGCGGGAACGTGCCCGATTGCGCGCACCACCCAGCAGCAGCAGCAGCAGAGCCTATCTGGACGAACTTGCTCGTCCAGATAGGCTGAACTGGTATAGATAAAAAGAACCCCCAGCATGCAACTGTTTGGCACTGACTATTTAAGAGTAACTGTCAGGCTGCAAAAGCTAATTTAAACCTCTATTCTCCTGTGTTAAACTGTTTAGAAGGAAGCCAAAAAGGAAATACTGAAGTTAAAAATCTCTCTTACTTTGATTTTTGCTGAATAGCAAGCCTCTTTATTCCCAAGCTCCTAAGGAGGCCGGCAGGCCGCATAACAGATACTGCAAAGCATGCTGGGGCTGCGTCTTCTCCCTACTGCACTCCCTTGGTCCTCCCCTTCATTTCCCTATCCCGCCCTGAGGCTGCTTTCACAGTGAGAAGTTACAGGCTCATGTTACAGCAGCTTGTAACTTGCAGCCCAGCTCACAGCACTGAAAAATCAATGTGCTGTTCACAGTGCACATGTTCCGTTAGAGTATACTGCACGAGTCCTAGCCTTGTTCCTAGCCACATGGCTAATTAATATTCACTGCACAGCAGTGTTGTCCAGATTATGAACCATTAGGATCTTTGATCCGGATCTTTTATGTGAGTCATCAGGAAGCAGGGTAAGGGAGGATATACATCACAATTGGCTTCTTACAAGACAGACAAACATGGAGCCTGCCATGAGCTGTCAGGAGCATCAATCTCTGCAAATACTATATAAAAATTCTGTGAAATCCAAACGTGGACAGTGAAATGCATATGTAATGTAAGTACAGCCAATATTTAGCTACTGATATGTGTTTTTTTTTCTCTGAGACCTTATACCTAACAGCTCCTCTTTAAAGGGCCAATGCTCCTAAAGTATGCAAATAACTCCAAACCATAACAGCAGACAAAGTTTTGAATGCAGTATTAGCATCTTTATCACTTAATACACTCAGACCAGTTGCTGTTGAAATTTGATTTTTATGGTGACAATCCCGCTTTAAAGTAAATGTCAACTGAAAAAAACAAAAGATACTTACCTATGGAAAGGGAAGGCTCTGGGTTCTTTAGAGCCTTCCCATTCCTCTCACGGTCCCCTCGTTCCTGCGCTGTAACCCCCATTGCCTTTGCAATGCGCCTGTGTGAGCTGCTCTCCCATGCGCTCACGCATGCGCAGTATGGAGCCACCCGTCTTCAGGAGGCTCCTGAAACCTCCCATGGCGTCAGATTGGAACGAGATGATAGCGCTGCAACGAGGGAACCGTGAGAGGAGAGGGAATGCTCTACAGGACCAAGTGCATTTCCTCTCCTTAGGTAAGTGTCTGTTTTGTTTTAAAACTCAGTTGACATTGGCTTTAAAACAGAAGGTATTTGCGATTATTCAGGTTGGAGTGAGCGTGTAATGTCTTCCAGTGCGTCACTGCTGAATATGCAAATCATCTCTTTGTTGTCCCTTATCGCTAAACACACCTTCAGAACCACTGTAATGCAATGATGTGTCAGCTTGATAATTCTACAGAGCCAAACTAATCCAACATGCATACAGACTGTTTCGGATTGGTTGATCCTCATCAGTGCATGGCATGGATTAATACAACTCTATGGAGTAGGACTGGAAAAACACAGAGATAGGCCTGGTGCACACCAAAAACCGCTAGCAGATCCGCAAAATGCTAGCAGATTTTGAAACGCTTTTTCTTATTTTTCTGTAGCGTTTCAGCTAGCATTTTGCGGTTTTGTGAAGCGTTTTTGGTGTAGTAGATTTCATGCATTGTTACAGTAAAGCTGTTACTGAACAGCTCCTGTAACAAAAACGCCTGCAAAACCGCTCTGAAGTGCCGTTTTTCAGAGCGGTTTGCATTTTTCTTATACTTAATATTGAGGCAGAAAAGCATCCGCAATCCAAAATCTGCAGCAGCCCGGGAGTATGCGTTTCTGCAAAACGCCTCCCGCTCTGGTGTGCACCAGCCCATTGAAATACATTACCCAAGCGGATCTGCACCCGCAAGCGGATCGCAAATTGCAGCAGAACCGCTCTGGTGTGCACTAGGCCTTACAGATTGCCCAGCAAGCTCATGGGGAACCAGAACTCCTCCTAGGATGTAAGGGGCTGAATCGGATCAAAAAGCTCCTTATTAAAATCGCAAATACCTTCTGTTTTAAGAAGGCAAATTCTGTTTTACATTACATTTTAGTAAGGAGGCTTTTTGATCCCTTTCAGCTCCTTACAAACTCCTGGGAGAAGAATTCACAATGGCAATCGCTGCACACTATGCCACAGACTGAGAGGAGCATACATGAATTGTAAACCTAAAAATGTTCACAGACTGCTAAGCCATTGCACCCCTATCTCATCATCTTCCATGTCACCCGTCTCCCCTGCTTTGGCAATGCCTTTATATGAATCTTGATTATGCCAATAAAGCTGTTTTTTATTTGAACTCCTAGGAGTTCTGGTTCACCATGAGCTTGCTGTTCATCTGGTCTAGGTCAAACTGACAAGAAGGTGAAGCCACCTTGGCAGGCTTCCCACCATCACACCCCAACAAGCCTCAGTCCTCCAGGCTCCTCCACTATCTCCGCCTTTCAGCCACACTCTTCACAGTTCCAGCAGTGATGGAGATGAGACACCTTCAGGTCTCGCTATCTCCAGTATACCACTGATAACATGTGTTCTGCCAATGGAAGCTGCCTCACCCCTCCCCCCAGCCCAGGCGGGCGATATTCCTCCACATGTTTTATTGGGCCTTGCTGAGTAAACATCCTCAAACAAATCAACTGGATAGAGCCTAAAATAAACAGCACTACTGTGCCAAGTCCGTAATTGCTTACATATTTAAAGTTTCACCCCCTCTAGTTCTGTCCGCGCACAATGAAGAAACCGTTTTCTCGGACGGGCCGTAATTGTTTTCAAGTCGCAGCTTCCCAGATTCCGTCGGATGTTTACATTGTTGGAATTTCTCTGCACAAATTATCCGGGACCCTCGCTGGAAGAAATATCGCCCCTAATACGATGTATATTGCAGATTCGAGGCCCGAGCGGAAGGCTTTGTGTCGCTGGAGATGGACCTTTGGTCTTGTGAACCGCAAGAATTTGCTGCTAAATAAAGCATAAAAGACAGTAGTAAAACCTAAAAGCGTTACTAATCCAAGAAATGAAACAACACTAAAATAGACTCGGCATTAAGGGAAATTCAATTTTTTGTAGAGAACCAAGCATTGCTTTGTTTGGCTCTGTAGGTTGCAAAGATTAACCGCAAACCTTACTTACTTTGTTTTTGTGTGTGTGTAATACACAGTTATTTCACAGTGTTTGTAAATGGAAAGGAGACTAGCAGTGCCCAAGCTTTCTACCAGTCAATGGATTAGTGCAGGTGTTCAAAATTAGTAGCAGTACTTGTTCTATGACTGCTAGAGTAAAAGTGCAGGTTTCTGGACGGTAACATGGAATCAGTACCCTAAGCAGAGTTGAGTTGCTTGTTACAAAATGTATTTATTTTTTAGAAAACTTTAAAAAGCTTTAGAAATCCGTAATGTGTATTTGCAGTACCGTTATGCTTTATCCACAATGCGAGTCAAGCTGACACTTCTCCATACTTATATACGGGGGGAGGCAGAGGAGGGGAGCAGGAGACATGGGGAGACAGAGGAGGCCAAATGGGGGGCACACTGGGCTTGGAGGAGACCAAAACGGGGACCGAGGATGCCAAAAGGGGGCAGGGGTTGGACTGTGGAGGCCAAGAGGGGGACATAGGAGGCCAAACGGGGGACAGAAGGGGACAGACTGGGGACAGAGGTGGCCAAACGGGGGACAGAAGGGGATACAGGAGGACACAATATTTGGGGGAGAACATCTACAAGAAGCTCCTGGAACGCGTACGAGAGATAACGGCGCGGGAGGCTTGGGCGCAGGACACGGCCTGTATATGGCTGATCCTGCTGCTGCACAAGTTCCCGGCCGTGTTAAATACTATTCCCCCTCCAGGCCGCCATGGATAGTGGGGAATGATATAATTCGGCTTCCAGCAATTGCTGGAAGCCAAATTACAGTGTTTTAAAAGTAACTTCCGCTCCGTCTTCTGACGGCGCCGAAGTTACTCCCTGTACGGTTGACCCCCGTAACTATTACGGCCTATGGTGGCGCCGGCTGCGCCCAAGTCTCCTGCGCTAGATTCACTGTGTTTGCCTGGAACATGGACGCACCAGTTTTAGTATATATTTTTTCCCGGGTTTTTGCCCTCTAAACCTAGGTGGGTCGTATATTCCGGAGCGTCTTAAACGCTGAAAAAAATTGTACTAACTTTTATTTCCAATCCTGTTTCTGAGTAACTAGAACTATGGCCAGTTTCTATGTATGACAATTTAATAACAAGAATGGAATATCCGCTTTAAATATAATCTTCCTAACAGTACAGCCTGTCTGATCTTGCATCCTGTTTATAACAAAACATTCTCATGAAAAGGAGCCACTTCCTCTCCTGTCATGTTTCATATGGAAATAAAGACTTTGTAAATAGTATTAGACATTTATTTCCATGATACGCGTTTAGTTTCTAACAATAGGATTGCCTTATTTGTCCTCCTCTATAGTAGTCATGTATAATAGTCTTTGAAGCCCCTCCCACATCGACCATTGACCTGAACGGTGTACCAAGATGAAACCTACCAGCATTCCACTCAATAATCTATAAAAAAAAAAACCAGACAGGATAATTGTACAGAGACTCATTAAAGAGAATCTGTACTCTAAAATTAAAAAGCATACCATTCTATTCATTATGTTCTCCTGGGCCCCTCTGAGCTGTTTCGGCCTCTCCCTGCTGCAATCCTGGCTTGTAATTGCCATTTTTATCCAGTGTTTACAAACAAAAGACATAGCAAGTGATAGGCTGAGAGTAGCTTAGTGTGTGAGTCATACAGAGTGTGCAGGGGGCCTGGAGAGGGTGTGTATAGCTTCTATCCAATCACAAGCAGCACAGCACATTCCAGCCTGACTGCCTCAGCCCGACAGAGGAGAGAAGATTAGAACATATAACAGAGATAACACAGCCACTGTGCAACTATGAAAGGCTGCAGTTAGACAGAGCAGATTAGAACAGGTATAGGAACTTATAGGATAGAAGAAATAAGGATGAAAATTTTGTTACAGAGTCTCTTTAAGGGCAGTTCGGTAAAATAATTTAAGTCAGTAAAATACCACATTCGGTATTTTACACTTTGAATCCAAATTCACTATGATTTCCTGCATGCGGTAGGAGTTTGGTAATATACCGAAAAAAAAAACGTAGTTCAGTAAGCCCTGCTTAGTAAGTCTCACCAGCTGTGGAACAGGTTAGGCAGGAGAGTGAGTCCTCCCACAAGTGGTGTGCATGAGTTGGTTTTTTTCTGTCCAGTGCATCCCTGGCATCACTTTAGATGGGCTCTAACCACTAGAGAGAGCTCTTCTGTATACTAAATGGATACAGAAATCCTTTTTGAGTGTCTCCTGCTCTACGGTTGTGAAGTCCCACCTGCCAGAGTATCAGATCAAGGTGAGAAGCAGGACTGACTCCCTATTGGCTGCCTGGTTTCCCTATTGGTTTTCTGCTACATCTGTCAATATTAATGCATGGAAAGTGTGAAAGTTACTGGCTGGTCAGAGCTGGAGAAAAATACCAAAAACTTTTGCTTGATTTTCTGAATGCTTTAATCTTTGTGAATTGCGAATTTTTTTTTGACATTTCTTGAGATATATACTGTACATGTCGGTAATTTACCTTTCCAATGAACTTCGCCTAACCGCCCCCCGCATCACCCAGTCCCATGCACGCCTCCAGGACTTCTCAAGAGCTGCTCCAACACTATGGAACTCCCTACCTCCACCCATTAGGGCAGCCCCCTCCTTCAACATCTTCAAGAAAGCCCTCAAAACTCACCTTTTCACTCTGGCCTACTACCCCTCACAAGTGCTCTAAACCCACAGCTGAACTCTGGTCCCCTACCATTCGTGTCCCTACCTCTCCCTCTAGATTGTAAGCCTTTGGGCAGGGTCCTCCTCCTTTTGTGTCCTACCTGATCATGCACCTCTATTACTGTAAACCCATGCTATGCATCTGAGTGAACCTAACTTGCCTAATCTCCATGCTCAATCCAGTGACTGACTAAGCATTACCTTGTACTCATACTGTGCTGTGTGATCTGGTTTTCTATTATTCCTGTGTTGTCATATTGCTGTATGTCACCCCTAAATATTGTCTGTAACCTAAATTAATGTTCAGCGCTGCGTAATATGTTGGCGCTTTATAAATACAATAAATAATAATAATAATAATAATAATAATTTACTAGTTAGTCATTTTACTTTTCAGTATGGTAATTGGTTTATTGAATTGGCATTTGGCAAGGTGAGCAGTATAATCAGCTTTTTTCTACATTACTGAATGCAGTAATGTTTAGTGAATTGAGGTCAATGAGTTTTCACTCGTCAGGATTGAGCTTAATCCTTCGGACGACACTGTTGTGTGCAAGTGCTGTACAGGTACCTTCTGGCTACAGCCGAAACATGCATCTGTTTCTATTGAGGAGGGATGATGGTACGGCTGAAAATTGAGTGGCTTTCAGCATGCAGGGTGAGTAGGGAAACAATGGGATTGGGCTTTGCTCAAGCGTCAATATTGCTAAAGAACAATCCTGCCAGATCTTACAGTGTCAGGGAACATTTATACCCATGCTAAATTCTTGGCTGTAGCAATAGGGTATTGTACCGTGTTAGCCATCAGTAAAAGCAAGAGGTTTTGAATCAGGGTGATACAATTTATCTCAGCTAACAACCTCTCACCCTATTTAGATGCTCTGTTTCACTTAAACGGGTTCTGTGTGTGTGTGTGTGTGTGTGTGGGGGGGGGGGGGTTGTTAAAGATAAAAACAGACATTTACCTGGGGCTTCTATCAGCCCGCTGTATCAGTAATGTCCCATGCCGTCCTCCACCGATACGCCGTTCCCTGCCGCCGGTACCGGGCAATTATTCGTCTAACAAGACGCTTGCGTCATCGGAAGCTTTCTGCGCAGCCACGGTCCCACAGCCGCAGTTGTATTGTATGCCGCACTAGACTGGGACCGGTGGCGGAGAACGGCGGATCGGAGGAGGACGACGTGGGACATGACTGCTACAGGGGCTGATAGAAGCTGTGTGTCTGTTTTTATCTTCAACACCCCCCCACAGAACCCCTTTAAGGCATCTTAATGACATGTATTTATGCTTGAAAAAAATCTATGTATCTCCTTACGATGTTACATATATATATAGCTGTCTATTCATAGCTGGGACAAGGTCCTCCAGCACCCGAGGCTGAGATCCCAAAGTGCACCCTCCACCCCTCCCACCCCAGCCGTCACACACAGATTGCTATTAGACTAAGAGGCGCCCCAGGGCCCCCAACACTTTAATCTCTAGTTATCTGGCTTGCAGCCACTGCCATGTATCCCCTTTTCTTATATCTCTCTGCTTCAAACACAATAGGGGAATGATCGCTGAGTGAGCTGTGCGCCCTCTCCTACACTGCTCCCTGAGGCTGGAGCCTCTCTAGCCTCTGCGTCGGCTGGCTCTGTGTCTATTCCATCAGTTTGTAAGCAAACAGGATTGAAGCCTGACGAAGGCTATACAGCCGAAAGCTTGCTTACACTTATTCTTTTAAGTTGGCCAATAAATGGTATCATCCTGATTCAAAACTTCTTGTAGATTCTTGGCTGGGACAGTCCTTAACTGTTGCCTCGACCAAGTGTCAGCTAGCATAGGTACCTAGCTAAAAGAGTAATTTAAGTATAAAAGAACCTGTCGTGCCAAGCTCTGCTTTGCCTTAACCTTCCTGGCGGTAAGCCCGAGCTGAGCTCGGGCTATGCCGCGCAGGATGATATCTCAGCCTCTGGTGGGGCGATTCGCCCCATTCAAAGTGCTGTACGCGCAGCTAGCACTTTGCTAGCCGCAAGTACAGCTTGATCGCCGCCGCTCTGCGGCGATCGCCCACACGCAGCGGCGGAAGAGGGCCCCCCCCGCCAGAGCCCTGCGCTGCCCGGACCAATGAGTTCCAGGCAGCGCTATGGGCTGGATCGGAGGCGTCTGACGTCAGGACGTCGGCTGACGTCCATGACGTAATTCCGATCGTCACCATGGTGACAGGAGAAGCCAAACGGGAATGCGTTATATACGCGTTCCCCTGTTTGCTATTGATGCCGGCGACGATCGCACTAGAGGGACAAATGCGCCCTCTAGTGGTGTTTCATGTAGCTACCACTCTGGTAGCTTTACATGAATAATTTTTTTTTTTAAATTAATTTCTGCCTAATTGGCACAAAAAATTAACCGCCAGGAGGGTTAATGATGCAGGACTGGGGGGATGGGGGTTTCAGGTTTATTACCTCATTCATACAAGTGATTGCTCTGCCCCCTTGAAAATGCAACGGGGGCGTTTTTTTTTAAATTTTATTTATTTATGTCGAGGCTCTGGCCACCCCCATCTGCGTTTCTGTGGCCCCAGCTTGGAAGCTGTGGTCTAACTGTCAAGCCAGGCTCTGACATTTATACATTTATATTCATGGAGGTACTCTTTAGAGCAGGGGTGTCAAACACGTAAAGGGGCCAAAATCGAAATCATAATCTTAGTCGCAGGCCAAATTGTTTATTAAGATATAGACAAGACACAGAACATTTATATCACACTTTTTTCTCCTAGTGGACTCAAAGCACCAGAGCTGCAGCCACTAGGGCACACTCTATAGGCGGTAGCAATGTTATGGAGATTTTGCCCAATGACTCCTACTGAATAGGTGCTGGTTTACTGAACAGGAAGAGCCAAGATTGGAACCCTGGTTAGAGGCAGAGCCCTTAACCATTATGGTATCCAGCCTGTGCAAACATTTAACATTTAGTGTCTCAAACTAAGTGGTGTAACTATAGCGACTATGAGGGGGCCGCCGCTCCCCCTTCTGCGGAGTACCCCAGTGGAGAAGTTTAATATATACCTGCTCCAGTGCTGCTTCGGGTCTCCTCTGATCTTCCTGACAGCCACACACGCTCTATGCTGCATACTTTGCCTCAGGCTCCTGAGGCATGTCACGTGATCAGAAGCTGGAGGTATGGAATCACGGAGCAAGCAGCTTATGGGAAGGTCGGAAAACACCTGACATATCGCTGGAGCAGGTAAATATTATACTGTATTGCTCCTCTACTCTACAATGTGGGGAGGGGGTCCCATGCTAGTATCGCTTGGGGGTCCTGTGGGTTGTTGCTGCACCTTGCCTCAAACTAACAATGTCTCAACTAAAAGCCCTGTCCCTGGTGTGCTCCTCTGGATAGAAAGGCAGTGTGCTGTCATTCTTTTACTGCTTACAATGATGCACATACGCGTGGACGAGGCGACATTTCATAATGCTCTCTTTCACATATAATAATACATGACTGGGGTTCTTCCATCATTGCCAGCAGATAGTTGATTTATCTTCCAATATTACTGAGAATTTACAACAGCTGCAATGCCGATAGACTCCTAAAACACTGAACATCAGCTTGTTGGCGGCCTGGCCAAGATTGCAGCGTTTCTATTGGCTGCCAGGGCTGGCTGCTGGGATTGGCTTGCTCCATGTATCTGGCTTCAGTTCAGCATTAGACTCTCAAACGCAAAATGGTTTATAGTGAGAGAAATGAGTCTACATGAAATGAGTCTGTGTGGTGGAGGATGATGTTTGACTATCTTGTACCACAGTAAGTGGATAAATGAATATGGCAGGGAAAACAGAGCGTAAACTTAACTGGGGAGTGTTGTGCAATATGTTTATTCTGGTAGTAAGAACATAAGTTGGGAGCAGGATAAGACCCTGCGGTTTCTTGGAACACTGTCTTTAGGAGGTGTGATATTAGGAGATGGATGGGGCTGAAGGGGACCAGATTTGTAAATTTTTGGTTGGCCAACTATATTATGTCAGGAAAGGGAAGTTACTAAAATATGTTCCCCAGGCGCAGACCTCAGAAAACTTGTAAACCTGCCTGCATGTGTGAACTGTGACCCGTACACCGAAAAAAGTAGTGTTCTACAGGGTAAATGTAAACTGTGCCGAGTTGTAGCACCACACTTGTGTGTAACTCATAGACTCCATGCTTTTTATCCTGGTTCTGGACTACGAGGGGCAGAAGTCCCAGGCCACTATCATCCCCAGGAGGAAGATGCTCAGCCTGGTACCATTGATAGAATAAGAAGACCCAGCCTTGTGCCACCAACAGGAGGTGGAGACCCAGCCTGGTGCCACCACCAAGAGGAGGAGACCCAGCCTGGTGCCACCACCAAGAGGAGAAGACCCAGCTTGGCACCACCACCAGGAGGAATAGCCCCAATCTGGTACCGCCACTAAGAGGAGATCCAGCTGTGTATCACCACTAGGAAGAGGAAACCCAGCCTACTACCACCACTAAAAGGAGATCCAGTTTGGTACCACCACTAGTAAAAGGAAACCCAGCCTGGTACCACCACTAGGAGAACAAGACCTAGCTTGGCACTACCACTACGAGGAGATCCAGCTTGGCACCACCACTACGAGGTACCACCACCGGGAGGAGAAGATCCAGCTTGGCACCATAACTAGGACATCCAGCCTGGTAGCACAACTAAGAGGAGAGGACCCAGCTCCAACACATGAGGCACACACAAAATACAAAAACTTGCTGTGCACACAGTGCATACTGTACATATATACACTAAAAAAACTGTATACATAGTACAGACACCAACAGAATCATACACACTGCGTACTCACATTTTCACCGGACATACACTAAATACTCATTGTACACAAAAAAGCACACATTGTGAACATATATTAGCACACGCACATTGCACACATAAACACTCAGTGTACACGCACATGCATGCACGCACGTAAACATACATACTGACTGTAAACTGTAGACAGTATAGCCCATGTGAGTTTTCCATCTCCTCTGCTTCTGGAGCAGTGGCAGGAATACTCTTCTATAAATGACGGGAATGTGGAACTCATTACACGCTTCTACCCTGGGGACACATTGTGACGGCTGTTCTCTCACAGAATGTTACTTATGTTGGGATACATATTACATATCTGGAGCAGAGAAGACGTGTTCTGTAGAGGACAGAGCTGGCTGCACTGAGGTCTTGTAGTCCATGCTATTACTGATCTGGGATTATTTGTACAGCAAAGCTGGAGGCCTGTATGAGTTACCTGTGGGTATCCAGGATGTCCATATGTTTATTAGGTGACCTCATGCAATAATGAAGCTATTCATCTAGTAAGGTGTGTGTGTACGAAGGTATTTAGGTGTAACATTATTTGCACAGTTTTAACATGTATCCCAAACCTTCATCACCCAGGTGGGTCAGTAGAAATGGCAATGCTTAGGAGAACTCATGGAGAAGCATGTGACCAGTTTGATCAGCTGATAGGTTTGTAAGGTTCTGATTTGCTGTGATCACTTCCTGGTGTGATTATGACCTACAAATCTATCAGCTAATCAAACTGATCACATGCTCCTCCGTGAGTTCTCCTAAAGGTCCGTACACACGCCTGATCAAAGGCAACGACGGGTCCGTCGTCACCTCCTGCTGGACGTGTTTTCAGCAGACAGTACAGCGTGTGTACAGTCTGTCGGTGGACTGATAAGGCTGTTTCTGAGCGATCCACCTTAAAGAGACACTGAAGCGAAAAAAATTATGATATTATGATTTGTATGTGTAGTACAGCCAAGAAATAAAACATTAAGATCAGAAACATCAGTCTAATTGTTTCCAGTACAGGAAGAGTTAAGAAACTCCAGTTATCTCTATGCAAAAAAGCCATTAAGCTCTAAACTTTCAAAGTCCTGGAGAGGGCTGTCTTCTGAATTTTATTATCTCAACTGTTTTCTTTTTCTCTGCCAGAGAAGAGATGATTAGTTCACCGACTGCTCTGAAATAATCATTTTGAATGCTGAGTGTTGTGTAATCTGCACATATTATAGAATGCTGCAATGTTAGAAAAAACACTATATACCTGAAAATAAAAATATGAGAATATTTTCTTTGCTGCTAATCTTCTAGTAATTATTCATAGTACACAACTAATTCATTATATCATATTTTTTTCCCCGCTTCAGTGTCTCTTTAAGCTTTGCCCTCTTTAGTTGTCAGCAGTACAGCCAAGGATAACGAGCCAGAAACTAGAGGGATAGTCCACCCAAGTTGGTGAAGAAACTAGGTCATAGCCCGGTATTGCGGATTTCACTTTAATCCTGACGGTCATAGACCATGTAAAAGAGGCCATACATGTGCAGATGGCCAACCAATGTAACAAAAAGATCCCTCTCTGGTTGGAATCTTATCAGAGAGACATCTTTTCTTTTCACACCTTAAACATAAATGATCAACAGATTTCAACAGTGTTACACTTAAAGAGACACTGAAGCGAAAAAAAATATATGATATAGTGAATTGGTTGTGTACTATGAATAATTACTAGAAGATTAGCAGCAAAGAAAATATTCTCATATTTTTATTTTCAGGTATATAGTGTTTTTTCTAACATTGCATCATTCTATAATATGTGCAGATTAAACAACACTCAGCATTCAAAATGATTCTTTCAGAGCAGTCTGTGAACTAATGACCTCTCCTCTGCCAGAGGAAAAGTAAATAGTTCAATAACACTTGAGATAATAAAAGTCAGATAACAGCCCTCTCCACGACTTTGAAAGTCGCAGAGCTTAATGGCTTTTTTGCATAGAGATAACAACTGGAGTTTCTTAACTCTTCCTGTACTGGAAACAATTAGACTGATGTGCCTGATCTTAATGGTTTATTTCTTAGCTGTACTACACATACAAATCATAATATCATAATTTTTTTTTCGCTTCAGTGTCTCTTTAAGGCCATTGATTACCACCGATCCCCGCCCCCGATTAATCAGGATTTCACGTCTGATCAATAATTTTGATGGGCGGCCATGTTGGGGATCAGTTTTGTAGCAGATTTGATCAGAATTGTCATGAATGAAAATGTGGTCATAAATATATTAATATAGCTAAACATCAGACCAGACTGAGTCCTTTTTTACTTTGTGGGCAGGAGCGTTACTAGAGGGGAGCAGCTCCTGTAAGGGGGTCTGAACTATTACTTCACTAACTCCGATAAAAGGGGACATTCTTCAGATCGGAGGTTTTTAATATGGCTCACACTATGTCAACTGTGCGACAAAGTTTGTTGTCTATTTACTTAAGTGCCCATGTGGGGTATTTTATGTTAGTAAAACAACACGTGAACTCGGGGAGCGCATCTCTGAACATGTTAAGAGTATAAAAAGTGTGAGCTCCACTGCCCCGGTTGGGGTGCACTTCAGACGGTACCATAATGGGGACCCTAGGGGACTCAAATTTATTGGCATAGATCGCATTCACGGATCTATAAGGGGTGGTAACCCAGAAAGGCTGTTGATGCAGAAGGAATGCCGATGGATTTTTTATTTAAAAGCCACCTCACCTCCAGGCTTGAAGAGAGACACTGAAGCGAGAATAAATCTCGCTTCAGAGCTCATAGTTAGCAAAGGCATGTGTGCCCCTGCTAAAACGCCGCTATCCCGCGGCTAAACGGGGGTTCCTTGCCTCATAAATCCCCTCCGTTCTTTGTGGGGATCTCTTCCGCATTGAGGCAGGGCTAATGGCCGCAGCCCTGCCTCACGCATGTCTGTCAGCGCGTATCTCCGCCTCTCCCCTGCCCCTCTCAGTCTTCCTTCGCTGAGAGGGGCGGGGGAGAGGCGGCGATGCGCCGCTGATAGACGGCGCTGAGAGGCAGGGCTGCAGCCGTTAGCCCTGCCTCAACAGCAGCAAAATCTACGACCAAGTTGGTCGTTGATTTTGCAGGGGGGGGTTTGGGGGGTAAGGGACCCCCGTTTTTAGCCGTAGGATAGCGGCGTTTTAGCAGGGGCACTTGAATATAAGCTCTGAAGCGAGATTTATTCTCGCTTCAGTGTCTCTTTAACCTCCTGGGCGATAATCCCGAGCTGAGCTTGGGGTATGTCGCGCAGGAGGAGTTCTCAGGCCCTGGTGGGCCGATTTGCATAATTTTTTTTTGTTACACGCAGCTATCACTTTGCTAGCTGCGTGTAACTTTCGATCGCCGCCGCCATGCCGCGCAGCCCCCCCCTCCCAGACCCCTTGCGCAGCCTGGCCAATCAGTGCCAGGCAGCGCTGAGGGGTGGATCGGGACTCCCTCTGACGTCACGACGTCCATGACGTCGGTGACGTCATCCCGCCCGGTCGCCATGGCGACCGGGGAAGCCCAGCAGGAAATCCCGTTCTGAACGGGATTTCCTGCTTACTCTGATCGCCGAAGGCGATCGGAGTGGGTGGGGGGATGGCGCTGCGCAGGGCTCGCTACATGATTTAAAAAATAAAATTTTTTAAAAAAAAGTGCTGCGCCCCCTCCTGGGCGATCTAATTGTATCGCCCAGAGGGTTAAATGAGATGGAGGGGTTTGCTGCATTTTCTGCTTTCTCTGCGTGCTTGGTGCGCTTGTTTTGCGTCCACCTGGGGACCTGGGTGTCTTACTGCTTCATGTTCATAGTGACCCTTGAAACCGTGTTCTTCTTTATATATATTGAGAGGCAGGTTTGCCACTGATGGAGCACTGCATATATATATATGCAGTGTAGTAGCTTATTGACTAGTTAATTTGTCCGTGTTGGGTGCCCGCTCTTCCCCATTGGTTTTCCTGGGGCGTTGCCTGGGAACTTTGGTGCTGGGCGGATGCTGTTGGCGGCTGCGCGCGCCTCCCCTCTAGTCCCCGTTCTGTCGGATTGATGCGGGCGGGGTTGGAGTGTGCAGGGTGTTTGCGTGCGCTGCTGTTGGCCGGCGGGGTTGTCGGTGGGCGGGGCCAGCTCTGTGCACTCTGATTGGGCATAGGTTTGAATGAAAGCGCACCGAGGATGTTACGCGGTGAGCCTCCTGAGGAAACGAGCAGACGCTCGTGAAACATGTCCAGGCTGCGAGTGGCGTCACCGCGTGTCTGCCGAGCTGCCTGATCACCTCTGCAGCACCAAGGATCCAGCGCCTCATGGTCCACTGCATGATCCCCGGACTTTGTGACCATACATGGGGACTCTCTGATCCGCTTCCATCTATGCCCGTCTGGATTCCACCATCACAAACAGCGTGAGGGCCTGTGGGTGAGCAAGTCTGCATATATTGCAGGGTCTCATTTGGCATCATTGACTCTGTCATTACGCCTTCCTGTTACTGGCTCTATTTTCCAATCTAAAGCATCGAGACCGCAACTGTTTACATGCATGTGCTATATATCTATGGAGGACAGTATTGGTCCTATGCTTTGCTTGCATGCCTACGTCTTTGCTGATGCTGCTATCGCTACATTGTTGCATGGAATATCAGCTTGCTGGGACATTAAAGGGATACTGTAGGGGGGGTCGGGGGAAAATGAGTTGAAGTTACCCAGGGCTTCTAATGGCCCCCCGCAGACATCCTGTACCCACGGAGCCACTCACCGATGTTCCGGCCCCACCTCCGGTTCACTTCTGGAATTTCAGACTTTAAAGTCTGAAAACCACTGCGCCTGCGCAGCTGCATCCTCGCTCCCACTGATGTCACCAGGAGAGTATTGCACAAGCCCAGTATGGTCTTTGGTCTGCGCAGTACACTCCTGGTGACATCAGCGGGAGCAAGGACACGGCAATGCAGGCGCAGTGGTTTTCTGACTTTAAAGTCAGAAATTTCAGAAGTGAACTGGAGGCGGGGCCGGAGCATCGGTGAGCGGCTGCGCGGGCACAGGATGTCTGTGGGGGGCCATTAGAAGCCCCTGGGTAACTTCATCTCATTTTCCCCCGACCCCCCCTACAGTATCCCTTTAAGGAAGCATTATTATACTGCTTTATACTGCATATAGTTCTTGCACTTTTTTGATTTTTCTGGACAATCTGGAATTGCACTAATACAGGCACAATGTTTGGATCTACAAGCAGTGCATAAATCATACATGTTTTGACATGGACATTGCTGGTACCATAGCTTCTATGAGTTGATCCAGGGGGCGATATTAACAAGGCCTTGTTTCATCAATAAGTGTATGTGGCTGGTGCATTACGTTTGGCTGGATGGATGATTGTTTTAGGGATTAGAGGGGACAGTTGAGGCTGGGTGCTGTGGGTTTAGCGATTAGGAATATTGCCTGGGCAGTTTTAATGAATTTAAAAAAAAATTCTCTTTTCTACTAATAAAATTTATACAGTTTTCCATAAGTACTGTCTCGTTTGAGTTTTTTTGGTCCGTACCATTCACTATTTATTTTTCCTTCTTAATTGGTTTTGTTTTTATTATGGCTACACTCTTTATGGGTGTGAGTACTATGATGTCCACACTGGTTTTATGACACTTCCAAGATGGACCCCCAAAGTAAAGGATGTGAACATTGAGAGGCACCATCAAAGGTTTGCGGGGGGGGGGGGGGGGGGGGGGCATGATTTGTAGTTATGCCACTGTTTGTGGGTGAGATATTGGAGCTCCACTGATAACATTTGATTGACCCCTTAAATGATCAGATAGGGCACAAATGAGACAGGTTTGCTTCAAGACTCTTTTCCTCTGTTGACCAGCCTATAACCTTATGTCAGGGAGGAAATGATGTTTCTGCTAGGCAGAGGGCCACACATGCTACAGCTGCATTGTACAAGCGTGCAGAACGAGGACTAGCCAGACTGAACAGATTAGAGCGGCCTTCATGCTACAGAGATGCTGATAAGATTGCACAGAATAGTACAGACAGATTGCTATATGTGGATGCATAGCTTGTTTTATTGACTCCAGGTAAAAGTCTCTGGCATGAAAGGAGCTTCTGGGCTGGTTCCAGCTCGTGTCCAAAATTCCAATCTTCTTGGCATCATCCAGTGAATATTTAAGGAGCGCTGCACATTTCTTTATTTTTTTTTAATTACCATGATTCCCGTTTCTTTGAAGGGCATTGGATGATGTTGGGTCACCCTGTCACCTTGCACAGTATTCAAACCACTGAGCGGTTACGGTCTACAAATACTGCTACGGGTTTATTTATGAACGATTTTGTATTTGATCAAGTCAGAGCTTGGATTTCTGAATTCATTGTCTTCTGGCCAAAGGCGATATCATGATTTCTGGGTCCAGTTTAAGAAGTTACATTGATTGAACTGTTCTTTGAGTCACTTTTCTTATATGAAAGCCATTACACACAGTAGACTAAACGCAGGCGGAAGACAATGACCGTCTCTGCCGATAATCTGACAAGTGTATAGCAGCCCCCAGTGACTGGCCATTCGGCAAAATGCCAAACTTGGGAAACTACAAGAGACATATGTGGTAACATTTTAACTATTATAAGTAGTAGAATAGAGTTTTAGGGTTGAGGCCACAAACTGAATCAAATGCAATTTTTGCATATTCTGTACCAGAATAAAAGACGTGCAAAATGAAAACAGTGACAGAATGTAAAATAAAAAAAACATACAGTATTATCCAGCACCAACAGGGATTGGCTGCTGCCGGATAAGTGTAGTTTCTGCTTGCTTGAGAGTCAATGTTAAAAATAAGCCTAGCTACAAAACAGTACTATACCCCACACTGTATACTTAAAGGGATCCTTAAAGGGGAACTGAAGAGAGAGGTATATGGAGGCTGTCATGTTTATTTCCTTTTAATCAATACCAGTTGCCTGGCAGCCCTGCTGATCTATTTCTCTGCAGTAGTATCTGATTAAAACCAGAAACAAGCATGCAGCTAGTCTTGTCAGATCAGACTTATAAGTCTGAACCACTGAAACGCCTGATCTGCTGCATGCTTGTTCAGGGGCTATGGCTAATAGTATTAGAGGCAGAGGATCAGCAGGGCTGCCAGGCAACTGGTATTGTCTAAAAGGAAATAAACATGACAGCCTCCATATACCTCTCTCTTCAGTTCCCCTTTAAGCCTGTCATAACAAATCAGTTTTACTCACCTGGGGCTTCTACCAGCCCCCTGCAGCCGCCCTGTGCCCTCGCAGTCACTCGCGGATCCTCCTGTCCCCAGCTAGTTTTGCAGACGCGGGACGATATTGCGGACGGGAACGCGAAGAAGACAATGCGTGGCCGGGCCTGTCGCCCAAAACGAAACTAGCTGGCGGTGTGGGACAGTAGGATCCGCAAGTGACTTCAAGGGCACGGGACAGCTGCAGGACGCTGGTAGAAGCCCCAGGTGAGTAAAACTGATTTTTTTTTTATCACAGGCTTAAATGTCACTTTAACCTTCTTAACGGTATGCCCAACAATGTGTCGGGCATACCGCTCGCTGGCCCCAGGAGTCCCTCAGTATAACTTTAAAATATTGCACGCTTGCAAAACAGTTAGCTAGCACTAGGCTAGCAAGTAAAGGTGGCCGATATCCCCCCGATCATTACCCAGCCTGGATCCAGCGATCGGCGCAGCCTCCCTGCACATCTCCGGTCCTCTCTATGGGGAGGATCGGGTCTGTGCATGTCGTCGGTGACGTCATGGCGTCATGTACGATCCTCCCCATAGAGAAGCGCGGAGCTGTTCGGGGAGGCTGCGCTGATCGCTGGATCCAGGCTGGGTAATGTATTAGCGGGGGGATCGGGGGGGGGATCAGCAGCAATCGGGGGGATGCCGGCCACATGTACTCGCTAGCCTAGTGCTAGCTAAGGTTTTACAAGCGTGCAATCTTTTAAAATTATACTGGGGGACTCTGAGGCTGCAAAACCTTCTGAGCGGCGCAACGCTCAGGAGAATAACATAAACTCTGCATTCATGTTAAAATACAATAATTAAAAACAAATTAGGACAAAGGACAGATCCAGTGGCGGACACAGCCAGCAGTGGGCCCCTGTGCAAAATTGTAATTGTGGGCCCCCTACGGGCAGCAAAATATGGGCGTGGCTACAACGCTTTGCAAAAAATAGTGGACAGAACCTGCGGCAAAGAAAAATGGGCGTGGCAATGACCGGATGAGGGCGGAGCTAACTGTAACTTAAAGCGAACCCGGGCTGAGGGTTTATTTCCTTTTAAACAATACTAGTTGCCTGGCGGCCCTGCTGATCTATTTGGCTGCAGTAATAAACTGAATTACACCAGCAACAAGCATGCAGCTAATCTTCTCAGTTCTGACAATATTGTCAGAAACCCCTGACCTGCTGCATGCTTGTTCAGGGTCTATGGTTGAAAGAATAAGAGGCAGAGGACCAGCACGGCAGCCAGGCAACTGGTATTGCTTAAAAGGAGAGAAATATGGCAGCCTCAATATTATTCTCACCTCAGGTTCCCTTGAAAAGTGCAACACAAAGACAGTGGGCCCAAGTTTTGGTGACCCTTTCCCCAGAAAATTCACATAATTGTGCAGGTTTTCTCAAGAAAATACACATCATGTCGGCAGATATGCCCAGAAAATACGTGCAATCATGTCGGCAGATATGCCCAGAAAATATGTGCAATCAAGTCGGCAGATATGCCCAGAAAATACGTGCAATCATGTAGGCAGATATGCCCAGAAAATACGTGCAATCATGTCGGCAGATATGCCCAGAAAATACGTGCAATCATGTCGGCAGATATGCCCAGAAAATACGTGCAATCAAGTCGGCAGATATGCCCAGAAAATACGTGCAATCAAGTCGGCAGATATGCCCAGAAAATACGTGCAATCAAGTCGGCAGATATGCCCAGAAAATACGTGCAATCAAGTCGGCAGATATGCCCAGAAAATATGTGCAATCAAGTCGGCAGATATGCCCAGAAAATACGTGCAATCAAGTCGGCAGATATGCCCAGAAAATACGTGCAAACAAGTCGGCAGATATGCACAGAAAATACGTGCAATCAAGTCGGCAGATATGCCCAGAAAATACGTGCAAACAAGTCGGCAGATATGCCCAGAAAATACGTGCAAACAAGTCGGCAGATATGCCCAAAAATACGTGCAATCATGTCGGCAGATATGCCCAGAAAATACATGCAATCATGTCGGCAGATTTGCGCAGAAAATACATGCAATCATGTGGCAGACCTGCCCAGAACATACACCTGCTAATATAAATAAAAAAACAAAAACATTTACTCACCTGCAGCAGCAGACCTCCTGTCCCAGCCTCCATCCGGCGCGCAGCTCCCATGGGTGGTTGGGTGGATAGGTAGCCTGGTGGGTGGGTGAGTGGGTGGGTGGGTTGGTAGCCTGGTGGGTGGGTGGGTTGGTAGCCTGGTGGGTAGGTAGCCTGGTGGGTGGGTAACTATCCCGGCAGGTAGGTAGGTAGGTAGGTAGGTAGCCTGGTGGGTGGGTGCTTAGGTAGGTAGGTAGCCTGGTGGGTGGGTTGGTAACTAGCCCGGTAGGTAGCCGGGTGGGTGGTTAGATAGGTAGCCTGGTGGGTGGGTAGGTAGCCTGGTGGGTGGGTAGGTAGGTAGCCTGGTGGGTGGGTTGGTAACTAGCCTGGTTGGTAGCCGGGTGGGTGGTTAGGTAGGTAGCCTGGTGGGTGGGTAGGTAGCCTGGTGGGTGGGTTGGTAACTAGCCCGGTAGGTAGCCGGGTGGGTGGTTAGGTAGGTAGCCGGGTGGGTGGTTAGGTAGGTAGCCGGGTGGGTGGTTAGGTAGGTAGCCGGGTGGGTAGGTAGGTAGGTAGCCTGGTGGGTGGGTAGCCGGGTGGGTGGGTAGGTAGCCTGGTGGGTGGGTTGGTAACTAGTTAGGTAGGTAGCCGGGTGGGTGGTTAGGTAGGTAGCCGGATGGGTAGGTAGGTAGGAAGCCTGGTGGGTGGGTAGCCTGGTGGGTGGGTGGGTAGGTAGGTAGCCGGGTGGGTGGGTAGGTAGCCTGGTGGGTGGGTTGGTAACTAGCCCGGTAGGTAGCCAGGTGGGTCGTTAGGTAGGTAGCCTGGTGGGTGGGTAGGTAGCCGGGTGGGTAGGTAGGAAGCCTGGTGGGTGGGTGGGTAGGTAGCCGGGTGGGTAGGTGGTTAGGTAGCCGGGTGGGTAGGTGGTTAGGTAGCCGGGTGGGTAGGTGGTTAGGTAGCCGGGTGGGTAGGTAGGTAGGTAGCCGGGTGGGTAGGTAGCCGGGTGGGTAGGTGGGTAGGTAGCCGGGTGGGTGGCTAGGTACTCAGGTGGGTGGTTAGGTAGGAAGCCTGGTGGGTGGGTAGGTAGCCGGGTGGGTAGGTAGGTAGGAAGCCTGGTGGGTGGGTAGGTAGCCGGGTGGGTAGGTAGGAAGCCTGGTGGGTGGGTGGGTAGGTAGCCGGGTGGGTAGGTGGTTAGGTAGCCGGGTGGGTAGGTAGCCGGGTGGGTGGTTAGGTAGTCGGGTGGGTGGTTAGGTAGGAAGCTTGGTGGGTGGGTAGGTAGGAAGCCGGGTGGGTGGTTAGGTAGTCGGGTGGGTAGGTAGGAAGCCTGGTGGGTGGGTAGGTGGTTAGGTAGCCGGGTGGGTAGCTATCCGGGTGGGGGGTCTGACTCCTATCCTCCCTCCCTCCCTTCCTCACCTCGGGGGGGCCCCTCCCGATATGCGCGGCGGGAGAGCGAGCGGCAAATGCAGGAAGTCTTCAGGGCTCTCCAGGCAGACGCTAGAGGCCCAGCCGCTTAGTCTCCAATATGTCTCCAACTGGAGACATATCGGAGACCAAGCGGCTGAGTCCTCTAGCGGATGCCTGGAGAGCACTGAAGACTTCCTGCATTTGCCGCTCGCTCGCTCTCCCGCCGCGCATATCGGGAGGGGGGCCCCCGAGGTGAGGGAGGGAGGGAGGATAGGAGTCGGGGCCCCCCGGGGGGAGAAAATTATAAAAAAAAAAAATATAAAAAAAAAAAAATACTTAATGGGCCCCTGAAGAAAACGGAACTTCAGGGGCCCTCGTGCGGCGGCACGGCCTGCACGGCCGTATGTCCGCCACTGGACAGATCTAACTTAATGTAACAGAGGTGTATTACTGGATAAAGAGGTTGTAAAAGTAGATTTATGCATCCTGCAAGGCCAGAATTTTTGTTTCTGGTTGCTTGAGACTTCTGGTTAACTGAGTTCTGGATAACAGGGGTTTTACTGTATATTGTTACCTTAGGAACTAGCCTTTTTAAATATTTATGCCATAAGGGTATGTTACTATTATTTTTGCAAATAAGGTCTTGTAATCATCAATAGTGTACAATGAGGAATCAAAAATCATGAAAAAAGACACCTTTCTTTCCAAATACAATATTGTCACCATACATTGCACTAGGAACCTAAATTAAATCTTGTAATAACCAGTACGGTTAAGCAAATAAAATGTTGTGGGTTTAACTTATAATTAACACTGTTTACTATAAAGCTATAATGGATGTTAATGGAGAAAATGTGCATTTTCCTTATTTTCTATTTTAAATGCATAGAAAATAGGGTAATTACTAAACAAAACTTGCACACAATAAGGCCTCATTCACATTGCGTTCCGCTCTCGCCCGCGCTGAGCGTTATTTTTTTCCCCCTTTAAATCACTCTGCTCTGCGTGTTATAAGCGATGTTGTAAGCGCTTTAGCAGAGCAATTATTTAAATCACGTCTTGACGTCAGTCAGGAAGTGACGGTACTTTGCCCCCGAGAATGAATAAATACAATGTATTAAAGCGCTAGGGAAATCGATATACATAGCGCTTTTTCAAGCGCTTCACGATTTCCCTATACCTTCCATTCAGGGCAAATAGCCCTGAAAATGGTACATACAGCGCTTTTGTGAGCAGCAATCAAACAGAACGCCGCAAAGAGAACTATCTCATTGGAAAGCATAGTGTAAGGGCTTTTAGGGCAATTTGTACAAATCGCCTGCGCTTAAAAAGAAAAAAAACGCTTCTAGTGTGAATAAGCCCTAAAAACTTAATTTGTCCTGAAAAAATAACTGCAATATATAGAACATTTAGGTGTGATAAGTAGTAATAAAGTTATTAGTGAATGAGTGGGAGAAACACTGATATGTGAAAATGGCAAAAGTCCTGAAGTGGTTAACAGGAGGGTCTTGCATACTGTGAGTATGGAGTATCTGATTAGGTTATCTCAGCTGTATTTTGTATTTCTTTTGCAGAGAACAGTTCAGGACAGGTCAAAAGTTCACTGCCTGTTCTATAAAAAGGGCCCGTTTCCACTGGAGTGGAAACCGCTCCGAATCTGCAGAGTTTCCCCGCAGGCAAATCACACGGGGAAACTCTGCCATAGGAAACTATGGCCCCCGGCCGAATCGCTTGCGCTAGCAATTCGACCGAAACTGCCCGCAGATTTCGCGCGGGAGGCTGCGAATCCCATAGCCATGCATGGCACAGCTTCTGGGATTCGCCTGCGATCCCGCACACCCGGAAGTGCCGCCACGCGTCTCGCTGATGCGTGCGGCACAAGTGGAAACGGGCCCTTAGAATGCTGAGCAATGTGCAAATTGCACATATTAGAGTGTGCAATGTTATACAAAAAGCTATGAATCACAAATTATACAAGTAAAGCTGCGCTCAGCACACATGTAACCAGCTAAGAACGAGCAGTATCACGGCAAAAAAACCACTAGTATTAAAGGGCATTCCAAGTGCAATACAGAAAAAAGGTTGTGAAATCTATCACATATAATCAAAGTCCATAAACTTATTTCATATGGAGTGCTCCTGCAAAATGTGTATAAGCATTAACAGTCAATTAATCGTGAAATCAGTAAGCGCTTCTTCAAAGATGTCACAGCGGTGAAGTTCTATAGAAATAGATGCATAAAACCATCAGGAGATGCCCCCATCAGGTGTGAACTCACCGGATCAGAAGACCACCAAGGCCAAGTCTCGCATCTGGGGTATTGGCCACCCCACAGCCTCTCCAGCAAGCCTCTCTCCACACGCCCAGGTCTCCCGGTAGGATAACACTGTCAGTATGACAAAACAAGGCTCCTCATCGCGTAAAAGTCCAAATAAAGTTTATTGCACGTTTCAATCTCAAAAATGTCCATAGGACACAGCAGCAATCAATTACAGGTCAGCTCTATGCGAGCCAGTGGGGAATGCGCTGGGCAAAACCATATGTTGTGTTCAAATGGCCTCCTGTCGCTATCCCCTATCCTGTATAATGAACCCACCAAAAAGTATAAAAAGTTTTAAAACAGCAGCTGCGTGTGAGCTCCAGCCGCGTCCGACTGGCAACACACGCTTCACGTCACGCCGTAGCTCCGCCCAACGTTTCGTTGCTACGGCAACTCATCAGGGGCCCCTGATGAGTTGCCGTAGCAACGAAACGTTGGGCGGAGCTACGGCGTGACGTGAAGCGTGTGTTGCCAGTCGGACGCGGCTGGAGCTCACACGCAGCTGCTGTTTTAAAACTTTTTATACTTTTTGGTGGGTTCATTATACAGGATAGGCTATAGCGACAGGAGGCCATTTGAACACAACATATGGTTTTGCCCAGCGCATTCCCCACTGGCTCGCATAGAGCTGACCTGTAATTGATTGCTGCTGTGTCCTATGGACATTTTTGAGATTGAAACGTGCAATAAACTTTATTTGGACTTTTACGCGATGAGGAGCCTTGTTTTGTCATACTGACAGTGTTATCCTACCGGGAGACCTGGGCGTGTGGAGAGAGGCTTGCTGGAGAGGCTGTGGGGTGGCCAATACCCCAGATGCGAGACTTGGCCTTGGTGGTCTTCTGATCCGGTGAGTTCACACCTGATGGGGGCATCTCCTGATGGTTTTATGCATCTATTTCTATAGAACTTCACCGCTGTGACATCTTTGAAGAAGCGCTTACTGATTATACAAAAAGCTGTATAACTGAAAATAAAGATATAAGAAATTTTTTTTTGCTACCAATGTTCTAGTAATTACCCCTACTACACAACCAATTCATATCATAATTTTTTTTCGCTTCAGTGTTTCTTTAAAGGGAACCCGAAGAGAGAGACATATGGAGGCTACCATAATCATTTCCTTTTAAACAATGCAGATTGCCTGGCTGTCTTACTGATCTTCTGCCCCTAGACCTGCCACAGACCCCGAACAAGTATTCTGATCAGGTGTTCTTACTCAAGTCTGACTGGATTTAGCTGCATGCTTGTTTTAGGTTCGAGATGCAGACACTACTGACCAGAAGGATGAGCAGTCTCATCCATCTCAAGTTAAACTTTAAATTGAATATACCGTATATACTCGCAAGCAAGCCAAATTTTTTACCCCCCAAAAGTGGCCCAAAAGTTGGGGGGTCGGCTTGCTTGCGAGTCATGTGTGTCTCCCCCCCGCCCCGCGGCCACCGCTGCCATTACCTATTACGTCGGAACACTGGCGCTGCTTCCTCTATCCCCGTCCTGCTCGTACGGTAACTAATTCACAGCAGCGCGCCCCACGGCGGCTGTTGTGATGAGGGAGGAAACCATAGAGAGCGGTTCCCATAGTAACGGCGATACACATCGCCGCTACAGGAAGCCGCTCTCTCTAGGCTTTCTCCCTCATCACAGCGGCCGCCATGGGGCGCGCTGCTGTGAATTAGTTACCGTACGAGCAGGACGGGGATAGAGGAAGCGGCGCCGGCTAAGGTAATAGCGGCGGCCGCGGGGGGAGCGGGGAGGGGCACTACCCACCCACCTACCCACCCACCCATACTGGGACTATACTAGCCAATAGCCATACTGGGCACTATGTTAGCTATACTGGGCACTATACTAGCTATACTGGGGCGCTACCTACCCATACTGAGCACTATACTAGCTATACTGGGCACTATACTAGCCATTCTGGGCACTATACTGGGGCGCTACCTACCCATACTGGGCGCTATACTGGAACACTATACTAGCTATACTGGGGGACTACCTACCCATACTGGGCACTTTAATAGCTATACTGGGCACTATACTAGCTATACTATTTTATTAATTAATAAATATTTTATTGAGATGTAAGTGCAGTGATTCTGGTTTGATTCCCCTGGAAAACCTTTGTTTTACCGCTTTTGGATGATCTGTATTTTCCGATCCGCCGGGATAGTCGGTGTCTCTGTGGTCCGCACCGGCACTGTCACTCGATGTCTGGGAAGTCCTGCGTTTACTAAGTAAAGGAAACTTATGCTTAATAGTCTGTCCCCTCAGCCCTCCAGACTGTTTTCTTTATGTCTTCAGTATAATGGTTCTCCATTTATATGTCGGCCCACCATTGTATCTGCTGTCACCAGTAAAGTTAATTCAGCAGACTCCTCATCTTTCTTCTTTTGGAGATGACCCGAGGCTTCCATTAGATCACTTCATTGAGCTCTTGGGCCTGCTAGAGAAAGCCGTGTGCTGTATAGGGTATGCTATATTCTGCCTCGTACAGTTTCGCGGGTGTCAAATAAAACTCCTCATCACGATAACCCAGTGAGTTCTGCCAGGACCTTTCTTCTAAAGTGATTCCATAAACCATCATGAGATGTCCGTAAGTGGAGTAATGGGAGACGCTGAGGGATGTGGCGGCTTCTTCTGGCGTTCTGTGAAGCCCTCAGCCTCTCTTATCTCCCACTCAAGAGAAAGCGTTCCTATAAGAGCCCTGACATTGCTGTTGCTGCAGAATGGGGAAGGTTTTGTCCTTGTCAATTAGTATCCAGAACACAGCGGTTATTCTGAATGAGAGCACCAAGACACATCTGCTCCACTCTCAGACTCTCCTTAATAGGTTTAATCACGCTGACAATGGCTGGACAAAGGCTATTTGGTGGTTTTCAACTTGAAGGTAACCCCGGACCAGTTTTTGTCCCCCGACAATCCACAGGACACAGCTATGTCCCATTGAAATGTAAAGTTTGTTTTATTTTAATTGGACAATATGTGCTCAGTCCACGGCCAACAATGGGCTTTACCCTTTCATGAAATGTGGAAGTGACCCGAAGGGCACAATTAGGAGAGATTCCTTCTCTCAGCAGGAAACCTAAGATAGCTGAAACATAAATAACTATATGATGAACTTGTGGTTTAGCCGCAGAGCCTCCCGTATGGATTCCTATACGTTGTAACCCCCTCCAATGCCCGTACACCTCGTCATGTGACCTGACAGACCACCCAGACTGGTGGATTGTTTCTCTTTCCAGGTCCCTCTGTGACGGATCTCCTCAGCGCTTTATTAATCCCCATTTCTACGCTACAGACATCAATTATATAAATATGTCTCTTTCCAAGCTTCAGAATGTAATGAATGCAGCCACCTGTGACATTTTAATGGTATAAAAACGGTGGCGCCAGTTATGACATTATAAGATGATACTGAATAATGGGGGGATTGGGAAATGTTTCCATCTCTCTGGATTGATCCCGGCAGGTTTTTCATCAATGCATCCTTTCCAGTCCATTTACGTGAACACCCACGGCCTTCCCAGCACTTACTTTTTCCCGGGGTGTGGGGGATGTGTGTGATCGCAGGAATGCAGAGTGGTGGGGATCTGGTAGGGTCACTACTCTGCAGTAGAACAAAGAGGTGGCATCACCGTGGGGGAAGGGGGGGGGGATTGCAGAGTGGGGATGGTCAGTGAGATGCAAACGATTTTGAGTTGATGCAAGATTATGCAGCTTGAAAATGGACCAATCAAATGTTACCTCAACATGATTTGATTGGTTCATGTTCAAGCTGCATAAATTTGCATCCAATATTTGCATAATTCTGCATAAACTCGAAATGATTTGCATCTCATTGACCATCCCTAGTGTAGAGCCAACGCCAGCTCACTCGCTGTAGCTCTGCCTCCATTGCTCACACACCACTGTAACTACGTAACTATGCTGTGCAGCGGGGTGCCATAGCGGATCAAAATGTCAGACTTTGTCCAACACTTTGATCCACATAGGCTGACGCTATGTCGGCTAGATGCAGCTACAGCTCCCCCTAGTGGCAAGAGGATGGGGATGGCAGCAATCAAAGTGTTGGACTTAGTACGACACTTTGCTCTAGAGATTTGGATGCTGTGTCGGATATTTTCCGGTAACTGCGCACTTAGCAGCAGCCATGTTTTCCTATGTCAGCATACGGTATGTCCGACATTGGCCCTGAACTGGAAATTGCCTTTGTCTTTTTTTTATTACTGTCTCTTTAAAAAAAAAAAAAACTTTTGTATGGATCAGTTTTAGTATGCAAATGTTAGTATGAATAACTGCTATCTAATTGGGTCCCACCCCTTTTTGCACCTCCATCATTCCATCCTATTTCCGGTTCCTGGTGGAATGTACCATATATGTATCTCATTGAAAACCTTTTCCCTACTAAATTTTTTAGGACCACTATCGTGAAAAAGTGTAAAATGTAAAATACATGTGTGTGCAAATGCATAAAATGTACATTTGTTGCAGAATAAAATATGCTTTACATTACTCTTTTTCCTATGTCGCTGTCACAGTAGGTTGTAATAATCTTACAGAACTGACAGGTTTTTGACTAATCTATCTCCTAATTGGGGATTCTTTATTTTCAAAGCACTTACGGAATGCCGGTTGCTCAGTCCAACTGCTATTCTGCTAAAATAGTGTGCAAGCAAGTGGGGAGCTGGCCGGCATTTAGATGCTTTCCAGGGAGTGCTTTTGTCAAAATAAAGAAAATAATATGGACCCCCCTCCCCAATAAGAAAATGGAATTCTCCAAAATCGGATTTTTATTCCCTACTGTATGCAGCAGCAACATAGAAGAAAACTAATTTATAGTGCATTTTAATCTGTGAGCATTGTACTTCTTACAAATATATGTACACATGTATTTTCAGTCCAGATAGTGGTCCTCCAACCTCCTAGCGGCAACCTCGAGCTACACTTGTGGTAGCTGCCGGGAGGTCCATGCAGAGCATTGCATGCGGCAGGTGTTCTTACTCATCTCCCGGGCGATCCAGGCGCTGGCGGCCATTCCTCTTCCTGTCCATGGAGGCTCTGCATCATGAGATCATCATGATGACAACTGACAATCTCACTAGAGGGTTACAGCGCCACCCAGAGGAGGGAAGACTGCAGCGCTGGATCCCAGGGAGGTGAGTCAGTGCAGGGGCGGCTCCAGGCTCTCTGGTGGTATGATTTATTTTTTTGTTGTTGCTTTTAGGTTCTAAAAGCACATGAAAAAATTGTACCTCTTTTAGACCCTAAAATCAGGAAGGAATTATACCACCAGGGAGGTTAATGTACTAACCGATGGCGTAGCTAAGGTGCAATGGGCCCCAGGGTGAGTCTTACTTTTGGCCCTCTCAAGCTCTCTACATGTAGCAATTGATATGGAGCCACAAAGGCGGCTGCAGCCCAAGGGGGTACCTGGACATGAAACGGGTTGCTACATATGAAAGAGAAATCTGCAAATGTGGAGCAACACATGGAAAAGGTAAACTGATTCCCAAGGGAGCTGTTCATGAAAGTGAGGGACTGCTGTACATGGATGATACACATGGAAGAGGGAGCTGCACATGGAATGGGAGAGGCACTGCTGCACATGGGAGGGGTGCCCCAACATACTTAGCCTAAGTACAAATCCGGCATTGTATGGAGCACCAAAACCTGCCAAGGGCAATCACCGTGTCAGAGAGGTGAGAGAGTTAATACAGCGGTTGCAGGATGGTCACTGGGGGAGGGGACTGTCTGGTCTAGGGGCCCCAATGCAGCGGTAACCTCTCCATGCCCTATTACTAGGCCACTACTGGCTGGGACTGGAAACTTTAATGTTAACACAAGTCCAGATAGCTGTCTAGCTGTCCTCTCAGCCGCTACGCTACCCAAATAATATAATAAAGCCAATAACTGCCTGGTGTAGAACCAATTTCACTGATTAGTTTATCTGGCCTGGGAAAAGTGGAGTTTAGGGTTTCCAGTAGGTCTGAATTAATCACAGAAAACGTTTGTGAGTCACACATGCAGCAGCGAGTTAATCACGTCTTTAAGTGGCCGCGTTTGACAATCCGTGATGCATTCTTTGTTCTGCGATATAATTGAAACCAGTTTTTTTAGTGAGAAGCCGTTTGGCACTTATCTTGATGAATGTTTGTAATTGTGGATAAGAGTGAAAGGTTACAGGAGAGCCCATGTTCAATGTCTGCAGATTGACAGAGCCCAAACATGAGCTGACAATGCGATCACACCGCCCTCCCCTCTATAGCATGATGGGGAATTCATAATCCGCTTCCATTGCCAACCCCACTTCTTCCATCACAGATAAACTGCTTTATGAGCTTTCCTGTAAGAAAGTCATTTGTGTATTTTTTCTGGTTTAATCACTGGACGGGAATATACAGATGATTAGTTGGTTTATAGATAAGATGGTGATGTTGGCTGGGTCTGGTCCTCATGATACACATAAATAAGGGGAAAAAAGTGACTTGAAGTTGAATAAAAGTTCTGAGGGAAAAAAAGTAGTTGTGATTGTATTGGGGCAACCAATCAGAGATAAAGCTTCTCTCGCCACTCCTCCTCCTCCTCCATTGCAGTCATTTTCCTTTTTGGCGGTCAATCCACAGAGGCAGAGCCCAGCCCCTCCCCACCCCTGATCACAGCATACGTCCGAGTGTTTGTGACATCATCACTATATGATTTTTCTGAGTTCTAGAACAGCCCGTTTTTTTATGAGAATTGAGCCCCCCCCTATACACACACAAATAAAGGGATAATCTACCCCTCCAGTACGCAATGCAGGAACAACTCGTGCCTGTGTTGGGCTCCATTTAGGCTTGGAACATGCTGCTACTAAAAGGATTATGTAGAAGCTTTCCAGAGGCGCCAATAGAATAAAAGTCACTTAAACGAGCTTAAAACTGATGGGGCAGTGGTGGGCCTATCCCATCCAAGCGGACAAAGCAAACAAAGGAAGGACTGTGGCATCAACAGCCAAACAACAATTTATTTATACTCCACAGTAAAAATAGGCAACACATTTCACGGGCTCAATCCCGCTTCATCAGGCCAATCAGAAAGGAGCATACAGCTTATCAGCATCAAAACCACCACGAGCGCCTCTACTAAAAGGAGGCAGTATAAGGGCCCATACTCGCTATTTGATTTTTCCGACTGGCAAATTTTTGAGTGACGAGCGATCGTTTCCACGATCTTGCGTTGTTGGTACAGGTGCGTGATTACGCAACGCTTAGTGATGCGCATCGGTTATGACAATCATGGCGAATCGGATCTTTAAGATCCACAACGACTCTCGCGCAAAGTACCGCGATAACTTGAAGTCTCGTTCGCTCCCATTGCATGATGCCCCGTATACATGCCGCCAGGTCGATGGATTGGGGAGCGCTCATCATCATGGGACGTCGCTGGGATCAATCTTCCTTGGTCGTGAGGTGAGTATTCAGCTTTAAAGGGAACCTGTACTGAGTAAAATTATTTAAAATAAACACATGCGGTAACTTCAAATGAACATTATATAGTTACTTTAACCACTTCACCACTGAGGGGTTTTACCCCCTGACCACCAGAGCAATTTTCACCTTTCAGCGCTCCTTCCATTCATTCGTCTATAACTTTATTATTACTTATCCCAATGAAATGAACTATATCTTGTTTTTTTCACCACCAATTAGGCTTTCTTTAGGTGGGACATTATGCCAAGAATTATTTTATTCTAAATGTGTTTTAATGGGGAAATAGGAAAAAATGTGGGAAAAAATTATTTTTCAGTTTTCGGCCATTATAGTTTTTAAATAAAGCATGCTACTGTAATTTAAACCCATGAAATGTATTAACCCATTTGTCCCGGTTATAAAACCATTTAAATTATGTCCCTATCACAATGTTTGGCGACAATATTTTATTTGGAAATAAAGGTGCATTTTTTTCAGTTTTGCATCCATCCCTAATTACAAGCCCGCAGTTTATAAAGTAACAGTGTTATACCCTCTTAACATAAATATTTAAAAAGTTCAGTCCCTAAGGTAACTATTTATGTTTTTTTTTTATTGTATTTTTTTTTTTTAATTACAAAAAAAAAAAAAAAAAAATTGGGGAGTGTGGGAGGTAATGAGTTAATTTATTGTGTAAATGTAATGTTTGTATATGTAAAATGCTTTTAGGGTGTAGTTTACTATTTGGCCACAAGATGGCCACAGAGTGTTTGTTTACATGCGACCTGTAAGCGTCCGGAAGGACGCTTACAGGAAGCAGTAGGAGGCTGGGAGACTCACAATGATCGCGCTGTTTCTGAAAGAAGCAGCAGATCATTGCGGGGGCTTAGATCAACGAACGGGAATGGATTTTCCCGTTCATTGATCTCCGGGCGGGGCGGGCGGCGGCGGCGTGCACGAGCGGCGGGTGCGCGCGCACGAGCGGCGGGAGCGCGGACAGCGGCGGTAGCGCGGAAGGTACGGATTTCTCCGTCCCTGGTTTTTTAGGAGGGAAAAAAGGGGCGGAGAAATCCGTACGCGTGGGGGTAAAGTGGTTAACATCAGTTCCTCTCAGAAGCTCACCATTTTCTTCTGACAATGATCCCTTCCAGTTCTGACAACATTTTTACAGAACTGAAATATATCAGTTGCTGTCAGTTACAGCTGAGAGGAGAACTGATGTGTCCATGTTTCCCTATGGCTCAAGTGGGCGATATTACAGTTTAACTGTGTGCTGACCAGAAAGCTGTTATGGGGTAATGGCCATTTTCAAAATGGAGGACGGAGAATTCCATTGATCACAGTGGACAAACAGGACACAGGAGAGGAGAAAGAGATTGAGGAGTAGACTACATAGGAGGTAAGTATGACTTGTGTATGCTTATTTTGACTTTTAACTTTCAGTTCAGGTTTTCTTTAAACAAACCAGTTTGGCAGAAGCCCATACTCTCTTTTTGAAGTTACATTTCACTTTATAATCCATGCTCTCTACAGAAAATCTTAAAGAGGAACACCAGTGAAAATAATGTAATAAAAAAGTGCTTATTTTTACAATAATTATGTATAAATGAATTAGTCAGAGTTTGCCCGCTGTAAAATCTTTCCTCTCCCTGATTTACATTTTGACATTTATCACATGGTGACATTTTACTGCTGGCAGGTGATGTCAGTGGAAGGAGATGCTGCATGCTATTTTGGCAGTTGTAAACTGGTGGCTGGATGGTGTAATGGTTCAGGGCTCTGCCTCTGACACATGAGACCAGGGTTCCAATCTCGGCTCTGTCTGTTCAGTAAGCCAGCACCTATTCAGTAGGAGACCTTAGGCAAGTCTTCCTAACACTGCTACTGCCTATAGAGCGTGCCCTAGTGGCTGCTGCTCTGGCGCTTTGAGTCCGCCAGGAGAAAAGCGCGATATAAATGTCTTGTCTTGTCTAAACAGCTGTTATTTCCCACAATGCAACAAGGCTCCCACAGTGTGATGTCAGAACCATGACCCTGACATCACACTGTGGGTGGGGTTTCACAATATCCGCCACACAGACCCCTCCAGTCAGACAACTGGTATTCATTTAAAAGGAAAAATCCATATCCTTCTCAGTTTAGGTTTTCTTTAACGCTTCTCTACATGGGCAGCCCATCCCAAAATGTCACGCCAGAAATGGTATTAGATGGAGTAGGTCCTGGTGACTTGGGGCATTCAACATGCTTGGGCTCACAGGGAGAGCAGGGAAAATAGAAAAATCAGACAAAATAAATAGTGTGAATGGTGTGCATTGCGCCTTTTTCTCACTCTATATTATTGTGAGGCTTTTTCAAGATGGTCGTTGCCAGAAGACTCCATTCATGGACATTTTTTTGTCTTTTTGGCGGTTCTGCAGCTTTGCCTTTAGCGGAAGGGGTTTGTGTCCTGAAGAGGTCGCATGACTGCTATGGACGTGCTTGCCTTGTTGGTTGTGTACTCTTCCCATGATCTGAAGTCAGTTCTCTTTTTTCATGGAGGATGGGGGATAAGAAGATGGAGAATTGCAGTAAGGAGAAAGACCATAGTGGATTGGGGCTGAGAACCAGAGAGGGGCTCCTATAGGTGGACACTGATGAGAAGCAATGGCCTGCACCAATTATAATCGATCGAATAGATTCTATCAAATCAGCCGATCGATCGATTTGCAGCCGATTTCGATCAACAGGATGGAAAATCTAGGTCGATCTGTTGCCAGCAGCATAATGTTGCATGGCCCATAAAGTTGCATTGGATCTAATGGTCCAATAATGCATTTAGATCAATTTCCAATACATTTCATCTTGAAATCTATTGGAAATCTGTTCCTAGTGTGTAGCACACATCAGATAGATTGCTGTCAGAGATCTATCTAATGGTTGAATCTGCTGCAAATCTATAAGTGTATGGCCACCTTAAAGAGAATCTTTAAGCAAAAAGCATAACATTCTATTCATTATGTTCTCCTGGGCCCCTCTGTGCTGTTGCTGCCACTCTCTGCTGCAATCCTGGCTTGTAATTAACAGTTTTAGGCAGTGTTTACAAACAAACTAACCAGCTTGTGATAGGCTCACATAAGCAGAGTGTGTGAGTCATACAGAGCCTGCAGGGGGCCTGCAGAGGGTGTGTATCACTTCTATCCAATCACAAGCAGCCCTGCACATTCCACACATTCAAGCCTTAGCCCAACAGAGCTGACAGAAGGAAACCGATTAGATCATATAACAGAGATAACACAGCCACTGTGCAATTAGGAAAGGCTGCAGTAAGCCAGAGCACATTAGAACAGGCAAAGGGACTTATAGGATAGAAGAACTAAGGCTGAACATTTTGTTACAGAGTCTCTTTAAGAGTGTCCAGGACGATGTCCAGGTTTGGAGCGTACAGGTATAGATTATCAGCACTATGCTGCATATATCACATACAGTACAACAGTGTTGCTTATGAACTTTCGCCAAAGTCATTTTTGCATCTAAAATGCTATTTTCGACTTCGAGAAAATATTTGCAAAAATACTGTATATTTTTGCTTAAAGGAAACCCGGGGTGAAAATAAATTTTTACTCAAAGGAAACTAATTTTTCATTCTGTTGCGAAAAATCTGTATTTTTATCGCAGAGATTCATGAATAGAGTGAAAAACTTTTATACAAGCGTGAAATTTTGCGAAAATGTGAAAAATCACAAACCTATTACAAAAATTTTTTTTCGATGGCATTTTTGCTCGAAAGTCGAATTTTTTACATTATTTTCGCGGAAATGAATCGGAAAGCAATATCGGCATTTTGGCTCATCACTGCAGTACAATGTATAGATTATAGGTCCGGCAGTACTGGATATACAGTACAGTATGTGTGTATATTACATTCAGTATAGATTACAAGCACTGTTCATACATAATCTGCAGTATATATAGTACAATATGTATGTGTTACATACATTCTATTCAATATATAGAAAGCACTACTCACACATAACAAGCATATGATACAGTACAATGTGTATATGGCACATGCAGTCTATATCACGTATCGATTATAAGCATTACTCATACATCACATGCACTATATACAATGTATAGAATATCCGTACTTCTCGTTGATCACATGCAGTTTATACAGTGTACAGATTTTCAGCATACAATGTATAGATTATTGGCATTTATTTTACATTGGGGTTTACAGATTCTCTCTGTTGCAGACAGGACCGGGATTACCACAATGCACTGTAGGCACATGCCTACAGGTGCCTGATGATGGAAAGGCAGCTCACTCCCCTCTCCGAGCGCCTCCCTCCTGCCTTCCCTATGCAGAGTCCCAAGCAGAGCGTAAATGGGAGGTTACTCAACTGGGTCTCGGCATTCCACAGATTGCCCTTCAGTCGGGGGCACCCCTAGCTACCTGATACTTGGGGGTACCTCTAGCTAGTTAAAATTGAGGATAGCTCTGTCTACCTAATACTAAGGGGCACCTGTAGCTATGACGGGCAGGGGAAGTAAGGGAGAAGGGCCAGCTGTGCCAGCCAGCACTACTTGTGTTGCGAATCGGCGGGGATTTACAGGTTCATGGAGGGCAAAGTCTAGGGTGCCAGGACATCTAGGCCTACAGGCTCCTGTGATGCAAATCCAGGCCTGGTCGCAGACATTTAAAGAGAAACCGGAAACGGCCAGGACCTTGGTCCTGACATCACTCTGTGGGAGGGATTCCACCACAAAATCGGCCACACAGACCCTCCAGGTGATCTACTTAAAGGAATACTATCAATACCTAAGTGTTATAAAATGACAATGTACAAATAATGTCTAAGTAGCTGTGTAAACATTTTCCTATTTTTCATGTTAAAAATCAGAGGCAAAAGCTTTAATTCATTGTGTGTAGGATTTAGCTCTATTGGGACAAATCATTTGCAAAGGGGTGTCTGCTTCACTACTCAGCCAGTGCTATTTTTTTGCATATCGGGCTACAGAGTTTTTATCCCTGAAAGCCAAAAAAAATATAAAAAACTGTTGAGTCACTGACAATTACACGTTTAAAACAAGTTACATTTCCTCTGCTCTCTTGCAGACAGTTTAGAAACATGCAGCTTCTTCTGAGATCTCTCTGACACACAGTTACACACAGAGATAACCGTGAGGGAAATCTCCCCTCACCTCATTAGCTCTCCCATCAGAAATGAGCAGACAGTGTGGTCAGTTCACAGTGAAAGGAATTTGTTACACTAAACAAAAGAGATAATCAAATAAAATGTATACATCATTATTGACCAGCACTTCAGGAACTCTCTCCACTCAAGTTAAAAACACGTTAATCGATAGTATCCCCCTTTCCCATTTCCTAATGGGAAAAGGGGAATCGGCTACTGATCAGGATGAAGTACAATTCTTGGTTGCAGTTCCTCTTTATTATACTGTATACATGATATAATGTATATTCTTTGCACCGTTCTCTCTCTATAAGCTGCCATAGTGGGCTGGAGGGGTGAGGGGTCTGGCAGTGTCATTGGAAGCGCAGTTAGATGTAACAATCATAACGTGCTCGGCAGAGATCTCTACCTTTTAGGCTCTCATTACACAGAGATGATTGGTGTCAGCTTCAGGATTGCCTTAGTGGTATCTCATTCCCTAATTGGCAGCTTTCCATGGTGGCAGCCTGGGAATAGCACTGGCACTCTATAGCTGTGCAGCGACCTTAGAATGGGCCAAGAGCAGCCTCGCTTTCCATGGAATCTCCTATCACAGCTATTTATACCCCGGCTCTGCTGCTTATTATTACTCACTGCCTCTCTTCTCAGCCTGAGATTACACTGCCTGGCCTTAAAGTGGACCTGAGGCAGCATAAAACAAAGCAGATACTTACCTAAGAGGAGGCTTCCCACATCCTCAGTCAGACCACCGGCCCCCACCCTCTTCAGGTTCCCGCCCATGCTCCTCTTCATGCCCGAGCGTGACCATATTGCGCCTGAGTGACTATTGTGCCTGAGCGAGTACGGCCGTGGCTACACATTAAGCCCAAGCCAAAAGTATTGGCTTTGTGCGCATGGACAGCCGTACTTGCGCAAGTGCAGTACGGCTGCGGCCATACATGGCAGGGAATGTATGAGTTTTGTCCGGCTTGGTTCCAGGGGTGTCACTGGACTTAATAGGGCCCCCACCGTAAAACCAATAGCATGGGCTCCCTCTGGTCCCCGAGGGTCACATGATTGGGAGTTGGGGAATGGCAGCAGAGAGTGTTCTGCTATGAAGCAGCGTCTTCAGCCCTGGGCCGCTCGGGAGGCAGAGTCAGGCTGGTTCCTTAGGTGGCGGAAGTGTGGGGGGGGGGGGGCAGCACCCGCCTGGCCCATGAGTGGGGGGGCCACTGAGCTGGGGGGGGTACCAGCTAGGAAGGGAGAGCAGTGGTTGAGAGGGGGGGTCAGACCCCCCCCCCCCCACCACCTGGGGCTCCCCCTCCAGCTATTTGCCCAGTGTTTAAGAAGTCAGTCAGAAAAGAGTGGGGAGGACAGCCTTCCATTGCAGGAGGTAACGCGGCAGTGGAACGCAACACAGGAGTGGAAGAAGGAAGGTGAGTCATTACTGTCCTCCCCCACTCACTTCTGATTGACTACTTAACCCATTCGCGTTCCGTCGTTTTCACTTGAGAAATGTTCACCTCCCATTCATTAGCCTATAACTTTATCACTACTTATCACAATGAACTGATCTATATCTTGCTTTTTCCGCCACCAATTAGGCTTTCTTTGGGGGGTACATTTTGCTAAGAGCCACTTTACTGTAAATGCATTTTAACAGGAAGAATAAGAAAAAAACGGAAAAAATCATTATTTCTCAGTTTTCAGCCATTATAGTTTTAAAATAATACATGCCTCCATAATTAAAACTCACGTATTGTATTTGCCCATATGCCCCGGTTATTACACCGTTAAAATTATGTCCCTATCACAATGTATGGCGACAATATTTTATTTGGAAATAAAGGTGCATTTTTTCCGTTTTGCATCTATCACTATTTACAAGTTTAAAATAAAAAAATATAGAAATATTTCATCTTTACATTGATATTTAAAAGGTTTAGACCCTTACATAAATATTTACATGTTTTTTTTTTTAATTGTAATGCTTTTTTTTTTTTATATTAAACATTTTATTTGGGTATTTTTGGGAGGGTGGGATGTAAACTATAGTTTTATAATGTAATTGTGTGTTGTTGTTTTTTTTTTTTTACTTTTAGTTGTAGTTTTACTTTTTGACCACAAGATAGCGGCCATGAGTTTGTTTACAGCTTCCGAGAGAAGCTGTCGCTTTTTCAGCGGGGGAGAGGAATCAGTGATCGGGCACCATAGCCCGATACATTGATTCCGTGGCTACCGAATCCGCGGCCGGGAGTGCGCGTGCACGCGCGCGATCGGCCGTGGGAGCGCGCATGGTTCCTGGACGTAGTTTCTACGTCCAGGAACCAAAATAGGTTAAACACTGGGCAAATAGCTGGAGGGGGGAGCACTGTCGGGGAGAGGGGGGGGGGGTGTGCCTGCTGCTCCCCCTTCCTGGCTGCTACCCCCTCCAGTCGGGTGACCTATACTGGGGGGAATGTTGCTACCTATGGAGGTGGGGGGCAGCATCTTCACAAGTTTGCCTCAGGCGGCAAAAAGTCTAGGTCAGGCCCTGAGCGTCTGGAAGCACGAAAAAAATGACACGCTACTCACTACACTGCATGGTGGGAGGAGGTGGCAGGGACTTTTTTTTGTGAGCGTAAGGGGAGGTTTTTTGCTAATTGGCTGCACTTGCAGTTCGGAAATGGGAGGAAGAGGGGTCCCCAAAGCCTCTGGGGCCCCCTGTGATAGCGGGTTCTCAAGGGTGATTGTTATGCCCATGCTTGGTTCACACATTGAAAGTGTACAGTACCTGTCCTGTCAGTTTTGTATCAGTTTTATGTCCGTTTTTTATGGCTTGGTTAACACACAAATAGTGTACAGTTCCAATCCTGTCAGGTAAAACTGATGCAAAACTGACAGGACTGGATCGTAGATGTACAGATTTATGTGGGAACCAAGCCTAAATGCAGAGTAGATACAGGGATGACAACCAATACTTACTATGAAAGATACAGACACAAAAAGAAAACAGACATCTGGGAAAATACAAGCCCAGAAATCATGGACGGAGCAGAAAGAAAATGGAGTAAGGAAAAAACCCACTGAACACCAGGGAAGTCATAAAAACACAAAAAAAACAGAATGAAAGAATAGAAATGGGCAAAGAAATCACTATATACAAAAAGTAAATACAGGCACAGAAATGAGCAGTTCTGCAGAGCCCCCCCCCCAGGGAGATCTGCCGCTCTCCTGTCTGCTGATAGATGTACAATGGGAATTACCTGAGCTCTGTCTGGATGTACAAGAGAACCCCAAGACCTTCAGCTGTGGTAAGTGAGGCGGCGTCGGGGGCATTCAGACATATGGTTACGGTTTACACACACTGAAGTGATCTTGCTGAACATATTTCTTGATGCGGAGCAGTCTCATTTTTTATATGTTATGCTGGTAAACTGTATTCTTTCCCTGCATAACTGCTATTCCTATTCTGAGGCTCGTTGTGGGATGTGAGGCTGTTATTATGGGCCCCAAGCTGTACATGGTGGTTGCTGAACTCTATAAATGTATAACCGTGATTCTGTGCCAAACCATTGCTTAGTATATAGGCCTTCTCATGTGGTGTGTACAACTTGCTGAATGCAATGCTCTGACTTATATAATGCTTCAAGTGTTCACCCCAAGTTGAATCAGTATTCTGTATATTTAGTTTTATTTTTTCTTTTAACCCAGGGGTGTCAAACTCCAATACAAAGTGGGCCGAAACTGAACACTGGGATCTAGTCGCGGGCCAACCTCAATGTCTACTGGCCACCTTATAAAGTTCCTTGGTGTCTAATGACTTTCCCCCAAGTCCTATACAGTTCCCTGGTGTCTAGTGTCCCTCCTCCCTCCACTATACAGTTCCCTGGTGTCTAGTGGTTCTCCTCCCTCCACTATACAGTTCCCTGGTGTCTAGTGGTTCTTCTCCCTCCACTATACAATTCCCTGGTGTCTAGTGGTTCTCCTCCCTCCACTATACACTTCCCTGGTGTCTAGTGGTTCTCCTCCCTCCACTATACAGTTCCCTGGTGTCTAGTGGTTCTTCTCCCTCCACTACACAGTTCCCTGATGTCTAGTGGTTTTCCTCCCTCCACGATACAGTTCCCTGGTGTCTAGTGGTATTCTCTCCTCTACCCTATACAGTTCCCTGGTGTCTAGTGGTTCTCCTCCCTCCACTATACAATTCCATAGTGTCTAGTGGTTCTCCTCCCTCCACTATACAGTTCCCTGGTGTCTAGTGGTTCTCCTCCCTCCACTATACAGTTCCCTGGTGTCTAGTGGTTCTCCTCCCTCCACTATACAGTTCCTTGGTGTCTAGTGGTTCTCCTCCATCCACTATACAGTTCCCTAGTGTCTAGTGGTTCTCCTTCCTCCCCTATACAGTTCCCTGGTGTCTAGTGGTTCTCCTCCATGCACTATACAGTTCCCTGGGGTCTAGTGGTCTTCTCTACCCTATACAGTTCCCTGGTGTCTAGTTGTCCCCACCCTCCCCTATACAGTTCCTTATTGTTTAGTGCTTTCCCCCTACCTCCCCGTATGGCTTCCCTGGTGATCTAGGTCTTCACCGACAATGTAGCTTCCCTGGTGGTCTAGAACGGGCCAAACCTAATGCAAAGGGGGCAAACCACTTGAGGGCCAAATGTAATGGCTCTAAGGGCCAGATTTTGCCCACGGGCCGGAGTTTGACATGTATGATTAAACTTAAGTAAAAACTTGTACCGTTTTTTGCTATCTGTATCCTGTACAAATAAATGTTTGTTAGTTTCCCTAACATCACTGTTAGAACCTGCTTCTATATCACCTTGCTTCGACACCAGTAACTTCTTACAGTTACGTCTCACAGACTGTGAGATCACTTGACTCTCCACACAGCAAGTAGGAGATAGACTTCCTCAGGCTTCTTCAATGTTTACATTATTTATTCAAGTAACAGAAATACAGATAGATACAGTTTATTATCTCCTGGCAAAGCAGACTTCCATGTTGCGTTACAGCTGCGTGAGTACCTTCCTGCTGAAGGTACCCAGGTCTTCTTTCGGTATCTACTCTATGTTACATCTAGACTACCTATGTACAGCATGCATTATATCAGCTTACAGAAAGGAATGAACATGCTTAGAAGTCCCAGTCAGCCTTGCGAGCTATTGCGAAAGTAAAGAGCAGAATGAGCTCCCATAGCTCCCTCAGCCTTTAATACTGACTAGGAAAGAGTTAAATATGACATCATCTTCGCCACCCCCTAGATCAGACTATTGGTGGACCCACTCGTGGTGTCATCATACACACCTACTTGATTAATAATCAATGAGGCTTCTGACCTATATGCAGGAATGTGGATATTTACATAACATGGCTGATGTTTATTGTTCTAGTGGCAGTACATGCGCAGGTCAGGGAGACCTGCGGCCTTGTACTAGAACAGCTTCTTGGTATGTTCTAGTTCTGCTGACAGAACTGCAGATTTTCTCTCTCAGAGAAAATCCCCTTAAAGGGCCGATCTGCACTCCAAGCCTTTTTGACTAACTCAGTCCAAATAACTGAGGCCTACTTAAATTATAACAATCACCACGGAATATCAAGAGTTTCAAGACTCCACAATGAAGTGTCCTGTTACCCAGTGGCGTAGCAATGGAGCTATGGGCCCCGGTGCGAGTTTTGAATTGCCCCCCCCCCCCAGCACTCTATATGTAACACTTGATACGGTGCAACAAAACCTGCCAAGGTCATCCACAGCATTAGAGGTGCAAAAAGGGGATGGGGAATGGTGTGTTACTGATTACTACTATTCAAGGCATCTATAGAAGTGATTATTACTACCACAGGACCAATCAACAGCTAATTCTTTGGTTGAGAAAGAGCCCCATGGGGCCACTCTGGCCCAAGGGCCCCCGATACGGCCGCTACCTCTGCAACCCCTATTGCTACGCCACTGCTGTTACCTCTGTTCCAACTTTCAGGTCACATAATTAATAATGCAGTTACAGCTACAGGTTTTATTTAAAGGTCACCTGACCTGAGGCAAAGCTAACAAAGGTAAGCACAGAGGTATGTTCATGTTAGATCCACAAATCTCTGCACATTGTCCGTTCTGCTACTCATTCCTCCTGGTCCCTTAAATTGCTCCTTGAAAAATGTGACTTTTGACTAAAATCTTATTTTCAGACAGGAAGAGGCAGGCCTAGGGAGTGTGACTGGGGGCGGAGAAGCAGAGGGAGTGGGAGGGTGATGAGAGGGAACATTGTGGCAGGGCTGCCTCTTCCTGTCTAAAAATGTTACTAAAAACTCAAAAATGTCTAGGTGTGATTGAATCTGGGGGGATGAGGAGAGGAAAAGACAACGTACAGAGGTATGTGTATCCAGCATGAATCTACCTCTGTGCTTACTTTAAGTAGCTTTGCCTCGGTATTAGGTATACCTGAAAGAAAAACGTATTGGTGTTATACGTCAAAAGCGAGGTGTAGTGAGGGGCGGCCATCGTGTGCCCTTGGACACTTTTTTTTACAGCATCCAGCCCTAGGCATGGACCTTCAAAGGTAAACAAAACTTCTAATTGGCCTCCTTATTTTCAACAAAGCCACTGACTGGCTAGGGCTTCAGCATCAATGAGTATCCTGTATTTACTGTAAAAAGCACTTAAAGGAATATTATCGATACCCAAGTGTTCTAAAATGACAATGTACAAATAATGTCTAAGTAGCTGTGTAAACATTTTCCTACTTTTCATGTTAAATATCAGAGGCAAAAGCTGTAATTTATTGAGGGTAGTATTTAGCTATATTGGGACAAATCAATTGCAGAAGGGGTGTCTGCTTCAATGCACAGCCAGAGTTGCATATCAGACTACAGAAAGCAAATATCAAACATATTAAACTCTGAAAGCAAAAACAGTATGAAAAGCTGTGACAATTAGTTACATTTCCTCTGCTCTTTTCAGACACCTCAGTCAGAAACACAGGACACAGGAGCTGCAGCTGTTCTCTCTGTCACACCCAGAGTTACACATAGAGTTAACTGATCAAGTGTGAGGGGAATTTCCCCTCTCCTCATGGCTCAGTCAGCCCTCAGTTTGTCAGTAAAGTTTGAAAGTATTTTTCTAACAGTAAACAAAGAAATTGCTACTAAAATGTATACACCAGTACTTAGCAGCACTTCCCAAACAATTCCTGTGTCAATTGAAAAAAATATGTGAATCGATAGTATTTCTTTAAAGGACTCCGAGCTCTAAATAAAAACGAAATTGGTACTCACCTGGGGCTTTTTGCATCCCACCGTAGGTCGGGAGGTCCCACGGCGTCCATCTGGCTCTTCTCCCAGGGCCTGGACAGGAATGGCTCCCGGCGACACTGGACCCGAGTGTCGGGCTCCTTCTTCCTGAAACGTCACGTCTGTCGTCACCATGCCGGCCGCCTCGCATCATCACGGAGGTTGGCGTGACAGTACTGCGCATGCGCAATTAAACCGCGCATGCGCAGTACTGTCACGCCGGCTGCCGTGATGACGCAAGGCGGCCAGTGTGGTGACGACAGACGTGACGTTTCAGGAAGAAGGAGCCCGACACTCTGGTCCAGTGTCGCCGGGAGCCGCCGGGGAGCCATTTCTGGCCAGGCCCTGGGAGAAGAGCCAGATGGACGCTGTGGGACCTCTCGACCTACGGTGGGCTGCAGAAAGCCCAGGTGAGTACCAATTTCTTTTTTTTTTTTAAAGCTCGGAGTCCCTTTAAAGTAGTATGAAACTTAGCGTTTCTTCTTTGCTCTAAAAGATTATTTACACCATAAAACCTATTACCACAAAAAAATGGTAGCAGAACATCATTCAAACAGTTAACACAGCACTTTCTTTTTCAGTGAGCAGCTTCTGACAGCATCCAAAGATGTGATATCTTCTTATCTAGTTGTAGCTTTAAAAGGAATATAAACATTGGCAGAGTACTGGGACCAAGTTGCCTCACATAGGAAAAGTAGAGACAGCTGAGAAATGATCACCATATACATTTAAATATATGAATACAGCAGCTATGTGACAAAATGCTTTGGCAGCTTTCAGAGCAGATAAACTGTACTTTAGGAACTTGTAATTTGTAAACAGGCACTATTATTTGTGCACAAAAGCAAATATGGTAACTTTATGGGTAATACAATGTTGGAAAACACATTTTTATTGAATGTTATGACAAAGTTTTATCCAACTTTAAGTCAATTTCACCTGTTCCTCGCTAGTGATTACATATGAATCTAGCCAGTCTTGCACTTTACATGTGGCTGTATTATTATAAAGATGAGATCACGGTGGACAAGTGGTTACTTTCCATACTAGAGTTCCAGTTAAAATTCCAGACAGGACACTCTTTGAATGAAGCATATTCTCCCTTTGTTTGCACATCAGGCTGATTCCACACCCCCATATGTCCAAAAAACATGCTGGTATGTTAGCTGTCCTTGGCTCAGAGTTTCATTGTGACTGGACCTATACAGTCTATAAAGTCCAACATATGAAGTGTCAGAAGCAGGGCCAGGGTTAGGCCTAGGCCACCTAGGCCATGGCCTAGAGCACCACAGGAGGAAGGGCACCAAAGCAGCAGGCTAAACTATTGCAGCATTTACAAGCTTGCAAATGCTGCAATGCAGGGAGATCAGGCAAGCGCCTGACCGTGGTACTCTGCTACTAGCTGCTTGTGCAGCAGCCACCTTGCTCCCTGTGCACGACGCTTGCATTGTGGCGGGCGGCTATAGACTTGGGCAGCAATGAAGATGGAAAGGAAGAGGAAGCTTCTGCACTGGAGAGGAGCGGAGAAATGAGTGACGTAGATGACTGCTGCAGTGTGAAGGCGAGCTGGCTACCTATAATGAAAGGTGGGGAGTGGGTAAAGAAGGGATTAAAGGTAGCCATACACTGGTCGATTTGCCATCAGATTCGACCAATAGACAGATCCCTATCTGATCGAATCTGATCAGAGAGGGATCGTATGGCTACCTTTACTGCAAACAAATTGTGAACCGATTTCAGCCTGAAACCGTTCACAATCTGTGGTGGTGGTGGTGGTGCCGCCACTTCCCCCCCATCCCGCATACATTACCTGCTCCGCCGGCACGACTCCCGGGTCTCCGCTCTTCTTCTCCGCTCTGGTCTGCTCTGGTCTCCGGCATGCTTCCCTTCTTTCTGTCTGGGGGAAGTTTAAACAGTAGAGCGCCCTCTACTGTTTAAACTTCCTGCCGGGACAGGAAGAAGGGAAGCATGCCGGAGACCAGAGCGGAGACGGAGAAGAAAAGCGGAGACCCGGGAGTCGCGCCGGCGGAGCAGGTAATGTATGCGGCTCTATTGCGTCGGTCGTCGGGCACTCGAACGCCGCTAGCGATGCGCTCTTTACCCGCGGGCTATCGACGGTTATTTTCCGCACGGCGCGATCGACGGGATCGGACGGAATGGATCGAAATTCGGCGTGTAGCGTGAACGATTGGCAGCAGATTCGATCCCAGTGATCGAATCTGCTGTCGAAACGGCGGCAAATCGGGCCAGTGTATGGCCAGCTTTAGGGAGTCATCTGGCTACCTATACTGGAGGGAAAGGGGGAAAAGTAATCTGGCTACCTATACTAGGGGGTCATCAGGCAACCTATACTAGGGGGGAGGGGTCATCTCGTTACCTATACTGAAGGGGGGCGGCTGGTGACAGTGGCCTAGGGCGGTAAAGAGTACAAATCCGTCCTTGGTCAGCAGTATATAAGTACAGAAGGAGAAGGCATGCAGTACTTTAGAACTGGTTATTGTACTGTTAAAGGAAGGCAATGCCTGTCTCTGCAGTTCTTACTATTTTATTAGTGATATTTTAAGCAGAGTCAGTTGTGTCTCTCGGCTTCCTCATCTGGTTTATGTCCTCCATAGTTCGGGTGCAGCATGGACATGATTCAGGCTAATAAATAGTGAATTCATGGAGAATATCATCTGTCCAGGAAAATGTTCTCTGTATGGATTTGCAGGCTGCTCACCATAATTAAAGCATTTTTTTTTGTTCTTTCGTTATTGGCTCCAGGAAGCTACTTTCTCCTACTATAAATTATATCGATGACTTTTCCAAGCAATATCTGATGGAACTGGAGATACCCGCGGCTTCCTCCGCCAATAAGCCAGCCAACGAGCCTCATGAATCTGCTCAATATTAGCGGCCACTTCTGGAAACGAGTCCTTTTCTGGGGAAGTCATCAGTCAGATCCCGGCGGACCTCCTGGCCAGATATCAGCGCCTGTCCTTCATGCATTCAGCCCACTTGTAGCTCCACATAAGAAGCTAAACAAACATGGACTGCGTCTCATGCTCAGCTTCTCGGTGACATTATACCAGAGCAGATCCTTTTACTGTTTGAGTCATCTCAGACCACAAAAACCAAGAAAAACACATCATTGTATGGTATCCTTTTATATGGATAGTCTAAAACAATGAATTCTGGTCAGTCACCTCCATCCATGCAGAGAATCTATACGTAGATCACTCTGTAATCCTAGGGAAGCAGGAAAGTTAGACGTGGAAGACCACTATTGCAAAAATGGTAACATTTAAAATGCATGTGTATAAAATTCAAGGCCAGATTTATACTTTTTGTGCGTTGTATGTAAGTATGTTGTGGCTCCCATTCCATGTGCAGCCTCCTCTTCCATGTGTATCCTCCATGTACAGCAGCCTCTCTCTTTCACGAACAGCTCCCTTGAGAATCAGACAGTTTCCTTTTTCATGTGTTCTGCCCCATTTACACCCACTTCTTTAATGTTCAGTAGCCACTCCTTCATGTCCAGTAACCACTCCTTCATGTCCAGTAACCACTCCTTCATGTCCAGTAACCACTCCTTCATGTCCAGTAGCCACTCCATGTCCAGTAGCCACTCCTTCATGTCCAGTAACTACTCCTTCATGTCCAGTAGCCACTCCTTCATGTCCAGTAACCATTCCTTCATGTCCAGTAACCACTCCTTCGTGTCCAAGTTCCCCTTGGCCTGCAGCTGCCCGAGGCCTGGGCCTTCCTGAAAATGAAGATCTGTTCCAGAGTGAAATGCACTATTTGTGTATTGTTTTCTCATGTTGTTGTCACAGTAGGTTGTAAAGATCTGATAGATTTTGGACTAGTCCATCTCATGGAGAATTCTGAGGGTTAGCTTTATTTTCAAAAGCAATTAGTTAATAACAGTTGCTTAGTCCAACTGGCAAAATTGTGTGCAAACTAGTAGGAAGGGCACCCGGCATCTTTGAATAAATCCTTTCCTTAAAGTACCTTTGTCAAGAAGAATGGAGATAATAAAAATACCCCCCCCCCATAGGGAGATGGACTATTCCTAAACCTGTCAGATCTGTCACATTTTACTGCCTACTGAAAGCAACAGAAACATAGGAAGAAAGCAATTTATAGTGCAGTTTACTCTGGAAGAAATGTACTTCTGATAAGTATGTGTACACGTTTTGCATTTTGCAATTTTTTGTGATAGTGGTTCTTTAAGTTTATAAACAGACAGCTGCTTAGAAGATATTGCAACTAGTTTTTCTATGTGCCCAGAAGACATTGTAGTCCTGAGTTCAACCTCATGGTGTTCTTACAGCTCTCCGCAGTGGTGTAGCAATAGGAGATGCAGAAGTTGATACCGCACCTAGACCCCAGGACCAGAGGACACTTTTCAGCCAATATACTTGCTCCGTAACAAAATTTTCAGCCTTATTTCTTCTATAAGTTCCTATAACTGTTCTAATGTGGTCTGGATTACTGCAGCCTTTTCTAGTTGCACTGTCTCTGTAATATATCTAATCTTCCTTTCTTTGTCAAGCCTTGTCTAGCCAGGGAGGAATGCATTGCCTCTTCTGTGATAGGGAGAAGTTATGCACACCCCCTCCATGCCCCCTGCAGGCTCTGTATGTGTGCTTTGTTTATCCCTCACAGACCGGTCTCTACTCTCAGTTTTCTGAGTTTGTGAGGCTGTGGGGGGGAAGGAGCTGCTGCCTGTCAAATGCTAATCCCAGACTGGAGTGCTATAGCGCGCACTCCCGCTCGTTAACACGCCGCCGGCCGCTCGCCCGGAGATCAATGAACGGGAAAATCCATTCTCGTTCGTTGATCTAAGCCCCGCAATGATCCGCTGCTTCTCCGATAAGCAGCGCGATTATTGTGAAAAAAAAAAAAACTTTCCCAGCCTCCTAGTACTTCCTGCAAGCGTCCAGAAGGACGCTTGCAGGTCGCATTAAACAAAAAGTTACTGTTGCCATCTTGTGGCCAAATAGTAAAACTACACCCTAAAGCATTTTTCACATACAATAAATTAGTTTTACACAAAAAATTAACCCCTTACCTCCCACACTCCCCAAATTGTAATTAAAAAAAAATTCCAATTAAAAAAAATACATAAATAGTTATCTTAGGGACTGAACTTTTTAAATATTTTTAAATATTTATGTCAAGAGGGTATAACACTGTTACTTTATAAACTATGGGCTTGTAATTAGGGATGGACGCAAAACTGAAAAAATGCACCTTTATTTCCAATTAAAATATTGGCGCCAAACATTGTGATAGGGACTTAATTTAAACAGTTTTATAACCGGGACAAATGGGCAAATACATTTCATGGGTTTTAATTACAGTAGCATGCATTATTTAAGAACTATAAAGGCCGAAAACTGAAAAATAATAAATGTTTTCCTATTTTCCCATTAAAACACATTTAGAATAAAATAATTCTTGGCATAATGTCCCACCAAAAAGAAAGCCTAATTGGTGGCGAAAAAAACAAGATATAGTTCATTTCATTGCGATAAGTAATAGTAAAGTTATAGACGAATGAATAGACGGAGCGCTGAAAGGTGAAAATTGCTCTGGTGGTCAAGGGGTAAAACCCCTCAGTTGGGAAGTGGTTAAAAGCCAGGATCAAGGCTGGTTGCGGCGGAAATAGCAAAGAGGGATCCAGGAGATGACAGTGACTCGATTGGTATGTTTTTTATTGTACAAATCGGACAGTACAGATTATCTTTAAGTGGTTCTATATTGATAATGATCATTGAAAACTCCCCCGCCGCTGCTTACACCTGCAATTGTCTCTGGAAAGCAGGTTTTAGAGGCCCATGTCATGTGGTTGTTATATAAAGTGGGGGTGCAGTGTCAGATTTGACTGTAGATATTCCACTAGCTCTGTATTTCTTCCTGAAATGCGTAAACCAATGGCGGTACTGCTATAAGCATTTGCGGTGCTTTGATAGGTTGGTGGGCAACAGGAAGGGTTGGGGCAGTTGAGATCTTCTGTGACCATGAACTTGTTTTTACTGATCTTCAGACTCAGAGGAGGGTGGGAGTCCCATTGCCTTGTTTTCCTTTGTACCTCAGTCTGCTCTCCTGAATCTTGGTTCTTAGTTTTTGTTTAGTTTTTTTGCCATCTTGTTTGCTGTGTGTGTAAACATTAAAGGGGGAGGGGAGATGGGTCTTTCATCGGAAAGAGGCTTTATCGTTAAGATATCATTTAAGGTAGATGGAGGAATGTAGCCTATTGCTGAAACTACCAATGACATCATTGTTGCATAACTGAAGTATGATAAGTTTACTGACTTTAACCAAAACCTCCCATGGTGAAAATTAGCATATCACCCAAAAAGACATACAGATATTCCGGTGTGCTTTTCAGCTAGAAGAGTCTAATGCACTTTCTCTTAATCAAGCACAGAGAATTGCAACTTTTCATAACACATGGAACCTCACATTGGTATTTCACTTACATAGACTTGATACATGAGCAGTACTCAAAATACTGGAGGGGATGAGAACATCACAGAGTAGTGAAAGCGAAGATCCCTGATGAAAAGGCTACATCTCTTCTCCTCATTACTTTTCATTACAGTTGAAGCTCCTAAAGGTGCTTCAAGTCTTTGGGACACCACTGAAAGGAGACTGATGAGCTCATCCAGACCATAAATCCCTTCTTGGACCTGTCACTGAGTAACAAGATTACCATGGTCCCGTTTGTAGGTGCCAAGCCTTCTGTGTTCCCTTTCATGGGTGCCAAGCCTATCATGTTCCATTTCATGGCTGCCAGGCTTATAATGTTCCCTTGTGTCTGCGCTTCCTATGTGTCCTCTGTCTGAACTTCTAGTTTTAGTCTTATTTTCTGGGGACTATTTTCTCTATCGGCCAATCTTCGACTTGATATCACTACTAACTCTCTTGTTATGTTCCTAGGGGTTTCCTAATTGTACCCCAGAATTTCATGTATACATCCCTGGACCAGAAAGCCTATGCTGGTCATTAGATCAGTAATTACATAGTTGCATAGTTAGATTGGTTGAAAAAAGACATCTGTCCATCAAGTTCAACCAGAAAGAAAAAAAACAAACACTATCCTGAACCTGCACATATCCTACTTGATCCAGGGAAGGTGAAAAACCTTACAAAGTCTGGGCCAATTAGTCTTAAATGGAAAAAAATCCTTCCGACTTCAGCTATATAAATCCCTGGATCAACTCTCCCAGGAATTCCCTAGTAATTATAGCCGTCGATGCCCTTCAATGCAAGGAAAGCATCCAGTTCCTCCCTCATATATAGAGTTTGCCATAACTACTTTCTGAGGTAAGATATTCCAGATTTAAACCACTCTCATTGTTGTGAAGGACCCCTTTCTAAATAGATGACAAAAACTTTTTTCCTCCATACGCAGATCATGTCTCCCTGCCCGTCGTACAACCATAGGGGCAAAATGCTCATCTGCTGAGCTTTTGTATTGCCTTGTGATGTATTTATACATGTTACTCAAGTCGCCTCTCAGTCACCTTTTTTCCAAGCTAAATAAGCCCAGTTTGTCCAACCTTTCTTGGTATGTGAGCTCTTCCATCCCTCTGATTAATTGAGTAGCTATCCTAACATTTGTATTGTGCTTTTCTCCTGTCGGACTCAAAGTGCTGAAGAGCTGCAGCCACTAAGAGCGCGCTCAAGGGGCCACCCAAGGAAGTCTTGCCCAAGGACTTCTTACTGAATAGGTACTGATCCTAGCCAGGATTCGAACCCTGGTCTCCAATGTCAAAGGCCTCTGCCTTAACCAGAGCCCTTAACCAGTGCACTATCCAGCCGCTACTTAGAACCCAATTTGCCGGTCTTTCTACCCATTTTAAAAGGTCAATGTCTTTTCTAGAGAGTGGTGCCCAAAAAGGTATCCCATATGTGGCCTTACAAGTGATTTATACAGAGGGGGAGTAGTATACGAGCATCTCGAGATATTATTTCTCATTCTATGCATCCTAGAATTGTATTTGCTTTAGCTACTGCTTCTAATAGTGATGCTTTGTGGGTAATCTCTATCCTACTACTACGGTAGTAGGCTTGCTTTACTGAGGCTCAGATGAGTAAAGGTCACTCCTTATTGTTCTGAGCAGATGCTGCACAAACTCAACGGTAATTAAAGAATAAGCCGTGTTCCGTAACAGGATAACATAGGAAATTTGGAGAATGATCCTTTATTACGGTGCTGCCGAGTCTCTTTGTGTCTAACATGAAATCCGCTGTTTGCCAAACATTACAGAGTCCACATATTTTTAGCGCGAGTTCTCTTGAAATGTTGCAGACGGATTTGTGGTCACCAAAGAAAATATTTGCCAGCGTTGTTTTGCTGGACAGGAATGCGGCCTGAAGTTTTGGAGGTGACGACTGCAGCGCTTGTGGGATTGGCAGCGCCTCCTGAGATTCCCCCGTGGATAGTTTTCTTACAGGACAGGGACATGGAGGAGTCAGAAAGGTGCCAGAGACCATAACAAGCAGCATAACATGCTTCCACAATAATGCATAAACAAGGGAACACAATGCAAACTACAAGCCTTCATATTAAAGTTTTGTATGAAGCTCAGCATTTCCTCTTAGCTCTAAAAGATTATTTTAGCATATAATCTACTACCATGAAAAATTATAGCAGAACAGTATTCGAACAGTTAAACACAGCACTTTTCAGTGGACAGCTCCTTGCTTCAGTGGAAAGCTTCTGGCCACATCTGCAGAGGTGATAACATTATCTTTTGTTTACATTCCTTTGTCAGATACATTTAGTAAACATTAGCAAACTGCCCAAACTGAGCTGTACTGAGCTGAGGCAATATTACTTGTGCACAAAATAAATGTATGGGTAATAAAAAGTAGGAAAACACATTTATATGGATGTTATATTCAATATAACCTATTGAATGTTATGTCAGAGTTTTATTCCACTTTAAAGCCATACTTCAGTCTCCTTTTTCAAAGTGTACCTATAAGAAATAAAACACAGAGTAGGGACACCAAGAGCCAAATCTAGTGTAGTATGTACTGGTAGTTGAAATAAAGTATGATAGCGTAATAAGCTATACTCACAAAGCAGGGTTTCCTCCAAGGCAACCACTGTATAGGCAGGTGGGGCCTGGTTCTTCTACTGACCACAGATGCTATTGCTCCGTTCTTATTGCCCGATGAAGCAGGATCAAGCCTGCGAAATGCGTTGCATTGTCCCCCCGGAGTATGTAAATAAACTTGTTGTATTTGACAAACATATTGGCAATTTTTGTGTCTGCTTGGAGGAGGTAAGTCCACCACGGCCTCCCCATGTTTTTAAATTTTAGATTATTTTATCCTTTTGGCGCTTCTGTATCCATACTACGCTATAAGAAATAAAGTAAACAATAGATACTTACCTCAGTAGAGGGAAGCCTGTGGATAATCCTGTTGTGCCCTACTGTTCCCAGGCAGGGTCCATCTGAACATATCCGGCAAGATCTTGTTAGATATGTCCTCAGAGGCCGCACTTCCCTCCGTGAACAAGTGTGACCATACTGTGCCTGTGGGAGTTCGGTCCACACTTCAGCAGTAGCCCAAAGGCTATGCACTCTGTGCAAGTTCAGACCATGCTCAGGCAGATGCAGTATGGCCGCATTCATACACGAAGGGGAGCACAAGCACAACTGCAAACTAGGGGATTGTCCCAGGCAGCAGTAATGGGGCCTAGGGCAGGCATGGGCAAACTTAGCCCTCCAGCTGTTAAGGAACTACAAGTCCCACAATGCATTGCAGGAGTCTGACAGCCACAGTCATGAGTCATAAAGGCAAATGCATTGTGGGATTTGTAGTTCCTTAACAGCTGGAGGGCCAAGTTTGCCCATGCCTGGCCTAGGGTGTTCTGGAAAGCCTCTGGAGCACCCAGAGGCTTCTCACTATCAAGAAAGGTACCTGTTTTTTGTTTTATTTTTTTACTTTTTTTTTGCCTTACTTTTCTTTAATGCACGTGATAGTAAATGTATTTAATTGGCAAAGCACAATTTTGTGCAGGCTCTGTCCGCCCATGATGCCAAGTGAGGCGACTTCCGCAGGCGGCAGAAGTCTGGGGACAGCACCAGGCAGAAACAGGAAGTGAAGAGAGTGCCTGACTAACCTATACTGAGGGCAACTGTACCTGGCTAACCTATACTGGGGGCAACTGTACCTAGCTCATCTATACTGGGGGGGCAACTGTACCTGGCTACCAACACTGGGGGCACCTATACCTGGCTACCTATCTATACTGTGAGTGTTTTTTGGGGGGGACTCACCACAGCTATAAGGTGTGGTGCACGCAATCATTCTAATTTGGGGGGGGGGGGGGGGGGTTGGGTGTGCATCCTCACAAGTTTGCCTCAGGCAGCAAAAAGTCTAGAACCTGCCCTGAGTTTTTACATTGCTTATCTGTACTTTGTTCCATAAATACATAATGCAGATTTATACGGTTTATGGAAAATGCCCACCTTTTCATCAGCAGCATTCCCTAGTGCCACAAAAGTGAGAGTTCATTTTCCAACACAAAGTAGGTCACCTGACTCAGGCCACCTCCACTTGTTGCGACTCTTTGTGGCCAGCACTAGACTGACAGTTTGACAGTCCCTCTCTGCTAAGTGCGTAATGAAGCATTCAACCCTTTCCACACCTTTACCAGTTTATAAAATCCATGTACCCATGTGAACTCGCCCAATCTGATTTGCAGACAAAACCATGCTTTTCACAGCCAATCATATTTCTTGTGAGGCCGGTTTCAGACTGCCCATTGGCGTTAGCGGTGCGGACATAGGGCCGTACCGTCAAAAACAAGCCTTCTGCACTCTGTTTCGGAAATACAGAAGCGTGCGGAAGCGCATTGTAAAAATACTCTTCCACACATGCGTGTCCGCAATGCCGCCACCAACATTTTAAAAAAAAACAGCGTCTCCATAGACTTACATGATTTCCGGTCCGACACTGATCGCCGAAGGACCCGCACGGCAATGTAGGTTTGCACTCGCATTAGGTAGGGCACTTCAGGCGCAGCATCGTGTGAACTACCCCATAGACTTTCATTAGGCTGCGGTGTGGAAGGGCGCTGAATTGTGAAAGATAAATTCCTCCTTTGCTGCAGTTTCCTTGCATCACATTTCTGCCCCCTGAGGTAACTTTCTCAGCGTCACCTAGCTGTCAATAAAGTTTCTGAAGAGATATTTTGAGGAAGGCATTTGTTGCCAAGACATTGGTTTTACCGCACCCCGCGGATGGATCCTGAGCTCAGACTAGACTGAGGCCCTTGTTATACGGTTGGCCTGCGATGGTCTCGCTCTGTGGATCTGGCCTCATCTCACAGCTACTGGTGTTATAGATTCATTGAAGGAAAACAGAGATGAGGAGAGATTCCAGCTCTGATAACAGATAGAAAACACTCTCTGCTTTATTCTCCCTTGCAGATACACATCTTGGATGCTTCATGCTTTGGCAAAGAGTCTCTGCGACTGCGAAAGAAACAAACAGATTTTGGAAGGGATGAAAAGAAATTCCTCAGCAGAAGTTATTTAGACTCGCCGCCCTGATAAGCCGACTTGCTGCAATCCCAGCTTCATACTTATTGGGATGTGTCGGGAGGAATGTTTCTATATAATCAGGTTATCGCAATGAAGGAGGATGTCAGGAGAGGGGGCGGGGAAGCATCAAATATACTTATTGCCTGCAGAGATGTTCAGGCCGGTGTCACACTGCTAACCTGGGATTTTAGTGCGGTGGGATCGGCTGATCGTACCGCAATGCCCCCAGAAAAGCCTATGGAGATTACTCTGGCAGAGCGCGATAATCTCCATTCTGGCTTCAGGCCAAGCAGGAAATGAGGCTCTCTAGCGCTCACTTCCTGTGCCCAAAATTAGAATTGTGCGGAAGTGTAGTGAAAAAATACGCTTCCGGGCATGCGCACCACAACGCTATTTCTAAAAATATGCATCATCATAGACTTACATGACTTCCGGTCAGGGGCGTATCTGGATAATATAGAGCCTATGGCAAGCACTGAAATTGCGCCCCCTAGAGCCCCCTTGTTCTCTGAAAACAGCATCCTTTCTTGTGTACATGTGTTATGGCTGCCTGTGTTCTTTGGTTTGGGACATTGGTAAAGTTACCTTTTTTGGAAATGTCTCTTCTCATTTCCTCTCTATCCTCTTCTAACACTAAGCCAAGTGCACCCGTCATACATAAATTAAGTAGCCATGTTTCCCAGATTTAATCTAATCTTAGGTCTGAATGATGGGAAGGAATGGGGGCAGGCATGGGGCGCAGCACAGGGGCAGGCATGGTGGCACAGTACAGGAGCAGACATGGTGCTGTGGCGCCCATGGCAAGAGCCATGCCTGCACCCCTCTAGATACGCCTCTGCTACGGTTCACCACACGTCATTGCACATGCTGGACACAACGCGCTGCTGCTCCTGCCTGCGTATGAAATTTGAGACTTCTGGCGCGTCGCACCGTGCAGGTATGAAATGCCCCATAGACTTTCATTGGTTTAGCGTTACTCTGCAGTAAAACAGGGTAACGCACTGCGCCAGTGTGAAAGGGGCCTCAAGCTTTTTTGAAGAGGAAGGTGTAACCCTCCTCACCTGTAGGGATATCCTATGAGATGCAAATAATTCTGTTGGACCAATTGAATGAAGTCGAGCTGTGTAAATTTGCATAAAGAAATTGCTTAAAGTGGCACTGTGACAACTCATAATGAATTGGTTGTTAAATACGGATAATTAATAGAACATTAGCAGCAAAGAAAATAGTGTCATATTTTTATTTTCAGGTATATACCAGTAGCTTTTTTTTATATAACATTGCATTATTCTCTAATATTTGCAGATAACACACTACACTCAGCATTCTAAATGATTTCACAGTGCAGGCTAATTGACCTTTTGAACTTTTCTCTGCAGAAAAACCCTAAACAAAGAAGAAACAATGAGAAACAGATGAGATAAGAGCTTCCAAAGACAGTGCTGTGCAGGACTTTATACAGTCATCTGAGATCAGAGAGGCTCATTTACATAGATGACAACTGAAGTTTCTTAACTCTTCCTGTACTGGAAGCAATATGAGACTCACTTCTCTGCTGCTAATGTTTTATTTCTTGGCTGTACTACACATACAAATCATTATATCATAAGTTTATTTTCACTTTAGATTTCTTTTAGTTTTGCATCCGCTTGGATTGATTTGCATCTCATTGACAAGACAATCCCTGCTCACTGCCCTGTGTACAGTATAGCCCTCTGGAGGCTAATTTGAGGAAAGTCTTTGCCTGTTCCAGCACAGAGCACTGTAGTTTGTTGAGTGGCCAGACTGTTACTGAAAGCACACTTGAAGTGAGAGGAGCATGAAGGCTGCCATATTTATTTCCTCTTAAACAATGCACATAGCCTGGTTGAGCCTCTGCCTCTAATACTTTTAGCCATAGTTACCGCTTCTCATGGCCAGGGTTACATCTGAAGAGCCTATGGCCACAGAAGACCTTAAACTCCTCCTCTCAGAGGATGCCACACCGGAGGACACACCCACTTTGTACTGATAAACACATAAAATGTACGAATTTATGCTGAAATAAATTAACTTTAAAGCTGAGGTGACCTTATGTGTGCTCCATTATACATGTACAGGTAATTGTGCAACAATCTGTGTGCTTCCTTGTCAAACCTCTGACCTGGGAAGTGAGAGATCGGGCAGCAACAGGCATTAGAAGATGGGCATAACTGGCAAAATTCAGCTTTCTCTTTCACACAAACTGGCATGTGCCTGTTTCTACATCCAACCCTGTCCCTACCTCTATGATTACTAAGAGATCCTTGAGAGTGAGTCTCCTACAGTAATGTTATAAGTCTGGTTAGTGAGTTGAAAGCGACATTTTCAGCAGGAGGAACCAATGTCAGAGGGATATTCCTATGTAAATATTCAATTTGCAGTTATTATGCATTTTTTATAGTGCTGGCATAGTCAAATCACCTACTGGCCTAAAGGAGCTCACACACGTATCCCTGTCATAGTCTAATGTTTCTACAATAGTCTAAAGGTGTCCACACACTTATAGATGGCCACCCGATGTCCCAAAGGCTAGATGCCTCTCTGATTGCAATTTGGTCAGAGAGGGATCTATTCGTTTTGAATATCTATTGGACCACAGCGTTTCAGACAAAAATCGATAGAATTTACAATCATATTGGGACATCTTTCTCCAGCAGATTTGAACAGGCTGAACAAATATTGATAAGCGTGTGGCTATCCAAAGTCTATATTTTTTATGTGGGGGGGGGGGGGGGGGTGTACAACTTCAAGTTAACTTTTCAGTATGTGGGATGTGGTGGGAAAGGGGGAAAATCGCATTCCAGGGCAGAAACCCACAAAATTAAATGGAGAACACTTCAGCGTAAGACCCCAAAACATATTGAAACAAGGAATCATCCCAATGTTAAATTTTTGAACCTTATTGTTGTGCACACGTTCGTCATATAGGTGCGTACACACGCCAGATTCCTGTAAACGACGGGTCGTCAGACCCGCCCGCGGGGCGGCCATTCTGCTGACAGTTTGTCAGTGTGTACAGTCTGTCGGCAGGCTGATAAGGCTGGTTTTGACTGATCCGCTCGGTGGACCCGTCGTGTACAGGAATCTGCGTGCATAAGCACCTTAAAGTGAACCTCCAGACTAAAAATCTACTCAGCAGAACTGAAAAGGCTTGGTGATTCTTTAACAGTTTCACAGCATCAGAACTTTGTTTTTCTTACCAAAGCATAATTTTTAGCTGCATTTTTAGCTAAGCTCCACCCATCAAAGAAAACTGCCCGGGCTTTTTTTCCCTGATGCTGTGCAAAGCATGATGGGATTTCCTATGTTGTTGTTCACATTGCCTAGCAACTGGGAGGGCTGATCAGCACACAGGACAGTTGGAACTGTGTCTCATGCTCCCTGTCACCTCCTTTCAACCAAAAAGATGGCTGCCTTCATGAAATCACAAACATTTGCCTGTTCTTTTAAAACAGGGTGGGTAAGAGATTATATTACCTATCTATTTTAATTAACATAACTAATGTAATGTAATGACAGTATGTTTGTTTAGGCTGAAGTTCCTCTTTAAAGAGAAACTGTTAGGCATGAAAAACAAAATTAATTCTCTATTTCTATCTGTTGATCATATAAAAGGAATGCTAAAAAGGCAATGCATAACTTTAAAATCAATCTTACTTTTTATTGCAAAGATTAATCCTCATGTCCCCAGCTCCTTAGTACGGAGCCAGTAATCAGCCGCAAAAGAGAAGTTGCAGTGCAGGCTGGGGCGGGGGGAGTTTCTGCACAGACACAGCTAGTTCAACCTGATTGGCTGCAGCCTGTGTCACTCTCACTCCTTTTCCTCTCATTGGCTGCCTCCCATGACTGTCCGTGTCTGCACACTCCAGCCCGACAGGCATCTCCTCCGATTCATGTGGGAAGTGGCTGCCAATATCGCATCGCATCCATGGGGACCCCCGTCCCTGCTACCATTTCCTTAGGGATTCCCTGCATTTACAATCAACGCTCGCTATTGGTGTGGGGAGGAGTAAGGGAGGAGATTACCTCACCATTGGCTTCAGCTGGAGGGAGTAAAGATGGCCCCTACTAGCGAACAGAATTCTCTCCATTTACCTTTTTTTATTTTATAAAGTTCACTGAAATCAACACTTGGACCATGCAATACACATGTTATGTAAGTAGAGCTAGTATTTATCTACTTGCTATCCAACATCTTTATTGAAAGTGAAGATAAACAGTACATATTTATTAGAGCTTCACTACAGTCATAACAATGGGGAACTGAAGTGAAGAGTGAATATCAATTGAGTAAAGTATTTATCTACTTATATATGCCGTTTTTTTTTTTATCTGGCATAGTATGGCTGACAGCTCCTCTTTAAGAGTCTTCTCTCTGAGCAAGTGTTGTCATTCTTGATTTCACCTTGCCCTGTTTTTGGTTCCTAAAGTCGTTTTATGGTCTTAGTGAGTAAGCCCCCGTCCCTTGTTCATATCTGATGTAAGACCGGAGGAGAGAGTTGCAGAGACGTCCAAGAGAAATTCTTGCGAGCAGCTTGGATCACCTTCTCAAGTTTTTGGCTGCCGTCTCGGTTTAGGGAAATGAAAGTTTGAAAGAAATGCAGATCAGCCTCCCTCGCATCCCACCACTGGCTACATGTCAATGTTTAATGAGACCTCAGCCAAACACGATTTCAATAACAAAAGAAGGTTACTGCAAGGAGCCCTTAAAATATATCATTCTGACCGGTCTGACCGCATGTCAAGAGGCAGATATCAGTCCAGTGCGGGGAGGAAAATGTTCACATGAGCACTAAGGGACTTCTACAAGCAAATAGATAAACACACATCTGAAAGACATAATAAAGGAACGTTTAACGAGCCAAAAGATTTGTAAAATATTCTGCTTCCTCTCATGATCCATCATCATCGGCTGCTCTATAGCTTCCATGTCACCGGATTGTCCCCTCTGCTTTCAGTAACACAGGTGAACCCTACCCTCAACTACCTGCCCCTTATTAGCGCATCTAAAGACTTTTCCCAGAGTGTGGAGAAGCTCCTCTCCTAGCAACGCTCATAACTCTCTGTAAACAGTTACAGAGGCTCTGAAAGAGCACAAAACATCTGAGTGTGTCAAATCCGAAACAGAATCAGAAGCCCAGAAACAGTGTCTTCTAAAGATAAACTAAAACAAACACAACAAAAAGGGGGATACTTCTGCTCCAGCATATATAGTGCAACAATACAATGCTTCATGTATTTAACAAGCGTGGGTACTATCAGATACTATTAGATTCTTAAAAACGCACATAGAGAGAGGTAGGTACCCAGAAGTAGCCCCTCTGTATTAGGGAGCCCCCCATATAGGTAGCCAGAAGAAGCCCCCCCCCCCCATTATAGATAGCCAGAGGGTTCCCCAGTATTATGTAGCTCCCATTAGTTGGTAGCCAATGGGGTCCCAATATTGGGTAGCCCCTCAGTATTAAGGAGCTCCCATATAGATGGCCAGAAGAGGCTCCCCAGTATTATCTCGCTCTCATTAGTTGGTAGTCAGTGGGCCCCAAGTATTAGGTAGCCTCCCCGTGTAGGTAGCCAGAAATCGCCCCCCAATATTATCTCACTCTGATTAGTTGGTAGTCAGTGGGCCCCCAGTATTAGGTAGCCCCCAGTGTAGGTAGCCAGAAGTAGCCCCCCCCCCCAGTATTGTGAGCCAGGGGACCCCCAGTATTAGATAACCCCAGTGGCTGATAGCCAGAGGGTCCATCAGTATTAGGCAGCCTCCAGTATACCAAGTCAGTATAGGAGGTAGCCCCCGCAAATAAGGAATAAAGAGAGACAGAGGAATTCTGTTTCCAAATGCCAAAGAGGGACTGTTCCTCCAAAAAAAGGACAGTTGAGAGCTATCTATTTAGCTCCAGGTTGACCCTCGGTATAGGGGGCCCTCAGTATTCTGTAGCCCTGAGTATAGATAGACAAAAGAAGCCCCCTAGTATAGATAGAGGGGCCCCCAATATTATATAGCCACCAGTAGTTGGTAGCCAGAGGGGCCCTTAGTATTAGGTAGCCCCCAGTATAGGTAGTCTAGTATAGGTACCCAGAAGTAACCTCCCAGTATAGGTAGGTAGCGGGTCCCACAATATTAGGTAGGTCCCAGTATAGGAAACCAGAAGAAGCCGCCCAGTATAGGTAGCCAGAGGGTCCCTCAGTATTAGGTAGCCCCCAGCAGTTGGTAGCCAGAAGGGCCCCCAGTATTATGTAGTCCCGAGCAGTTGGTAGCCAGAGAGGCATCCAGTATTAGGTAGCTTCCAACAGTTGGTAGCCAGAGGGGCCCCCAGTATTGGGCAGGCCCTAAGTAAAGATAGCCAGAAGTATCTACACCCCCTTCCCCAGCAGAGGTAGCCAGAAGTAGCCTCCTCAGTTTTTAGGTAGCTGCCTCCCTCCCTCCTCCATTTCTGTGGTCCCAGTGCCATCTCTATTCACGTAAGCAATGGGTCAATTTATGAGAGATTGAGCTGCAGCCAAGGAGACTGACGCCTAGAAGAAGGTAGATTGTAGATGGAGCCTGGAGAGGTAAGTTACTCCTCCCTTCCACTCGCTACTCTTCACTTCAAAGGGCCTACTGTGGATCCACTTATTGCCTGTCACAGAGACTGGGACCCCTTTGGCTACAGTCCCCATAGAAGCTGCTATGGCGATCCCGAAGGCCCTTTCACACTGGGGTGGTGCGTCAAATTGATCTGACGCGGCCCCAAAACTATGTTACCGCGCGGCAACCTGCAGTGATCTGCGTCAGCCCAGAAGTCATGTTAGTCTATGGTGATGCTGGGATTTTTAAACACTTTCTGGCGAGCCGTTGCGGTGCACATGCGTGGAAGTGTATTTTTTACAATGCACTTCCGCGCACATGATGGCTTGGCCAGCAGGAAGTAAGCATCAGTTCCTGCTTGGCCGGATGCCAGATGGGAAATTCCGCGTAGTAATGCCGTATTCCCCGAAGGCCTGTTTCTGTGTGTACAGCAGTTTTTTTCTAAAAATGTCATCTGGTTCTTCGTGGCGACAATAGTTGACAGTCTGTACCAGAGGCTGGAGATTGGAGGCTGATTTATTTTGTTCCTGTTCAGAATAGTATAAATCAGCACATTTCAGACTATCTGCCCTAATTCATCATCATGTCTGAATTAGGATCTCCCCTGTAGTGAGAAAAATCTCCTTTCATTCTCAGATCTTTGATGTTCTGATCTCTGCTGTGACTGATACGGAGGAGCTGGTGGGAAAAGTTTCTGACCGTCACTAAGACGTCAGGCCATAGAATTCCTATAAATATCATTTTATTGAAAAATAATTGGATCACAGCATTATTATTATAAAAACAAACAAAAACCTCTTGAGGGAAGTCCGCCTCTTCACACCGTGAGCTGCAGGATTTGCTCCCTGAATTTAAGGTCCTTTTGTCAATTGGAAATTAATTACCGCGATTCTTCAGCAAAGTGGAAAAGGGTAATTAAACAAATGGCCATTTGAAAGTAAATTGAGGGTTTCACGTTACTAATCAAGAGAGTTAGCAAGTCCGGCCTGTGTAAAGGCCTCGGCTCGGCTTTGATGATTAACTTTGGGGGGAAGAAATGTGATTGACATGGGAAGCTTGCTCATTTAATGGCTGCCTGCTTCTCTGCACCTCAGCGCCTCATAATATAACATTATTTACTCTCATCAAGTGTCTGCCCTGATTGCCGGATTCCTGCCGTGTCTGGAAGCAGCTCAGACTGAAGGTGAATTCACACGCCGGATGGCTTTGTCTCTGCTGCAGCCCAACCAGCAGCCTATACAGCCTACTATGTTACCCAACACAACTGTCAGCCTGTACAGCCTCCTGTGTTACCCAACACAACCGGCAGCCTGTACAGCCTCCTGTGTTACCCAACACAACTGGCAGCCTGTACAGCCTCCTGTGTTACCCAACACAACCGGCAGCCTGTACAGCCTCCTGTGTTACCCAACACAACTGTCAGCACAATCCACAGCATGACTGAGCCTACAGCTGACAGCACGCACAGCCCAACCGGCGATGTCATTCAGCACAATCCACAGCATGACTGGGCCTACAGCATATAGCACACAGTCCAACCGGCGATGTCATTCAACACAATCGTCAGCACAATCCACAGCATGACTGAGCCTACAGCAGATAGCACGCACAGCCCAACCGGCGATGTCATTCAACACAACCATCAGCACAATCCACTATACAACTGAGCCTACAGCTGACAGCACACACAGCCCTACACAACTGTCAGCACAATCCACAGCACGACTGAGCCTACAGCTGACAGCACACACAGCCCAACCGGCGATGTCATTCAGCACAATCCACAGCATGACTGAGCCTACAGCTGACAGCACACACAGCCCAACACAACCGTCAGCACAATCTACAGCACAACTGAGCTACAGCTCAGTCCAAACACAACCGTCAGCACAATCCACAACATAACTGAGCCTACAGCTGACAGCACACACAGCCCTACACAACCATCAGCACAATCCGCAGCAGAACTGAGTCCACACCTGACAGCACACACAGCCCAACACAACCGTCAGCACAATCCACAGCACAACCGAGCCTACAGCTGACAGCACACACAGCAATACACAACCATCAGCACAATACACAGCACAATCTCACCAGAGGGATCGAGAGCCTTGAAGGCCTGGAGAAAGAATGGCTGCCAGTGTCTGGATCCCAGGGGAGGGGAGTTAGATACATTTCCCTGCTGCGCTGTCTGTGCATGCCTCCCAGTGGCTACCACGAGTCAGGCTCAGGATTACCTCTCGTGGCTATCTAAAGTTTAGATTTAGTTTACACAGCAAATCTAGCTGCAAACAGCTTTAATAGAATATGATTATTTCTTCCTGTGATACAATGACAGCAGCCATGTTGTTTGTAAACATTACACAGAGGCAGGCTTATCTGCATCTTGAGCAAAAAAACCTAATCTCCCTCCTTCCCTCTGCCTCTGAAATCTCTGGCTAGTAATACCTCCCCCTCTCCTGCCCAGACTGAGCTCCCATGAGCCCTTGCTACTGTATTAAAATGCCTTGGCTCTCTGAAAACCTGTGGGCGTGGCTTCTTTAGTTTATAGGGAATTAGAGTATTAAAACAAAAACAAAAAAGTATTTTGCTTGAGGAATGCCCTATAAACAATAGGAAAGGAACACAATTATGCAGTGAGTAAAAGTTCATCTCGGATCCACTTTAACGCCCATAGTGATCACACTATTGGTAACGAAGCATTACTTTCTGGGGGGGATGGAGTAGTTGTAGCTGGAATGTATGAACTGAATAAGAAAAATCACTGATCATGAATAACTTCTGGATAGTTGTAGTATACAGTATGCAAGTTGTTTCTTTTTGCCTTAGCAGTCAAAGGTAAATGGTATAACCCCCCTCCCCGCTTCATTTCATCCCTGGTTTGGTTTATTCCGTTTATGGCCCAGGTTAATTTATTACATACAAAATGATACTTCCTTGTAAAGGTTTGTGGAATTCCTCATGTACACCTCATTACAAATCTTTGTTCTCCTGTGTTTGCCGTTCAGCGAGCAAATACATCTCCAGAGTCACCGGAGGCCTCTGCAGCCACGATCCACCACAATTCTCCATGTGTCTGTCCATTGTCTCTCCGAAACCGCTGCTGGGAATTGCACCGCATTCTACAAGAGATTCCATCAGTCAGTGGCTCATTATATTTACAATAGCCGGTTAATCTCATGTTTTCATTTGTTACAACAGATGTCCTCAACATGCTGCTCGAGAGGCTTTATTGGCGATCTGCAGAGCGTAGCGAAAAAAACAGCCGCGGTGCAGCATATGGAGACACTCCGACTTCTGCTCAGGCAGAACATGCCTCGCAATAGCTCCGAATGTTTATATTGGTTACAGTATGTAAATAAGAAAGCTCTACCTTCATCCGGACCGCCAGACTGTAGAGTTTGTTGCATTGTGTGTGGTTGTTTAGAGTTAGCGTGTCACATTGTGTGGTTGTGTATATTAGTGTGTCACATTGTACAGTTGTTTTCTGTTGGCTTGTCACATTGTGCGGTTGTTACATTGTGTGGTTGTGTATATTAGCGTGTCATATTGTGCAGTTATGTTATGTTAGCTTGTCACATTGTGTGGATGCATTACATTACTGTGTGTTACATTGGACCTGATTTACAAGTCTTTTCTGTTAAATCATCGGACCTTACTTATTAACTCACAATTTATCTCTCCTTAAATTACATAACTCATGGTTTAGCTCTGCTTATTTGACATAACCCATGGTTTAGCTCTCCTTATTTGACATATCTCATGGTTTAGCTCTCCTTATTTGACACAACTCATGGTTTAGCTATGCTTATTTGACATAACTCATGGTTTAGCTCTGCTTATTTGACATAACTCATGGTTTAGCTCTCCTTATTTGACACAACTCATGGTTTAGCTCTCCTTATTTGACACAACTCATGGTTTAGCTCTCCTTATTTGACATAACTCATGGTTTAGCTCTGCTTATTTGACATAACTCATGGTTTAGCTCTCCTTATTTGACAGAACTCATGGTTTAGCTCTGCTTATTTGACACAACTCATGGTTTAGCTCTGCTTATTTGACACAACTCATGGTTTAGCTCTCCGTAATTGACATAACTCATGGTTTAGCTCTCCTTATTTGACATAACTCATGGTTTAGCTCGCCTTATATACACAACTCATGGTTTAGCTCTCTTTATTTGACATAACTCATGGTTTAGCTCTCCTTATTTGACATAACTCATGGTTTAGCTCGCCTTATATACACAACTCATGATTTAGCTCTCTTTATTTGACATAACTCATGGTTTAGCTCTCCTTATCTATTTATCTCATGAATTATCTCTCTTTATTTGTTTATCCCATGCATTAGCACACCTTACAGTTAAGGTGAAAAATAAGTAACCTTTGTAAATCAACCCCATTGTGTGGTTGTGTATATTAGTGTGTCGCATTGTGCAATTGTGTTATGTTAGCTTGTCATGTTGTGTTGTTGTGTTACATTTGTGTGTGTTACATTGTGAGGTTGTGTATGTTAAATGATTGTGTATTGCGCAAAATAAATTCTCAAATCTAATTTTGTTACCCCACCCTTGACCTAAGTTGGCTTTTACCCAACATTCTCAACTGAAATAACTGCCATAGAAGTGTCCCTCCGCCTCCTCAGAGCCAAGTCTTAAGCTAAGTACACACGGGAGACCTTTGTGGCTAGTCGCTAGCGCACAGGGGATGCACCTGCGACAGCTCGGCAACAGCTCCGCCCGTGTGACAGCTGTTTACATGTATCTGCCCAAAGGCAGAGACGCAGCGGAAGCTGTCGCCGAAGGTTTTTCCCCCCTGCCGGAAGCTCCATACATTGTGTTTGGAGTTGCTGTCGCTAGTCCGCATACACACGGCAGACTAGCGACAGTTGCGTCAAAGTTGCGGCGACAGCTGTTGACCAAGTCAATCGCCCGGTGACAGCTCAGACTAGCGACGGTTCGTGGCGCGCGCGGCATACACACGGGGGATCTGTCGCTGCAACATGCGCGTGCCACGCGGTTGCAGCGACAGTTGTAACCTGTGTGTATGTACCATAAGGGAAGCTATTTTACCCTCTGCCACGCCATGGCGACGGGGCTGGATGACGTCACCGACGTTGTGACGTCATTGGGAGTCCCGATCCACCCCTCGGCGCTGCCTGGCACTGATTGGCCAGGCAGCGCACGGGGTCTGGGGGGGAGGGCCCGTGCGCCGCAACGGATAGCGGCGATCGGGCGCGGGGCGGCGGCGATTAGTGTGCTGGCGCAGCTAGCAAAGTGCTAGCTGCGTCCAGCAAAAAAAAAATTAAGAAAATCGGCCGAGCAGGGCCGGAGAAAACCTCCTGCGCGGCTTACCCCGAACTACATTCGGGGTTACCGCCAGGAAGGTTAAACCATCCTTTCTCTTCCAGTCTCTGCATGGTATTGGCTTTTCTAACTGCTTTGTCTTGTTTCTCTTCTTATCCATTCAGCTACTCATTTCAGGTCACTTTTATTGGTGGTGGTTCTACAGGCTTTTTTTTTTTTGTATTGCTTTTAAAGAGATTATTCAGTCTAAAATACACATTGTAAAATGTTATAATGACTTACCAGGTCATTTCTGTCCAACTCATACCCAAGTAGAAGCAGGACAAAAGGGCGCATATGGCTAATGGACAAAAAGGGCACACCATAGGCTGCAATGCAAAATATCGGCTATTGGGCACCATAGAAGAAATACGGGCACCCAAGAAATCGCGGTTGCAGGGATCGTGATAACAAAACTTTTCGTTTACAGAATAAGGTTTATGACAAATATCATTTACACATTCATTTTGACTTTCTGTTTAACTTATTTTATCATTTTTAAATTTCGCTTGCAGGAGTGTAATTAGTGCATTTTCGTTTTCACTTATTTTATCATTTTAAAAGTAGTTTTCATAAGTATAATGCTTAAATATCGTTTTCAAGCTTATTGTATTACAAATACAGTATATCGCTTTTGGTATTAACTTTGTTTTCAGAGTTATAATGCGTGAATTATAGTTTTCAGATTGATTATCTTACTAATATATCGCTTTTAACATTCACTTTATTTTAAGATTTTTAATACGTACGTGATTGTAAGGCTATTTATTCAATTACAAATATATAACTTTTACTATTCATAATATTTTTAATGTACACGTGATGGCAAGTCTATTTATTCTATTAAAAATGTATAAATTATTCTATTCATGTTATTTGTAGTGCAGTATTTTGCGTCGCCAAATATATTATTGTTTATATGTGTGTAAGGTGTTTGTGCAGTGGGGATGGATGGATGGTTAGGGTTAGGCACCACATGGGGTGGTTAGTGTTAGGCTACACCAGGGGGGGTGGTTATGGTTAGACACCAGCGGGGGGGGGGGGGGTTAGGGTAAGGCACCACCAAGGGGGTTTTTAGGGTTAGGCACCACCAGGGGGTTTTAGGGTTAGACACTACTAGGGGGGGGGGGGGTTTAGAGTTAGGCACCATCAGGGGTGTTTTAGGGTTAGGCATCACCAGGGGGGTTTTAGAGTTAGGCACCACCAGGGGTGTCTAGGGGTTAGGGATAGGTACATGGAGGGTTCTGTGTGAGAGTAGGGTTAGGTATAGTTCCAGTACAATATTTGTAATAGATACAATTTATTAAACTATGCTTATTACTACCAGCGGGGGTGGGGGTGGTCTAGGGGTTAGGGATAGGTATAGGGAGAGTTCTGTGTGGGAGTACAGTTAGGTATAGTTGCAGTAAAATACCTGTTATATCTACAATTGAATTACTATGCTTAATACAAGTGTAAATATAGTTTCTTGTTATAGAAGGTATTTTGCCATTTCATTACCGTATTCAACATATTTAGCACTTGATTTTCGTTTATAATATAGAAACGAAAAATATTGTTTTAGATAAAAACTTATAATTTCGTCTGTATCCCACACCCTTTTTTCCAGATGCCCTTTTTGCATGTACGCCACCAAGTTTGGTGTACGCCGGCTTCTAGAACATAGTCCCGCCCTTTTGTAGGCTAGTGCCATGGCACTCTCTGTATCCAAGATAGAGAGTGCCACGGAAGCTCTACAGCATGTCTCTGCAAGGGAGTGGGGCTACGTGTTAGAAGCCGGCGGACACAGGAATGAGTTGGAAAGAAAAGACCTGGCAAGTCGTTATAACTTTTTATGAGAAGGGGATATATACAATGTTTTTTTTTGTTTTTTATTTTCTAGACCTAATAGTCCCTTTAAGTATCAAAACTGTGTACTAGACCTAGCATGACATGTTCAAGGACACCCTGAAAACAAACCCAAGTACCTCCTGGAGTACATGTACCAAACATTGAGAACCTAGATGTTAGATCCCATTGCTCTCCATTGTTCAGCAGACTTAGCAAATTAGGGTCTCCTGAATAGACTTCGGAAATATCAGTAATTCCCCTCCAGGGCCTTGTAGCCAGTGATGTCACTTCCTGCTGGGGTCAGTGATGTCACTTCCTGCTGGGGAAGAAATCCATACTAGCCCCTCAACTATTATATTATACTCGGAGTGCTTGAGACATGCTGGAACTTTTAGTACAGCCTCCTTTGCAATGCATTTTTTAGATATCCTCAATCCCCACTGGTTTCCCCATTTAGTGAGCCGCACTGCTTGATGTAAGTTCAAGTTGCATTCCTGGAGGAATTGCATACCTTGCACTGTGTCCTATTTATATAGATGCATTACGGTTTTGTCTCATCACAGTAAAGCCTCAGACTGACAGTAATGTTATTAAAAGAATACATTTCATGATGAAGTAACCTTCTTATCTTTTGGTTAAGTTCAACAACCCCATGATAAGACGCTCTGCAGCCACAGAGTGAACCTTCTGATAAGTTTGTAATAAGTCACCGCAAGGCATCGGAAGTAATCTGTGGTACGTTGGTGAAAGTTCAGAGGAGGATTCTGGGATTGTGACCAAGAATAATCTATAATGGTCTTCACATCCGTGATGAGATTGCTCATAGTGATGAGGGTGTTTTCATTTTCAATTATACTTAACCCTAAAAAAACAAAGATTTCTGTCTGGTCAGCTGAAATAGAGCCCTGGCTAGCATTCTGCCAGTTGGACAAGTGGTGCCATGTTTTTCTGAGGGTGTTTGTGGAATGGTTGGATCCCTGCTGGTGCCAATGAGAAAGAGATGTTTAATCATTTGGATGCAACAACAATTTGAAGAAGCCACTTTTACAAAAAATGAAACCTTTTATAGAACATAAGGATGTTCGGTTCAAGCTGCATTATGTTTTCTTCTTTGCCCATATCATGGCCGGAATAAATGGACTTCCACAGTTCTCTCCTCTTTCTTAGCTGAGATATGATGTGTTCTCCAGTAGCCAAACGGATGTTTCACGCTTCTCATGGTGAAACCAGAATCGATGCAATATTTGTAGACAAAGGAAGCTTCCTAGGCTCCAGTTTGTGCAGCACTCTTCTTCTCACACCTTGATTCAGTTTTTGGATCTATGATACATGATATAATGACGCTAAACCCTCATCTCCTCCTGCGGTGTAGGTCAAACAGGCAGATCTTTGGACTCTTAGAGCTCACCTTGGTTCATTTCCAAGCAGCCTGGCAGCAGCCAAAGTGGTTGGAAAAGAAGCAAGACTTTTTGGTGGAATGCAACTCACTAGCTACTTCTTGCAGGTCTCGTCCCTTTATATGCCATCTACAGTCGTCTTGCCAGACTCAAGAGCTACAGTTTCTTAAAGGACTACTGAAGTGAGTATTTATTTTAAAAAAAAAACACCGGGTGCCTAGCATCCCGCTGATCTTTCATGCATCAGTAGTGTTTGAATTACACATTTAAAACAACCATATAACAAATCCAGTCAAACATCAGATTTGCATGCTTGTACAGGGTCTATGACTAAAAGTATTAGAGGTTGAAGATCTGCAGGATGCCAGGTAACTGGTATTGTTTGAAAGGAAACCAACATGGCAACCTCCATATCCCTCTCACTTCAGGTGTGCTTTAAAGAGGAACTGTCACGAAAATCTTAAAATTTAAAACACATACAAATTAGAAGTACATTTTTCCGAGAGTAAAATGAGCCATAAATTACTTCTCTCCTATGTTGCTGTCACTTACAGTAAGTAGTAGAAATCTGACATTACCGACATGTTTTGGGCTAGTCCATCTCTTCATGGTGGTTTCTCAGCATGGTCCTTATTCTTTATAAAAACAGTCTCTGAAAGTTATTAATACAAAGATGCTGACCAGCCTCCCTGCTCGCTGCACACTGTTTTGGCAGTTGGACGGAGCAACTGCCATTCACCAAGTGCTTTTAAAAATAAAGAAAACCCTGAGAACCCCACTATGAGAAAATGGGCTAGTCCAAAATCTGTCGGTAATGTCAGATTTCTACTACTTACTGTAAGGGACAGCAACATAGGAGAAAAGTAATTTATGGCTCATTTTACTCTAGAAGAAATGTACTTCTTATTTGTATGTGTTTTAAATTTAAGATTTTCGCGACAGTTCCTCTTTAAGGATCCATTATTTTACTTGCTCTCCTGCACGGGTGCTACACATTCTCAAACAACTGCTCAAGAAATGGAAGTAAAGTTACTCCTATAGAAGTGGGGAGAAAAATAGAGTATCCTGTGATGTCATTGGTGTATAGTAATTATGCAGTATTTTAGAGACATTTTGGGCAATTTATCGGCTTGCAGCAAACCATGTCCTCAGCACCCCAATTTTGTTGGTTAGATAATAGTGATGCAAGCGTGTAGGGAGGGCAGTCGGCTTTCTTATATAAATCCTTTCCATAGAGTGTTTTTGTAAAAAATAAAGGAAATACTGTAAAATCCCTTGTGAGGAGATGGATTAGTCCAAAACCTGTCATATCTGTCAGATTTATACTACCTATTGTAAGCGACAGCAACATACGAAAAAGTAATATACAAGCAGAAGAAGATAGGAGGTTGGCACTACAGCGGTGTAGCCTCCGTAGAAGCGCTGTTTAGCGCGAAACGGCTGCCAGGCATCCAGTGCCCAGCACCCACCACCACCCACGCCTCTTCTCACAGGGTATGTGCTCCACCAATTGCAATTTGACTTGATGTTGTACTATTGCACATTTGCACCTTATGATGTTGTAGCAATAAATTGAACACCTGCAGCAGTGCCAGCTTTCCAATTTTCTTCATTTGCTTGTCATACGAAAAAGTCATTTGTGGTGCATTTTACTTTAGGAGAAATGTACTTCTTATTAATGTGTATTTTAAACTTAAAATTTTTTCGCCATAGTGGTCCTTTAACCTCCTTAGCAGTAATCAAGAGTCAGGCTCGGGGTGGAAAAAATAAGCCAGGAGTGGTTGCCCCGAACTTGACTCGTGGTAGCTGCCGGAGGTCTATGCAGAGCAATGCACACAGCGGGGGTTTCCACTCACCTCCCTGTGGATCTCGACATCAGCCACCATTCTTCTTCCTCTCCACAGAGGCTCTGCACCCCCCTGGTGAGATCGCTGTCTGTTGTCATGTCGACAACCGGCGATCTCACTATAGCGTTACAGCGCCCCAGAGGACGGAGAGAAAACTGCAGCGCTGGATCCCAGGGAGATGACTAAGTGCTGGGCTGCTGCAGATCTCCCTAGCAGCATGAGTTTTTTCCCGGTTTTAGGGTCTAAAGGCATGCAAAAAATTGCACCACTTTTAGACCCAAAAATCAGGAAAGAATCATTCCTCCGAGGGAGTTAATGTGGTCAGAAGTGATGACACAGAAGCTGGGCGGAGCCTCGACTGTGCTCACTTGTATGAAATAGATAAGATCCTGCAGAGCTCAGGCTGAATCCACCCCATGTCTTCCTGTATACCAAACTGAGAATCTGATGAGTAATGCTGATTATTTCCTTATCTGTTGACACAATTTCAGTTTATAATTGTGAATATTTTCCTTCACTTGATGTTTATACAGATTCCATCCAGTGCTTCATTTAGGCCCTCTTTGATATCCGTTTGAACATTTACATTACCCTTTAAGTTACATATACTGTGCGCTTATAATGAAGCCCTCGGATTCTGGCATTGTCTTACGCTGACATATCTGTTATAAACAGCAGAACATGTGCTTTGCATATGCTGAGGAACCTTCCTCTGCACTCATCAATGTAATCACTGCTAAACCATTACAAGAAGAGGAATGTGTATAACATGATTGTTTACCATCGACAATCAGTTCAATGATCTGGGAGAGGTTAGTAGAAGCTGCGCTCTGCTGTGTCTACAGTTCCCATGTGGCAGACCAACTGTCTGAATATTCCATATGGGGTTTAGTTTATTATAATAATCCCTCACTATCAGGAGTGTACAAGTATCAGTTCACCCGAAACAGCCATCCAACAAAAGAAAGCAGTCCACAGCTGGGGCTAGCACCAAATGCTTACCTGGCCAATCAGAAGATGGGTCCTGGAATTACAGGACTGTGATTTGTGATGAAAAACCAATTATATCCAATCACCATAGAGGGTTATAGAATCCTGGCACCAGTCTCAATTCCTTAAAACGAAAATATATTCAACATCTTCCACAGAAATAACAGACGTGATGTAGTACGGCCTGACAGCCGTTTCACTGGTTCCTCTGCTTCATCAGAGGCCATTTGTTTTTGCCTCTGACGAAGCAGGGGGAGCCCATGAAACGGCTGTCAGGTCGTACTACATCACTCCTGTTGTCTGTCATTTCTGTGGAACTTGATAAATAAATTAGCATTTTAAGGAATTAATACTGTCATCCGGAACCGCACTTGAAGCCCCCTCTACCTGAAAGTCCTTACTTCAACTTCACAGGAGTTCCAGGCCTGTGCCTTCCTTATTACAGATATACTTGCCCCTGGGGTGTTTTGCAGTGGCGATATGCATTTGTTTGCTCACAGAACTGTTTCCTACTTGTTCACAGAGGTGGTTGACGTCTGATATGCCACAGATCACTGCTAAGTTGAGCATAACTGACTATTCAGGGTCATTGATTAGCAGGTTCAGAGGTGGTGGCATAGCGTGGATGAATTGTCAATAGTGAATTTCACATAATAATAATTTTGTTTTGTAATTTGCAATTACGATGAGAAATTGTAATGTGAAATTTTTGGAAAAAAATGTAATCAGTTTAGTATGTAAGCGTATTTAGAAACTGTAATTTCGCATCATTTTTGTGGTTAATTGCAAATCCTCTATAACTGCTTACAAATCCCCTATGCATGCTATCGTCACCAAAAGACGGAGCCCGAATGATTAGTGCCATCAGGATCTTTTGTAGAAGTAGGGTGCGGCAGTGCGCCATTTTTTGGCTTCACCCTACATTTGCATATATTCTGGAATTATTAGCCTGTGGAGTTGAAAATGGCATAACAACCTATAGATACTAGTACTATAACGTTCCATAGCCTGTTACCTCAAAGAAATGGTCTATGGGGTTAGAATAATAGCCTCCATTATGTAAGGAGGACATGATTAGACTGTACTGCAGACTCTTCACTCTCCATAGAAAGGAGTCCTGGCGTGGAGAGATGCTTCATGGCCAGAAGGTAATTGTGAGAAAGGAAGACAGTAGTAGCTAAGTACCTCTTCCACCTGACATTTCCTAGGCCAGGGTTGTCCAACCCCAGTCCCCAAGGGCCAAGATCTTCACACATTTTTGGCACCCCTTAAATTGTTGGGCCTGAATCTGGAAAAGTGTGGTTCATCAAGTAGAACATATTTCTCCATTCCTCTGTCCATCCTCAACACTAGTATGGATATGGCTCTCCAGGCTGAAGTTGTCAGCCCTGCCCTTGTTTAAAGAGAACCCAGACCGATGCTTGGGTTCAAAATCAGATTCCATGAAGAGAGGAAAGTCTCAGTATCTTATTGAGGGTTCACTCGGTGGTCAGAAGCACCCCGTTGCTGAGAGCGGTCCCCTCCACATCGGGGGTCCTTTTCCTGTATCATGACTCAGCAGTAGTTGTGCGAGCCCGCCTGGCTTACTGCGCATGCGTGGGCGGGCTCGGTCGGCTACTGCGTGTCCACGATTCAGGAAGAGGAACTGCTCTAATCTTCGTGGAGGCCCTGCTCAATGGCGGGGACAACAGAGTAGTGAGGGAAGCCGCAATAGGATCCTGAGGCTTCTCTGTCTTGAAGTGAACCAGAGACGAAGCACCCTCATGTATTTTACCATATATCTCAGTGGGAACATTAGAGAAAACACCTACCCTGCTCTCTGCTTCATCCTTCACTGCTCAGCCTGCTTGTTATCAGCCCTGATAAAATCCCTGACTGAACATTCAGTCTGGCTTTGCTCAGGAATCATTATAGCTGAGTCATTGTAGCAGAGCCAGAAGGGGGCAGGCTTGGGCTTAAAAAGACATCAGGGAAGACAGACTCTGCTATAATGATTCTTGAGCAAAGCCAGGCTGAATGCTCAGTCAGGGATTTTGTCAGAGCTGATAACAGGCAGACTGAGCAGGGAAGAATGAAACAGAGAGCAGGGTAGGTGTTTTCTCTAATGTTCCCACTGATATATATGGTGAAATACATGAGGGTGCTTCATCTCTGGTTCACTTTAAGTATCTGATTTTGTACCCAAGTTTTGACTGTGTATACTTTGAAAATAAAGATAACTCTCATTCTTCTAGAAGGATTGTTTGATATAATGTTAGAGGACTGTAGTGAAAATAACATTATTAGTAAAATAGCTTATTGTTTACAGTATTAATTTATAGATGATTTAATCAGTTTGCCCATTGTAAAATGTTTCCTTTCCCTGATTTACTTATTGAAATTTATCACTGGTAATGACATCTTTTTTTTTTCTTAACCCCCTTGGTGGTACGCAGTTTCTGAGGCTGCGTCCGCCAGGAGGTTTTTTGCCCCCCAACATTTTTCCAAACGCTTTTCGGTTACTGTCAACTGCTACTTCCTTCAATAAAATGACTTGCTGAGTTAAAAAAATTTTTTTTTTTTTTAAATGTATTGATTTCATCTGTACAGAATGCTCAAGAGTTCTGTGCACAGAGGAAGATATTGCTTGCTTGGCAGTTGGAAAAAGCTGTTATTTCCCACAATGCAACAAGGTTTGCTCTGGACCTTGATCATGACGTCACACTGTGGGAGAGGTTTCACCACAATATCAGCCAAACAAATCCATTAGAGGAAAGGTAAAGATTTCTCATGGAAAGGGGGCATCGGCTACTGATTGGAATGAAGTTTAATCCTTGGTTACAGTCTTTAAAGAGACACTGAAGCGAAAAAAAATATATGATATAATGAATTGGTTGTGTACTATGAATAATTACTAGAAGATTAGCAGCAAAGAAAATATTCTCATACTTTTATTTTCAAGTATATAGTGTTTTTTCTAATATTGCATCATTCTCTAATATGTGCAGATTATACAACATTCGGCATTCAAAATGATTCTTTCAGAGCAGTCTGTGAACTAATGAACTCTCCTCTGGCAGAGGAAAAGTAAATAGTTAACTAACAGTTGAGATAATAAAAGTCAGAAAACAGCCCTCTCCAAGACTTTTGAAAGTCGTAGAGATAATGGCTTTTTTGTATAGAGATAACTAGTGGAGTTTCTTAACTCTTCCTGTACTGGAAACAATTAGACTGATGTATCTGATCTTAATGTTTTATTTCTTAGCTGTACTACACATATAAATCATAATATCATAGTTTTTTTTTTCACTTCAGTGTCTCTTTAATACGTACACATAAATGCATGTTGCATGCAACATGCTGTTCCTCTACAGGAGGGGTGTAAAACTGAAATACAAAGTGGTTCGAAATTCAACACTGAGACCAAGTCGCAGGCCAACTTCAATGTCTAGTGGCTACCCTCCCTTTTAAAGATCCTTAATGTTTAGTGGCCCTCATCCCTCTCCTATACAGTTCCCAGCTATCTAGTGCCACCCTTCCTTGCCTATACAGATCTTTGGTGTCTATTGATTTTCCTCTCCTCCTTCATATGGCTACCCTGGTGATCTCGGGGTTTACCTCCAATATAGCATCCCTAGTGGTCTACAGTGGGCCAAACATAATGCAAAGTGGGGGGCCAAATTTGATGGCTCTGAGGGCCAGTTTGACATGTATGCTCTACAGAGCTCCTAGGTAGTACTATCATGCTGGGAGCAGATCTGTCGTAGCGTTCTCAGTTTACCAGGTCTGCCGTACAGTTCTTGTCAGCTCTGCAGCCCACCAACACAGCCGTATAAGACCAGACACTGCTGAGCATCTGTTGCTGGATGCTGCTGAGCCTTATAGTGCAACATCTGGATAGTCACACGGTGCCAAACCCTGCACAAAACATGCTGTGACCTCTAAACCTTCCCCCGGGTTCAGCCGAGTAATTAGCACATTGTTAGAAACTGTCTCCCAAGATGAAACCGTAACCGTTTCTGGGGCGCATTAATTGCGGCACTTATCCGTTGTGACCCGGCGTGCCATTTGTCATGCTGGAATTGCTGTGTGGTGACACAGACAAGAAAGCTCTGCTACTAATGGAGAGGAAATATAATATTTGATAGAGAAAAACAATTCAACATATGCGGATGACATTAGGAATGATAGCTCTGTCTATAAAAATAAATGTTATTTTGTTTCATGTCACAGTAATTGCTTCCTTGGATGAGAGCCTGCGAGGCTGGAAAAAGCCCCAAATTTCCAGTTTTGTGCTGATCGTCCCAGAAGCCCTTGCTGCAAGCTGAACTTGCAGAGGAGTGGAGGAGGTTTCCTTCGCTGGGATCACCTTTCACAGAATGGGGTAAATTAGATTTTACTCTTTGAATTTTGTTCACTTCCTCCTCTGGCAGGAAGTAAACAGAGTGAAACCGCGACAAAGACAGCAACATTAAAAGTGGGGAGGAGTTAGATCTCTCCAAGTTTGTATTCTTGTCCCTCATATTATGTCCCTGGGGCCACAAGGGTCTGTTCTTAAGCCATGGAGCTCCTAGGGGCTGAAAGCCAGGGAAAATGTCACTGACGGTAGTTAAAGAGGAACTCCTGTGAAAATAATGTAATGAACAAAAAGTGCTTAATTTTTGGATTGTGATGGTTAAATTGTCTGACTTTATCAGCCGTAATGATACTTTGCTCTAATTCTCTCCTGGAACCTTTACATATAAAAAGCTGAATTTGCATCTGTTTTCTAAAACTGGAAACAATGCTTCTTCCAGTTTGCAGATCACATCTTTCTTAAAGAGGAACTCCAGTGAAAATAATGTAATATTTTATAATTATTATTTATCACGTGGTGACATTTTTACTGCTGGAAGGTGATGTCAGTGGAAGGAGATGCTGCTTGCTTTTTTGGCAGTTGGAAACAGCTGTTAACAGCTATTTCCCACAATGCAATGAGGTTCACAGACAGGAAACTGTCAGGACCATGGTCCTGACATTACACTGTGGGACAGGTTTCACCACAATGTTAGCCATACAGACCCTCCTGAGGATCCGTTTGAGAAAAGGAATAGATTTCTCATGAGAAAGGGGGTATCAGCTACTGATTGGGATTAAGTTCAATACTTGGTCACGGTTTCTCTTTAAACACCAAACACTTATTCCTTTTCCACATTGTCCAAAATGAAAACATTTGAAATTCTTGAAGTTGAGCTTTAATGTAATCCCAAGCTGAAGCTCTGCTTCAAAATAAGACAATACCCTGAAGAGAGGGAAGCCTCAGGATCCTATTGATGCCTCCCTCGTTGGTCTGAAGTCCTTCATGCTGAGTGTGGCCCCCCTCTATGTCGGGACCATGTAGCGCCTCTTCCTGCATCGTGGCAATGCCTTGTCGCTAATCTTTGGGGGAGGGGCACGCTCAGCGACGGGGGACAACACAGCAGGGAGGGAATCCTCAATAGGATCCTGAAGCTTCCCTCTCTTTAGGTAATTATCTAATTTTGTACCCGAGCTTCAGCTTAACACTTTAAGTTTTCTCCTTGGTGATATTTTCATACCTGATCAATAAAATGCCTTTTAAGCCACCAGCAAGCAAGAAAATACTCAGAATCATGTTGACAGAACTTTTTCACCTACTTGTTGGTACTTTCCCAAAGGCAGAGTTCCAGAAGTGTATTTAAAGGGACACTTAAAGAGAAACTCCGACCAAGAATTGAACTTTATCCCAATTAGTAGCTGATACCCCCTTCTACATGAGAAATCTATTCCTTTTCACAAAGAGACCATCAGGGGGCGCTGTATGACTGATATTGTGGTGAAACCCCTCCCACAAGAAACTCTGAGTACTGAGGTACTTCTGGCAGTTTCCTGTCTGTGAACCCTGTTACATTGAGGGAAATAGCTGTTTACAGCTGCCAAAACAGCATACAGCAGGAGCATCTGATGGAGTCTACATCGGCACCGGACAGCTGCAAGGGGCTGCTGGAAGCCCCAGGTGAGTAAAACTCATTTTTTATAGAGACTTAAGGGTCCCTTTAAAGCAGAAGATGGAAAATTATCTCCTAGGAGAAAGGTAACATGAAAGTCCATTGAATTCTATGTTACCGTTCACAGTAGACATTGCGATGTAAAGCATCCGGGAACATTTCATTGCACGGACACAAGCGATTTTCTGTCAGGTCAATTAACACTAGTGCTGCTGATTCACGCCCAATATGCAACCGTCCACCAAGCATGCCATCCACCGTAACGTGTATGTATTAGCTAGTGTGAAATAGCTCTTATGAATTCTTTCTGATATGTATGACTAGAGCTGTGGTCGGAGGGTGTAATAGGGTTGTATCTTAAAGGTGTCCCTCTTTATAATTTCAACAAGTTAGGCGTTATGCTGATGTACTAAGACTCTCTCCATGCAAGACTTTGGGTATGGCATATGCCCTGGATAACATACCATCCATTGTATTTACTCTCACGGTATATACATTCCTCTCACTGTGCTGCCCAAAAACACTTAGATTTGTGCCTCAGCAGTGACAGTGGCCCAAAGTGAGGGAACTGGAAAGCACTTCACATTGACTGCCAGGGATGGAGTGGCACACTTCAGGGTAGGAAGTGATGTCACTGCTCACTTCCTGTATTGAAGTGTGCTTCTTGGTCCGTCGTGTTCTCTGCATAGAACTCTCCTCTCTCTTTACTTCAAGATGCCACTCATCTGCAGGACTATGTGGGCAGGTAGCGCACTCAGGGGGGAAACTAATTCCCACTATTCTCCTTAACATACTTAACTATTTTGGTGACAGAAGCATGTATGGGGGCTTTGCTAATAACCTCTAAATTCATGCATGAAATAATGCAAAATTACTAATAGCTTATTCGAAATCAATTGATTGTCCAAATCGTAAATATGTATGGCAGAAATTGCGTAAAATTACGCCAAATTTTGTGGAACCGTAATTAGCAGATTACGATCATTACTACAGTATCTACGCCTTGTTTGAATCAGGTCAGCCCAGCACCCCCTGGTCTCCCCACAATAATTCTCTGGACTGACAGTGAGATTCTGGATTTATGAGATCAAATCTTGTCATTTTTTCCACATCTAGCATTGGCTCAGGCCTGGGATTAATATCCTGACAATCCAGCACTGTGTGTCCGTCTAATAAATAAACTGTGGTAAGATGTCTCACTTCTGAAGGGCTCAGCCTTGTCAGAATATTTGGAAAGAGCTTCCCGAAGTTATTCCTGTGAATCTGTGAGAGTTCTGTAAGCTAAACAAGACATGTCATGTATTTATACATTGCTAAGTCACTGTTTTACTGTCCAGCCATTAGAAAGCCTCACGTGTGATCCTCCAGGCATAAATCATATCCAGCAGCTGCCCAGAAGATGCCTACCAGTGCAGAGCACCATGAACAACAACATTTGGAGGTAGATCCCACCCCACCAGTGCAGAACAGCTTCTGGCTTTAGCATCAACACTTTGGAAAGGCATGACCCACCACTGCAGAGCCACCTCTGTACTTACCATCAACAAATGGAGAGGCTCATCCTACCATGGCAGGGCCACCACTGTATTTAGCATCAACACAAGGAGAGAGGTACACCGTGCATCCCATCCCACCACTGTAGAGCAACCTCTGGACTTAGCACCAACACAGGGGGAGAGGCAGATTCCACCAGTGAAGTAAAGCCTCTGACCTCAGCACCAGTACATGAAATAACTGAACCCTGAGTATAAATCATAAGTGGTCACGTGATGGAATCTTGCATATACCCAGCGGAGGCAAAGCTTGCCATGTCTCAATTTTGGAAGGACAACCCCTCAGCACACCTAAACTGAAAATAAACTCATGAAGTAGTTAATTGAATGTGTAGTAGAAAGTGTAAGTAAAACTTTCCTGTTTACTCCTTTTCTTATTTTCATCTTTAGGGGTCACATTCTAACTCTGAAGTGTGCAAAGCCGCCATTTTGGTACGACATACAATCTTGTTCATTCAGCTGCCAACAACAAAATAATAATTATCTGTTAAGCATTTCAGAACCCTTTTATTATCCGGATCGTTTGATCAGTCACATACCACAGAGGGATTGATTGTTTTGCACAGCGAGGGAAATGAATGTGTGTGTTTTTTTTATTTGTTCTGTAGATGTGTATGTGTTGTATTACAGTTGGGTTATACAGTATGCGGTGTTGGGTTATACAGCAGCACTATAAGGTTATTCGTGGTATTGGGTCATATTTAGTGTATGTTATGGGAAGGGCATGTTCTAATTACAAAGGCCCCCACAGCCAAAATCAACCTGATTGCCCCTCCCCTTCCCTGACAGATGGAGTCGGAGTGGATGAGTCTGAGCAATTTGTAGCTACATGGTGGTTTCATAAGCTGAGAAGTCGAAGTTGGAGTCGGATGATTTCTGTACCGACTCCACAGCCCTGCGGGGGGGGCGCTAGAAAGGTTTCAGCAGTTTAGTGACTCACCTGTCCCAGCTAACATGTTCTCCATAAATCCATGGCTCCATGCTTCCCATCTTCATCCCCACTAACCGCCTCCGGTTCACTGTGGCCAGTGGGTATTAAGACGGGCATGCACAAAGCCACAGACTAATGGAAGAGCGCTCCGACCAGAACTGGTAAGTCGCTGTAATGCTGGGAAATTTTGTATTGGCCCCCAGAACCACAATAACGTTGGAAAGGGGACGTCAGCTGGCTCAGGGTTCTGGGGCCCCTACAGAAGCGTTACCCCTGGTTATGAAATAGTCGTAGTAATTCTACCCCCCTCTGCTCCTAGACTTTTATGTTTTCTCTCTCTCCGGAGTTCTTTTCTTTAATATCTCTACTGGAATCTATCAGTGGATCCAGCTTGCCGTATTTCACTTATTTCCAGCCCTGGTCAAATTAATAAAGGAAAAGAGGGAAAACTCCATTAAGAAGTGTAATTAGTCATTGCTGACAGATAAACTGCATGGAAAATAAACGCTTATTTCTCCCGCGGGTGTTTCTCGTTCAGCAGTTTTAAACAAATCGATTATTTCAGCCATCATTTAATATAATGACTCTGGTGAAAGGGGCCGCCACTGGTCCAATCTCTCTTGTTTTTCTATCGCTGGACTCTCATTAAATTTTTATTCATGGATAAATATTTTTAAGTCAGTGTTATTAATACTAATAGGAAAATCGCCCAGAAGTAGCATCGTCCCTGTTAATGGGGAGAGGGGGGGAGTCTAGCTGGAAATGCTCTGCACAATAGATCAGGCTTGCGGACAATGACTATTCAGTAATATATATGATGCTGCTGGTGCTTGATAACAACCAGCAGGAGGAACACTGCAGAAAGCAAATTAGCCCCTAAATTTTTAGGCACTCACGTTCGTGACCAAAAGTTCTACAGGCACTTGTATTGACCTAAGGGAGCGGAACAAGACCCGTGAAACGCGTTGTCTACCGTGCATGAACAAACATTACTTTTTCCATTAAATAGTGGTTTATCCTTCCAAGAAGGTAAGAAATGCTTCTCATATATACAACATATAGTAGTATCATATCATCAAGGGCATCTCCACCAGTGTTTTTTAGTATAGTCCATACCCCATGGGGTTTCTTTTAGTCACAAGGACCTTTAGTCTTCACAACTAATCCAAGTGAGCGACCAACCAGCATCTGCACCAACAGACCTGGGACACAGAGAGGGGACGGTTATATTACCGGAGGCTCAGATGGTGGTTTCAAGTTTTGCAAGCCACCCTTGTGAGTATATAATACAGTGGTTTGCAAAAGTATTCTGCCCACTTGAAGTTTTCCACATTTTGTCATACTAGTGCCACAAACATGAATCAATTTTTTTGGGAATTCCACGTGAAACACCAATACAAAGGGGTGTACACGTGAGAAGTGGAACGAAAATCATATATAATTCCAAACATTTAAAAAAAAAAATAATAACTGCAAAGTGGGGTGTGCGTAATTATTCAGCCCCCTGAGTCAATACTTTGTAGAACTACCTTTTGCTGCAATTACAGCTGCCAGTCTTTTAGGGTATGTCTCTACCAGCTTTGCACATCTAGAGACAGAAATCCTTGCTTCTTTGCAAAACAGCTCCAGCTGAGTCAGATTAGATGGACAGCATTTGTGAACAGCAGTTTTCAGATCTTGCCACAGATTCTCGATTGAATTTAGATCTGGACTTTGACTGGGCCATTCTAATGCTGGGCATACACGGCATTTTTTTTCTTATCAATCGAGCCGCTGATGGCTCGATTGATCATTTCCGACGTGTCCGATCACGTGGCGGATCGATTCCACGCTCGATCCCCGCGGGCGGACAATGGAACAGAAACGAAGACAAGATAAGAAGTGCCCGCGGGGACGAGCGGGAATTGATCCGGGCGCTTGCGGGGACGCTCCGGAATCGAGCCAGCGGCGCAAAATTGCATCCGTGTATGCCCAGCATAACACATGGATATGTTTTGTTTTAAACAATTCCATTGTTGCCCTGGCTTTATGTTTAGGGTCAATGTCCTGCTGGAAGGTGAACCTCCACCCCAGTCTCAAGTCTTTTGCAGACTCCAAGAGGTTTTCTTCCAAGATTGCCCTGTATTTGGCTCCATCCATCTTCCCATCAACTCTGACCAGCTTCCCTGTCCCTGCTGAAGAGAAGCACCCCCAGAGCATGATGCTGCCACCACCATATTTGACAGTGGGGATGGTGTGTTGAGAGTGATGTGCAGTGTTAGTCTTCCGCCACACATAGCGTTTTGCATTTTGGCCAAAAAGTTCCATTTTGGTCTCATCTGACCAGAGCACCTTCTTCCACATGTATGCTGTGTCCCCCACATGGCTTGTGGCAAACTGCAAACGGGACTTATGCTTTTCTGTTAACAATCGCTTTCTTCTTGCCACTCTTCCATAAAGGCCAACTTTGTACAGTGCACGAGTCGCAGCACGACTAATAGTTGTCCTATGGACAGATCCCCCACCTGAGCTGTAGATCTCTGCATCTCGTCCAGAATCACCATGGGCCTCTTAACTACATTTCTGATCAGCGCTCTCCTTGTTCGGCTTGTGAGTTTAGGTGGACGGCCTTGTCTTGGTAGGTTTACAGTTGTGCAATGCTTTTTACATTTCTGAATGATCGCTTGAACAGTGCTCCGTGAGATGTTCAAGGGTTTGGAAATCTTTTTGTAGCCTAAGCCTGCTTTAAATTTCTCAATAACTTTATCCCTGACCTGTCTGGTGTGTTCTTTGGACTTCATGGTGTTGTTGCTCCCAATATTCTCTTAGACAACCTCTGAGGCCATCACAGAGCAGCTGTATTTGTACTGACATTAGATTACACACAGGCGCACTCTATTTAGTCATTAGCACTCATCAGGCAATGTCTATGGGCAACTGACTGCACTCAGACCAAAGGGGGCTGAATAATTACGCACACCCCACTTTGCAGTTATTTATTTGTAAAAAATGTTTGGAATGATGTATGATAATGATGTATGATTTTCGATCCACTTCTCACATGTACACCACTTTGTATTGGTCTTTTACGTGGAATTCCAATAAAATTGATTCATGTTTGTGGCAGTAATGTGACAAAATGTGGAAAACTTCAAGGGGGCCAAATACTTTTGCTAACCACTGTATTTACTGTACGTGTGCTTACATCTTTGTCTACGGATATTGCACCATTGGGCTCCTGGTCTCTCTCATTCACAGAGACTTGGAGGTAACAATCAAGGATCAAAACTTTTTCTAAATTAGCCCTAGTTATTAAAGAGTACCTGAAAGGGAAAAAAAGTGCCACAAATAGATACTTACCTCATTAGAGGAAAGCTTCTGGACAATCCAGAGACTTCCCCTGTATCCATCACCTCCACCAATCCAGTAGTGGGACCTCCCAAACCTCTCCAACCATGGCTTATCAAAGAGTGACAGCCACGCTCCCATGCAAGAACAAGCGATGCTGCATTTTGTAGGATGCCTCACGCCAGCCCTATATGAAGCCAATCGTGCTCGCCTTTTTCCACCAAAGCCGAGCAGCTCCAGGCTGCTGCACAGGTGGGAGGCGTCCTGCGCAGCCCAGCTGTGCTTGTTGACGGACGGGATGACGCTAACGTGATGGGTAAAAGTAGATTTTTTTACACAGGTAACGCGTTTCGTGGGTACAATCCCATTTCCTCAGGCCAATAAAAGTGCCTATAATGTCAATGAGAGGCTCTCAGGAAGATGTATTTCCTTGAAGTCCTGAGAGTCCGACTTTATAGGCACTTGGCCTGAGGAAGTGTGCTTGTACCCACGAAACGCATTGCGCGTGCAAATAAAATCTACTTTTACCCATCTCGTTAGTGTCATTGGAGAGGTAAGCCACCTCCATCTTTTCTATTTTTATTGTGCTTTTAATTAAGTTTTATCCATACATAACCATACTCTTCACCCTTGTTGTCACTACTGGAATGCACATTTGAACTTCATTCATAGGACTGAGACAAGTCAAATGCTGTCCCCCTCCTCCAGCTCATTGTGCAACACAGGTACTCTTTAGTTCAGCTGTTCTCCTCCTGAATTGGAGACCGGGGAGGATGCAGCTCAGAAATAATGACTTCTGCTTCTTTCTTGCCGATAAGTTGTAACAATCTCCCCAGACTTTAACAGGCCAGTAAATGGAGACATCCCATATATCTTGCCGGTGTGTCCGGAGGGGGAAGCATTACGCATGTAAAACAAGACAAATTGGATGTAAAGGGTATTAGCCATGCCTGGGATAATGTTTTATGCGTGTCATTTGTAGATCCTCTAGTAAAAGGCCTTAAGCTGTTGACATTGCTCGGTAATTGTAGAAACATAAAACTTGTGCAAACAGATACCATCATAAAAGAATCCTCCATCTCATCCTACCTGGCAGCCTATTGGAAAGCAGATTAGTGCGGAGATATTTCAGGGACCTTCTAAGCCAGATCTTATTCTCTGTTTGTAATTGCCAGTGTTGAGTTCCATCACTTGTACTAACCTTTCATTTTTGGGGATCAAAGAAGTGAGAATGAAAGGCTCAGCTTATGAAAAATGATATATTTTATTAGACAGTTTGCTTATGTAGTCTTAGTCTGGAATAAATCTGTATATGAGAAATGTAAGGACGTAATACGCCTCTGAACGAATCGGTTATACGCTGCTCTGCAGCTATCTGGCTTGTATTAAAGTAGAAAGCCGAGGTGAATACCAAACAAACAGCAAAGTATATGTCCGAAATACAATACAGGTCTCCTACCTACCAACTTCTGTCCAGCCAGTCCTATGATTCAAAAGGCCCTGCCAGGCAAGCTTAGCCAGTGTGATGGCCTCACTTTTATCCAGTGAGGTTTAGCAATACAGGTTTGCATATGTGTATCAGCGCTAAGGAAACAAAGTGGCCGCTGCTGAGAGAAGAACAATGTCCAGAGTTCACAAACAGGTAAATTATATATGATCAGCGCAGAGTCCAACAACAGAAGACGAGTCTTCAACAAAGGATAAAAGCAGGCAAATCTCCACCGCAATAAATATTGGGGTCACGGCACAGCTCTGCATTCATGGATACCTAAAAAAAGGAAAGAGGCTTACCAGCTGGTGACAAGCCACATTACAAGGTTGTATCAAGGCTTTGGTAGGACATCAGGAAGCAACAGTCTGTCCAAGATCCACCAATTCAGCAAAGATTCATTCGTGAGATGAATCATTGCTGAATTGGTGGATCCTGGACAGACTGTTGCTTCCTGAGGTTTAGCAATACAGTTTGGTCATTGTACCGCCCACAGCCTGCTGATTGGACAGTAATAAATCTCTCTTTCCCCTCTCTCTCCTTTTGTAAGAGTTTCAGGGGTTGTTAATAGTGATGAGCAAGAATTTCACATAATCGTAATTTCACATCCTAATTCGCAATTACGATATGAAATTGTGATGCAAAATTCCAGATAAATTGTAATTCATTTTGCATATAAACAGATTCAGGAACCGTAATTTCTCAATTTTGCGTAATTTTGTAACAACTTTAGGGGTTAATAGCCAAGCCTACAAACCTACTGTTGTCATTGCTACGCATGTTAAGGGGAACAGTGGGAACAAGTCAAAAAATACATTTGAGATGAATTATTTTGAAAATTCAATTGAAAAATGTTATTTAAACTGACATTTTTCCTGAGTTTAAAAAAACATTTTTCCTTTGCATAGTCAAAATCGATTATCTCAAAAACGATGAGGTCTTTTTTGAAAAATTCTTTTTTTGACTTGTTCCCACTCCTCCCCTTTATTTTGGTGAAGCAGCATGTATGGGAGCTTTGCTACGAACTGCTAAAGTCAGCACAAAATAAAGTGGCATTTTGTGGAGTTACGCAAAATTACAAAATGGATTAGGCAAAATCAATTGACTGTCCAAATCGTAATTATGGATGGCTGTAATTGCGAAAAAATTATGCGTAATTTTACTTTTGCGTAATCGTAATTAGCGGATTACTATCAACACTTGTTGCCTGCTTCACACTGCAGTGAAAAATGGACATTTCTTGGTCCTTTTGCCAGATCGCATTTCTGACAGGCAGTAGCGCACCAACATTGCTTTGTTGCAGCTGATACAAATCCTGAAATAAATCTGCAGTGTGTCTATTTCCTGCTTTCATGGAAGCAGGCGAAGGGTTAACATCCTGTGTTTACATATTGGCTATGTCTGCAGAGACTACCTAATTTCTGTGCTGACACAGCTGAGAGCTGAAATTACACTTGTGATTACTGACAGATGAGGGAGAATTAGGCAGGCTTTTCTCACTAAAAACACACAGTGCAATTCTCTGTTTTCATGATATGATCTGCGCATGGAGAAAAAACGTTTTAGCCATTTATTTAGGAAAGGGTTCTTTACAGAAAGAGTGATTAAGATGTGGAATGCATTGCCACAGGAAGTAGTTATGGCAAACTCTATACCTGCATTTAAAGGGGGCTTAGATGCGTTCCTTGTCTTGAAAGACATCCATGGCTACAATTACTAGGTAATGCCTAATTATGTTGATCCAGGGATTTTATCTGATTGCCATCTGGAGTCGGGAAGGAATTTTTTTCCCTTTTGGGGCTAATTGGACATGCCTTGTACGGGTTTTTCGCCTTCCTCTGGATCAACAGGGATATGTGAGGGAGCAGGCTGGTGTTGTACTTTGTTCTCTGGTTGAACTCGATGGACGTATGTCTTTTTTTTCAACCAAAAGAACTATGTAACTAAGTGCAACTCAAAGTCCCAACCTGCAAGACAAGCGGAGGCGTTTTCCATGCAAACCTATGGTGGAAACGCATCTGCTCAGTACTGCATTCCAACAATGCACTGCCGTGCATAACATTGAGCTATTCCATTCTGTATACTTGAATGTGAAAAATGCTGCAACAGAGGTGCTGTACATTTCTGGAGTGAGCCTGAGCCATTAACCTTTCTAGCAAACCTGAGCTGAAAATGAACAAAGAGAGACAATTATATTTATCTCCCTACCCCTAAAAATGACTCCCTTTTTTAAATCACAGTTTTATTATTTGTTTAAAAGCTAAAAAAAAAAACAGGTTACCCATATTTTTCGGACTATAAGACGCACTTTTTCTCCTCCAAAAGTGGGGGGAAAAAGTCAGTGCGTCTTATAGTCCGAATGCTACAAATTTGGACCTGCGCCTGTGTTCTCTATCCCAGTGTTTACTATGTATGCATGCCGCCCCCCCCCCCCCCCCCCCTGTCAGCATTTCCCCTGTTGCAGCGTCTGCCTGCACTCTGTGTCCCCGTGTCTGCTTTTCCCCGGTGTTAATGTGTGCCCGGTATTTGCATGTCCCGTGTCTTTAACACATATAAGTAGCTGCCACGTAGTCATCAGTCATCAGGATGTCCCCTGTTATCCAAATACGTACCGCTCTTGCAGCTTTTATTATCGCGCTGTCTGCCGGTACCGCCGTAGCTTGTATCAATCAGAAAGTCCCGGCCGACTTTGCAGGGAAATGCACCAATCAGGCGGGGGCGCTAGCCTCAACAGCCAATCACGCTGCGCAATGCTCACCCGATGGTGTTGAGGGCGGGACCACCTCTCCGTTATTGGGGCCAATCACAGCGCCCCCCGCCTGATTGGTGCATTTGCCTGCAAAGACGGACGGGACTTCCTGATTGATACAAGCTACGGCGGTACCGGGGAAACAGCGATAATGAAAGCTGCAAGAGCGGTACGTATTTGGATAACAGCAGACGGCCTGATGACTATGTGGCAGCTACTTATATTAAAGACACGGGACACGTGAAGCAAATACCGGGCACACATTAACACCGGGGAGTGCAGGCAGACACGGGGAAAATGCAGACACATGGAAATGCAGACATGGGGAAATGCAGACAGGGGGAAATGCAGACAGGGGACACAGAGTGCAGGCAGACGCTGCAACAGGGGAAATGCTGACATGGGGGGCATGCATACATAGATGATCAAGCTGAAAGAGAGGCATGTATTTGATACACTGCGGGGGGGGGGGGTCGGGGGTCGGGGGACAGCCTGATGATGAAGTGTATGTTTTTAAAGACACCAGACATGCAGACCAGGACAGGACATGCAGACAGACACCGGGAACATAGAGTACATGCAGATACAGGGACACGCAGACACTGGGGCACAGGGAAACATGCAGACACTGGGGACACAGGGATAGCAAACTTTAGGACAATGGGGATAGATAATACTGGAGTCTGGACATGGAGGAAACAGTGGACAAGGGGACAGAGCACAAGGCATCGGACACTAGGACAGAGGACACAGGTGGACAGAGGACATTGAGACATTGGTGGACAGTGGACACCGAGGGACATAAGTGAACACGGGGCACAAGTACAAGAAGGACATAAAGGAAGGCATAATAATTAGACAAAAAGGTCCATAACACGCCCCTGTACCATGGACGCACCAGGTTTAGTATATTATTTTTTTTCCTGAATTTTGCCCTCTAAACCTAGGTGCGTCTTATAGTCCGGAGCGTCTTATAGTCCGAAAAATACGGTAAGTGTTTTATTGTCTCGGCTGAATGACAGTCTTTCAGTGTCCCAGACCTAAAATATATTAATTATTGACCTTTTTTCACCAGATGCTGGGAAATTGCATGATCTTAACGCTCCTTTCTAGGGATATCACAGAAATCACATGATCAGACTGGGGAAATCACATCAAAGTAGTTATTTTTTTTGGTGCCGTAGCACTGGGCGCTACTTGGCGACTCCATATACTACAATGTTAATCGGGTATGGGGCAGCTGGTTCTTGTTTTGGGCTGTATATCATAGCCAAGCACCAGGATCATGTATAATTTGGCTACAGTGTGGACAAACTCCAATATCATCAGGGACTGTGGTTTAGGGTGAGGGGATAGGAACAGGGTTTGGCTATAAATGGCTGAGCCCCAAAGGTTAGCGTTTAGGTCTCGTTCAGATAAGCTAGCAGGGAAGGAGGTTAGTGTTAGGGGTGTATATTAGTGTATTATTTAAATATGGGTATTCTAGTGGAGGGGGGGATAGTGTTAGACATGTAAATAGGAGTAGCATTAGGGGTATTCTAGGGGAGTGAGGTTAGTGTTAGGCAAATATAGAGGGATTTTTTGCTTATGGGAGGGAGGTTAGTGTCTGCCTCAAAACCTTTGGAGGCAGAGCCTTCTTCATGCATGCTACCCCTACCCTTTGTAACTCCTGGATACACCCAATCAAGACAACTTCAACCCTGGAGGCATTTAAATCTGAAAAAAAAAACCTGTTTAGTCTTGTATTTATGATCACATAACTGTTTCCCCTGTAACACATTCTAATCCAAACATATACAAGTTTATGAACGTTTGAGTCCTATGGGAGAAAAGCGCTTTACAAATAGTATTGTTGTTGGTATTGTAGCGTTTGGAATAGGGAAGCAAAGAGTAGAATATTTGTAAAAGAAAATTGCTGATATTCTATCAACAGTAACCCATGCCATATATAAAAGGCGGGTTTGCTAAATGTACCCAATCACATGATCACTGCTGTCCTCTCTGGAAAGACCTGGGAAATCTATGATAAGTGCTGTTTTCTCCAAGGAAACCAGGAAAACCAAATGATCGCAGCTCTTCTCTCTAGAGTCTGCAATTGCTACAAGAAACAATGTAGGGTAACCAATTTTATGTATCAGAAAGGGAAATATGAGATTTGTAGAAATCCCTCTAGCGAAGAAGTTCATGTCCTGCTGGGTGTATAAGCAGCAGACACAGGACTGTACGAAGCTGTGAATGATGGGTGGTGGACTTCCTGGGCCATCACATGGGATGTCCCTCCCTCCAGCAGAGACTCGTGAATCATCCAGAGGGATTAGATTGCTTCCGTTACTCTTAGGATGAAAAACTGTCCCTTTTCTTTTTGATACTTCTAAATAATCGCCAAACAAATTAACGATTTCCGTCATTCTCTGCTCAAGAGGAAGAACGTAATGTCATCATTCATTCTATTCTGGGACACTCTGGTCACAGCAGAAAGTCACGCCCGTTATCCATAAATCACAGCTACTAAAGGCTAGGGCCAGGAAATGAAATTGTTTAGCTCTTTGGAGTGCAGAAATGGGTTAGAGCTTCTTTTGAGCTTTACTGCTGTTGTCACTATCTGGGGGAGCTTTCCTTACTTCCTGTCTTGACAGGAAATGGGTAAATCTCTCCAATAGGAACACAGAAGGCAACAAGTAAAACTTTATTTGTAAATAAAGTGGGAGTGAGAACTGAAAGTGTTTCTGCCTCTTATTTATAAAGTATATAAAATATATAAAGAAAATATCTCTGGTGAAAAGAAGACAACATGAACAACCAATGGTAAGCTTGAAAGGGAACCAGAAGCTGTCATCTAATTCTCTAATAAATAATGCCAGTTGCCTGACATCTGTGCTGATGCAGCCATATTTATTTCCTTTTAAGCAATACCAGTTGCCTGGCTATCCTGCTGATCCTCTGCCACTCATACTTTCATCTGTAGACCCTGAACAAGCATGCAGCAGATCAGGTGTTTCTGACACTATTGTCAGATCTGACAACATTAGCTGCATGTTTGCGTCTGGTGGGATTCAGACACTACTGTAGCCAAATAGATCAACAGGCCTGCCATGCAACTGGTATTGTTTAAAATTAAACAAATATGGCAGCCAACCTCGAGTTCACTTTAGGTCATTGACTGAGAATTAGCATGCAGATCAAATCCTGTGACTTTGATTTGACTATTGGCTGCATGCTTGTTGCAGGTTTGCGACTTAAAGGGATACTGTAGGGGGGGTCGGGGGAAAATGAGCTGAACTTACCCGGGGCTTCTAATGGTTCCCCGCAGACATCCTGTGTTGGCGCAGCCACTCACCGATGCTCCGGCCCCGCCTCCAGTTCACTTCTGGAATTTCTGACTTTAAAGTCAGAAAACCACTGCGCCTGCACGCCCGTGTCCTCCCTCCCGCTGATGTCACCCTCCTGGTGACACAGACCATACTGGGCCTGCGCTGTGCGCTCTTGATAACATCAGCAGGATCGAGGACACGGCAACGCAGGCGCAGTGGTTTTCAGACTTTAAAGTCTGAAATTCCAGAAGTGAACCGGAGGCGGGGCCGGAGCATCGGTGAGTGGCTGCGCCAACACAGGATGTCTGCGGGGGACCGTTAGAAGCCCCGGGTAAGTTCAACTCATTTTCCCCTGACCCCCCTACAGTATCCCTTTAAAAACAACTAAAACTCCAAACTCGGCATGACAGCCAAGGGAATGAAGATGGCAGCCTCCATATTCCTTTTCTTTCAAGTTTCTTTTAACAGCTGTCCACACTATTACAGTATGTTTTTCCATAGATTGGATTTACAAAGTTAACTGTCATAAAAATGTCTTGGTAGACCTGGTGGACCTTTCTTGTTCCATGTTTCAATCTACTCTGGCATTTGCCTAGTGATTCATGTATAGGGTGACACTATGCCCACTGATGCATGTGGCTTAGTTCAGGTCTTCTTGGATTCTGGTGATCTCTCGGAATTGGCCCTCATAAGGAAAACCAACCACAAAAGCCATCAGCCAGTCCAGGTCGTTGTCTCTGCCACATGGCAAGGAGGAAAATATTTGCATATCTCCTTTAGCCTTTTGTGAACACAGATCACTACATTACCAATTTCTTTACTATTTTCTTTTTATCTTTTTCACCCAGCTGGAGAATTACATAGTGGACAGTATGAAGTCAGAAATGGTGCAGATGCAGCAAACTGCAGTTCAGAACCAGACGGCCACCATGCTGGAGATCGGGACCAGCCTGCTAAGTCAGACAGCGGAGCAGACCCGGAAACTAACCAATGTGGAGACTCAAGTAAGTGACACGGCTGTGACATGATTTATAGAGATTTATATTATATGATGATCAAAAATAAGGAGAAGGAAGGCCGATCGGCACTGCAGGTGCTTTATTCCATATGCAGGCACAAATACAGTACACAAAATGCAAGGATAAAATATTCACGTACCATGGGATGGAGAGTGGTGTGGTGGTGCGGTGGGTGCCAGGGGAAGGTGCCTGACGGCCGTTTCGCGCTATCAATGCGCTTCAACGGAGGCTAGGCTCCTAGCCTCCGTTGAAGCGCATTGACAGCGCGAAACGGCCGTCAGGTACCTTCCCCTGGCACCCACCGCACCACCACACCACTCTCCATCCCATGGTACGTGAATATTTTATCCTTGCATTTTGTGTACTGTATTTGTGCCTGCATATGGAATAAAGCACCTGCAGTGCCGATCGGCCTTCCTTCTCCTTATTTTCGAATATCTACTCTCCATTTTTTGATCAGAGCACGCAGTTTGCACCAGAGAAATAAGAGAAGAGAGTGTGTGTTTATCCTGCCTGGACCCTCCCAGCATCAGCTGTCCTTAGCTGCAGTGCCAACGATTTTTCTTCCTTTTTTCCTCCCCCTCCTCTGGCTCACATATTATATGATGATATACTGTAAGCAGGTATTAGATAGGTAATGGATGCCATGAGCAGACATTGGACAAAGGATGATAGGAGCAGCAATTATACATGAGATGATTGGGACAACCGTTGGACAAGAGATGATGGGGCAAACATAGGACAAGAGATGATAGGAGCAGCCATTGGGCAAGAGATGGTAGCGGCAGCCATTAGACAAGAGATGATAGGGGCAGTCATAGGACATGAGATGATAGTAGCAGCCATTGGACAAGAGATGGTAGCGGCAGCCATTAGACAAGAGATGATAGGGGCAGTCATAGGACAAGAGCTGATGGGGCAACCATTTGGCAAGAGATAAAAGGGGCAGCCATTGGACAAGAGATGATAGGGGCAGGCATAGGACAAGACATGATAGGGGCAGCCATTGGTCAAGAGATGATAGGTGCAGCCATTTGATAAAATATGATAGGAGCAGCCATTGTACAAGAAATTATAGGCACGGTTATTGGACATGATAAGGGCAGCTACTGGAAAAGAAATATCAATTGGATGATGGGAGCAGCCATTGGACAAGAGATGCTAAGAGCAGCCATTAGGCAAGAGATGATAGGAGCAGCCATTGGACAAGAGATGCAAAGAGCAGCCATTGGACAAGAGATGATAGGAGCAGCCATTAGGCAAGAGATGATAGGAGCAGCCATTGGACAAGAGATGCAAAGAGCAGCCATTGGACAAGAGATGATAGGAGCAGCCATTGGACAAGAGATGCAAAGAGCAGCCATTAGACAAGAGATGATAGGAGAAGCCATTGGACAAGAGATGGTAGCGGCAGCCATTAGACAAGAGATGATAGGGGCAGTCATAGGACAAGAGCTGATGGGGCAGCCATTGGACAAGAGATGATAGGGGCAGGCATAGGACAAGACATGATAGGGGCAGCCATTGGTCAAGAGATGCTAAGAGCAGCCATTAGGCAAGAGATGATAGGAGCAGCCATTGGACAAGAGATGCAAAGAGCAGCCATTGGACAAGAGATGATAGGAGCAGCCATTGGATAAGAGATGCAAAGAGCAGCCATTAGACAAGAGATGATAGGAGAAGCCATAGGACAAGAGATGATAGGAGCAGCCATTGGACAAGAGATGCAAAAAGCAGCCATTAGGCAAGAGATGATAGGAGCAGCCATTGGATAAGAGATGCAAAGAACAGCCATTGGACAAGAGATGCTAAGAGCAGCCATTAGGCAAGAGATGATAGGAGCAGCCATTGGATAAGAGATGGTAGGGGCAGCCGCTTAACAAGAGATGCTAAGAGCAGCCATTAGGCAAGAGAGGATAAACAGTAGATCTCTACTTGTTATCTATTAAATAGTTTGACAATTTGATCTGTTTATTTATTGCAGATTTGTGCAAAGGAAGTACCTGCCAAAAGAGAAACCTTTCTAGTTACTCATTAGTAGATAATTGTATTTTACATCTTACCAGTATATGCTTATTTCAAATCAGGAATCAAGCTTTGTCCCTGTATCGTGTTACATATTCTGTCCAAAAACTATTTTTTAGGTGGAGGTGCCCAAAACTATATAAAAATAGTAAAAAAAAATTAAAACGAGAGGTGTAGTTGTCTTACCTCTCCCATAGAGCAGCCAAAGAAGCAAATATAACCCTTGAATGTTTAAGAGTTTATTGCACACCAAAAATTGCCTACTGGCCAGCATGGATCAGACTCAAGCGTCTTATCGGTGGTTGCCAGTTATAAGTATTCAGAAATTTGTGGGTGATTTTCCTTACACACATACCTCTTGTCTTGGTGTTTTAACATATTCCATGATTGGCTCCTGGTATCCTGTCTCTTTTTTGTGTGTTCCCAATCCATGGCTCACCTTGGTCCACACCTTTCCCGACCTGTCCAAAACTAACTTTATTAAAGAGAATGCGTGTATGCGCTCAGCAATCCTAAATAATCACCGCCAATCTGTAGTTCGTGTGCTATGGCAAATTCTGTACACACTGCAATCGAACTTATGGAAAATAGAACGTGCTCTCAGTCTATATAATAGGCACCAAGAAGAACTATATCACCCAGCAAGAAGCCAAACACAGTTCAGTCCCTCAGCTTGAGTAATTCCACAGTTGTGAAGATTATCCTCTTATGTTGCATATGTGCAATAAATGTGCAATAAAGCAGGAGACATAAATAACATAGCGTATCTCTGTATAGACCAGGGGTCTCAAACTCAATTTACCTGGGGGCCGCAGGAGGCAAAGTCAGGATGAGGCTGGGCCGCATAAGGAATTTCACAATCGCGGCGCATCGCCGCCTCTGCCCGCCCCTCTCACTCTTCCTTCACAGAGAGGGGCGGGGAGAGGCGGCGATCCGTGCGGCGATTGACGTCAGGAGGGGCAGAGCTGAAGCTGAAAGCTCTGCCTCTTCCAGAAAATGCTGGCGGATTGCCCCCCGGGCGATTTGGGGGCTCTACAGCCCTCGTTTAGCAGCGGGGATGCGGCGGATTACTTGGGAGCACTGAAGCGAACTATAAGGAGGCTTTTGCCAGCGAGGGCCACAAAATATTGTATCGAGGGCCACAAATGGCCCACGGACCGTGAGTTTGAGACCCCTGGTATAGACCATGTGCCTCCACCTGCACCCCGAAGTGGCACTCCACCATCAAAGTATAAGGTGACACACAATGCCAGTGCTGGGGTGCTTGGTCACTCCCCCTATGTGCACGCACTCTCCCTGCTGGCTCTCCTGGTTCCGGAGGTAGGATTATAGAGTATTGGGGGAAGAAATCTCGGCAACCTCCAATGTCGCTAAAACTCAAGACAAAAGCTACATAGCATAAAACCATTTTTCTATGATCTGTGCTGTGTGGGCTCTTCAGCCCCCAGCACAGATCAGGTGGCAGGCAGGGCGATCAGACTTCCCCCCTTTTTTTCCCACTAGGGGGATGTCCTGTAGGGGGGGTCTGATCGCTGCTGGCTTGTTGTGACTAGCGGGGGGGCACCTCAAAGCCCCCCTCCGCAGCGATATTCCCCCTCCCTCTCCTTCCCTTCCTCCCCTTCTCCATATAGGCGGTACAGGACAGCGATCTGTCCTGTACCGCCTCAGATAGGCTTTAGCCTATCAGATGGCGGCAATCCCCGGCCAATCAGAGTCCGGGGATCGCCAATCTCCTTTATGGCGCTGCTGTGACAGCAGTGCCGTAACATGTAAACACCGGGGATTATGTCCCCGGGTGTTTACATTTAGCCTGTGAGCCGCGATCGGAGGCTCGCAGGCTGTTCACGGAGCCCCCCGCCGTGAACTGACAGGAAACGGACGCTCGAACGAGCAGCTGTTTCTATGGAAACCCAGGTGCGACCAGCCACCGCCGATAGGCGTTGGCTGGTTGTTAAGTGTTTTAATATAAAAAGAATAAAACAGCACTTACAAATTTAACTACGGGTTACGTGGCTACAATCTATGATGGTCATGCGACATGAGAAGAGGATAATCTTCACAACTGTGGAATTACTCAAGCTGAGGGACTGAACTGTGTTTGGGTACTTGCTGGGTAATATAGTTCTTCTTGTTGCCAATTACAAAACTAACTTTTGTCTACTGGCAAGAAATATTAATTGTGTGTGGCCAGTCCAGGTCAGTCTAGTACCTTTCCACTTATGTTAAACATGCATAGATCATGGAGTGTCAACCCTGCAGCCATATAGCCAGTCTGCGCACACTGCAAGCCATACAGGCCCTTCTATGCCTGAAGTTACACTCTGTCACCCTCGGTAATGGAGCGGCAGGAAACATTCAGCAGATGCAATCCATTGAAGTTGGGGAATCAGTGTCGAGGTAGCAGAATGTCTATTGTTTTAGTGTTTTATTCCTATAATGAAAACACTGAATGCGCCATTCATACGTAGGCTGAGGTCAAACAGTAAACTAAACAGCATTAACGTTCAAATAAACACTGCGGCTAATAGCTGTGACTGATGCATGCGTAGCCTAAATACACGGGTCGCCTCTATTCAACCTTCTTTGAAGCAGATTATTAATTTGCAGTAGAGTCCCCGATTTATTTTCTTTCGGAAATGTGACTCTAGCCATAGAATGATGATACCTGCGACATTCTCTCCGTGTTCTGCAACAGGACAGAGGCCAGAGCTGCAGGCGGCGCGCAACTACGGCAAACGCCGTCCGGACGTTACAAAAACATTATTGTAATGTGATTTCCATGTTATAACGGATGAACTTAAAATAATGTGTTCGGTCAGTAAGAAAATACCACATCTACAAGCTGGTTTACACAAAGATGATTAAATATATATGTGTGCATGAAATAGGGGCGTGAGGAAAAATGGGTGCCTACTTTTGTTAATAAAATTATTGTTAACATCTACCGATATTCTTCATTTTTAATGTGTATATCGGTATATATTAACAATATTTTAATACAACTTAACCAAACCCTACTCTCACACAGAACCCTCCCCTTGCGATGCCTAACCCTAAAACCCACCTTCCCGACACCTTACCCTAAACCCCCCCCCCTTCCTGACACCTAACCCTAAAACCCACCTTTCCTAACCTAATAATATTGAAAATTATAACTTTCAAAAATGTATAATTCATAAACACTGTACTAAACATTAAAAATGTAAAAAACTATAGCTTTCTAAATTTTAAAACAATACAACATTTCAAACTCTATAATGTAATTTTCAAAACAATAATTGTCGTGCGCCCATTTTTCTACTTTGAAGAAACCTAAAAGAAGGGGCGCTTTAAGCTTTCTGAAAACACAATGAACGCTGCTGCTGGGCGGGTCTCACCTGATTCAGATGTGGCTGGCACAGCGTACGCAGCCTCAGCACACTTGCGTCCCACTCAGCCGAGCTGGGGACCGGGCTCACACTCGTGCGGGCGGGATGTGACGTCACGTCCCAGGATCCTCCGGGGTCTGTAGCTATGGTAACCAGGACGCTCGCTGTGGAGGCGGTGAGCGGCAGTGGAGGACATACGGCCGTGCAGGCCGTGCCGCCGCACGAGGGCCCCTGAAGTTCAGTTTTCTTCAGGGGCCCATTAAGTTTTTTTGTTTTGTTTTTTAAATATATATATTTTTTATTATTTTTTACCCCGGGGGGCCCCGACTCCTATCCTCCCTCCCTCCCTCACCTCGGGGGCCCCCTCCCGGTATGCGCGGCGGGAGAGCGGCAAATCCGGGTCTCCAGGCATGCGCTAGAGGGCTCCGCCACTTGGTCTCCAATATGTCTCCAACTTGGAGACATATTGGAGACCAAGCGGCGGAGCCCTCTAGCGTCTGCCTGGAGAGCCGAAGAAGACTTCCTGTATTTGCCGCTCGCTCTCCCGCCGCGCATATCGGGAGGGGGGCCCTCCGAGGTGAGGAAGGAAGGGAGGGAGGGAGGATAGGAGTCGGGGCCCCCCTCCCGGATAGCTACTAAAAGGGCTACCTGCCTACCCACCCGGCTACCTAACCACCTACCCACCCGGCTACCTACCCACCCACCAGGCTTCCTACCTACCTACCCACCCGACTACCTAACCACCCACCAGGCTTCCTACCTACCTACCCACCCGGCTACCTACCCACCCACCAGGCTTCCTACCTACCCACCCGGCTACCTACCCACCCACCAGGCTTCCTACCTAACCACCCACCCGGCTACCTACCCACCCGGCTACCTAACCACCTACCCACCCGGCTACCTACCCACCCACCAGGGGACCTACCCACCCGGCTACCTACCTACCTACCCACCCGGCTACCTAACCACCTACCCACCCGGCTACCTACCCACCCACCAGGCTTCCTACCTACCTACCCACCCGACTACCTAACCACCCACCAGGCTTCCTACCTACCTACCCACCCGGCTACCTAACCACCTACCCACCCGGCTACCTACCCACCCACCAGGCTTCCTACCTACCTACCCACCCGACTACCTAACCACCCACCAGGCTTCCTACCTACCTACCCACCCGGCTACCTACCCACCCACCAGGCTTCCTACCTACCCACCCGGCTACCTACCCACCCACCAGGCTTCCTACCTACCTACCCACCCGGCTACCTACCTAACCACCCACCCGGCTACCTACCTAACCACCCACCCGGCTACCTACCGGGCTAGTTACCAACCCACCCACAAGGCTACCTACCCACCCACCCGGCTACCCACCCACCAGGCTACCTACCTACCCACCCACCAGGCTACCTACCTACCCACCCACCAGGCTACCTACCTAACCACCCACCCGGCTACCTACCGGGCTAGTTACCAACCCACCCACCAGGCTACCCACCCACCAGGCTACCTACCTACCTACCTACCCACCCATCAGGCTACCTACCTACCTACCTACCGGGCTAGTTACCAACCCACCCACCAGGCTACCTACCCACCAGGCTACCTACCCACCCACCAGGCTACCAACCCACTCACCCACCCACTAGGCTACCTATCCACCCAACCACCCATGGGAGCTGCGCGCCGGATGGAGGCTGGAACAGGAGGTCTGCTGCTGCAGGTGAGTAAATGTTTTTGTTTTTTTATTTATATTAGCAGGTGTATGTTCTGGGCAGGTCTGCCACATGATTGCATGTATTTTCTGCGCAAATCTGCCGACATGATTGCATGTATTTTCTGGGCATATCTGCCGACATGATTGCACGTATTTTCTGGGCATATCTGCCGACTTGATTGCACGTATTTTCTGGGCATATCTGCCGACTTGATTGCACGTATTTTCTATCTGCCGACTTGATTGCACGTATTATCTGGGCATATCTGCCGACTTGATTGTACGTACTTTCTGGGCATATCTGCCGACTTGATTGCACGTATTTTCTGGGCATATCTGCCGAAATGATTGCACGTATTTTCTGGGCATATCTGCCGAAATGATTGCACGTATTTTTTGGGCATATCTGCCGAAATGATTGCACGTATTTTCTGGGCATATCTGCCGACATGATTGCACGTATTTTCTGGGCATATCTGCTGACATGATGTGTATTTTCTTGAGAAAACCTGCACAATTATGTGAATTTTCTGGGGAAAGGGTCACCAAAACTTGGGCCCACTGTCTTTGCGTTGCACTTTTCAAGGGAACCTGAGGTGAGAATAATCTTGAGGCTGCCATATTTCTCTCCTTTTAAGCAATACCAGTTGCCTGGCTGCCGTGCTGGTCCTCTGCCTCTTATTCTTTCAACCATAGACCCTGAACAAGCATGCAGCGGTTCAGGGGTTTCTGACAATATTGTCAGAACTGAGAAGATTAGCTGCATGCTTGTTGCTGAAGTAATTCAGTTTATTACTGCAGCCAAATAGATCAGCAGGGCCGCCAGGCAACTAGTATTGTTTAAAAGGAAATAAACCCTCAGCCCGGGTCCGCTTTAAGTTACAGTTAGCTCCGCCCTCATCCGGTCATTGCCACGCCCATTTTTTGCAGCGGCGCTAAGCGCCGCAGGTTCTGTCCACACCTATTTTTTGCGCGCCGCAGGTTGTAGCCACGCCCATATTTTGCCGCGGTGCGCGTAGGGGGCCCACAATTACAATTTTGCACAGGGGCCCACTGCTGGCTGTGTCCGCCACTGGTGAGCGGTATTGCATTGAAGGTATACTGCTGCGGGTGGAATCCCGCAGCTCTCACAGATTAGGAAAAAGATGCGGCAGGCTTAAAAATGTACTGGGAAAGTACAAATTTATTTCATTTTTCTGCTTTGGGTGCCTAGCAGCTGATATTTACATTAGCACCTATGGGGCTCCCAAATTGTCAATTAGCCCAAGAACCCCAAAAGTATATGCTCCGCATAAATACTATATGTATATATACATATACAGTACACACACGCACACTACACACACACACACTACACACACACACACTACACACACACACTACACACACACACACACACACACTACACACACACACTATACACACACACACACACACTATACACACACACATACTATACACACACACTTTACACACACACACATACACACACATACATACACACACACACACACACACACACTATACACTATACACTATACACACACTATACACACACTATACACTATACACACACACACACTATATACACACACACACTATATACACACACACACTATATACACACACGCACACTACACACACACACACACACACACACACACACTATACACACACACACACACACTATACACACACACATACTATACACACACACTTTACACACACACACATACACACACATACATACACACACACACACACACACACACACACTATACACTATACACTATACACACACTATACACACACTATACACTATACACACACACACACTATATACACACACACACTATATACACACACGCACACTACACACACACACACTATACACACACACTATACACACACACTACACACACACTATACACACACACTACACACACACACACACACACACACACACACACACACACACACACACACACACTATACACTATACACTATACACACCCTATACACACACTATACACACACACACACACACTATATACACACACACACACACTATATACACACACACACTATATACACACACACACTATATACACACACACACACTATACACACACACTATACACACATACACACACACACACACACACACACACACACACACACACACACACACACACACGCTACACACACACACCTATTAAAACTGATGAAAAAGCATCAGGATTCAGGAATAACAGAGTTGAATATTGTTCAGATGAATGTAGTGTAGTGGGAAATTAATTCTCAATACACACCTGACTTCCTGTGCCTACAGGAGAATATACTTACCTAGTTAAACAATAAAGCTTGGTTCACATTGTACTAAAAATTCAATCAAATCAGCGGAACAAAAACGGACCCAATGGATGCAAACCAATCCCATGCAAAGCAATGGGGTCCATTCACATCTGTCCATTTGCGATGGATCCATTCCGTTTGTTCTGCCAACCCTGAACCGAGTCTTAAACAAAACGTATTATATTTAGTCATGCATTTAGTGAAAAACAAGTCCTTTAACATACTGTACCTGTGTGTGGCAAAAATAAGATGATATTATAGTATTTGATGTTACCCATGTGTGCAGCAGCCACTGTTTGTCAGTCCTGCACATCAGCTTGGAGGATTTGTAGCCCATTCCTCTATACAGAACAGCTTCAGCTCTTCAATGTTAGTAGGTTTCCTTATAGAGACCCACATGTTTTTGGTCTTTCTACTTTAGAACTTTGTCTTGAGCTTTCTAGAGCATACGCTTTATTCTTCTTTGACAATCCTGTCGTAGAATGACTTCTGTATTTAAGATCATTGTGTTGCTGCATGGCCCATTATGTCTTGACATTCAGTTCACAGTTCAGTTCACAGTCAGATGTCTTGACACCTTACTTTAGAATTCTCTTGTATATTTCAGAATTCATTGTTCCATCATTGTTCTGTCCATGCAAAAAAACTGCCCCAAACTAGAATGCTACCACCACCTTGTTTCATGGTTGGGAAAAGGTTCTTATGTTGGAATGCAGTATAGCTCTCCTCACCTAATTCCCTTCTAGTCATAGTGTCCTTATCTTATCCGTAGCTAGGTTTCTGTTATTTGCTTGCTTCGATAAGCTTGATACTGTAGCTAAAAAAATAAAAAACAGTCACACAATCCAGCTGGCACTGCATAATTTCTGACAGTTAAGCACCACAAAAACGCACCCTTTTTTTTAGAAAAAAAAGGGTTTAGGTTTTAGTTTGGGGCACTAACTATTTTTTGGGTATATATATATATATATATATATATATATATATATATATATATATATATATATATATATATATATATATATATTTTTTTTTTTTTTTTGATTTTACAACCCCCTTTAAAACCTGCATGGTTTTACCAATCAGGTCCATGAGAACTCTGAATATAGAAGTTGTCCTGAATCTGATTGGTTATGTGATGAAACGATTTGTTAAGTGAATATTCCTCTCTGTAGCATCAGGCTAAAGTGGAATGAGAACTGGGCAGAGCTGATGATGATGACGGTATAATTGCTTCTTGGCCTCCGTCTACAATAAGACTGCGGTTTCTGTACACAGTCTAAGAGAAGTATTATTTGGATCTGCCCTATTTAATCTAAACAATCCAACTAACCCTAAAGCATTGAAAGAAACCCTTCTACACGGAAGACAGCTCGTCCCTTCCTGGCTTAGCCTACTCTCCTTGCAGTCTTCCAGCAGCTGTGGTTACGTTAGAACTCACAACCTTCTATTTTACTATCGTTTGAACAGAAGCCGCTTAAGTTGTTTTTAGTTCCCTAAATCCCGTAGCTGCTGGTGTGCTGGACGGATCAGCGATGGGCCAACGTGTAACATAAAAATGGCTGTCAGAGGCCACAAGTCCCAGGAGCCAATGAGAACTCACCATCCCATCACACAAGCCTTCTGTGGACCACCCAGCTACCACCAGGGGAGACACACAACTCCAGGTCTACAATAACATTTACTTATGGTTCAGTGATAAACGCGCAGTCCTTGGTGCTGCTATGTGGCCTCCTTGCACATCACGCTGGGCTTGTTTGCCTTCCATCAGGGCTTGTTACACACACTCGGTGTTATGCCGTGTTTATCCCGCCGCTAATGTAACACGACAATGTGAAAGACGACATTTCTAACTCAACGTTCCCCTTCTGTCTTCCAGGTCCTCAATCAAACCACCAGACTGGAAATCGAGCTGCTGAAGAATTCCGTGTCGACAAACAATCTAGAGAAACAGCTCATTCAGCAAACCCATGAAATCAGGAAAATCCACGAAAAAAACAGGTAATGCAATGACTGACTGACTGACTGACTGATAGCGTTCTGTGAGTGATGTTCCAAAGTGGGTTTCTAAAACTGCCAGTAGCATTCAGTCCGTTGTTGCTTTATTACAGATTCATTCCAAAAGAAAGATTCTAAATTATTCAGTTGAACTATAAAGAAACAAAAAGGAAGGCATTCTCCTTTAGGATGTGAGGAGAGTGACTTGATTGGTTCATACAGAGCTGAAGGCATGGTGTAACTATAGGGGAGCAGCCTCTGCAAGTGCAAATGGGGCCCAGAGCTGTGGAGGGCCCCTCTGTGGTTGAATGGATTGTTAAGGGCTCTGCCTCTGACACCGGTGACCTGGGTGAAACTCGGATCTTCCTGTTCAGTAAGCCTGCATCTATTCAGTAAGGAGTCCTTTGGCTAGACTTCCTAACACTGCTACTGCCTACTGAGTATGCCCTAGTGGCTGTAGCTCAAGCACTTTGAGTCCACCAGGAGGTGGCTGTAGCTCAAGCACTTTGAGTCCACCAGGAGAAAAGAGCAATATTAGTGTTATTTATCTTGTCTGTTTGTCAAATACCTTTCCCTTCCTACAGGGGACTATGCTTCAGAAGTTTTTGTGGCTACACTTATGGGTGTGACAATCATGATGGCCACACATGTTTTATGGCCCTTTCATGATGGCCCCAAGGCCATGAAGGGCACCAAGGGAAGGGGTGTGAACATTGGAAGAGCCTCATCATAGTTTTGCTAGGGATCCCTATAAATTGAAGTTACGCCATTGGCTGAAGGCCACAATGTAAAGGTTCATTTATTAGGCCTCGTTCAGACTATACGCGCTGCCGTCCGCATTTTGGCAGCGCGTATAGTGTGCGACCCGCAAGAACGGTAGAAGGGCATAGGCAGCCCTTCTACCCTTCCCATCATATGCGCTGCGTGGCAGCGCGATTGCGCTATCGCGTGCTGCACGCATTTTTGGTAATCGCAGTGCAGATCTCATTCATTGTAATGAATGGGATCTGCAGCGCAGCGCATAGGAGCGCAGATGGCGTGCGATCGGACACGTTGCGTTCCGATCGCACATCCATCTGCGCTAAATGATGTGAACGAGGCCTAACACAGCAAAGAAAAAGGGGGGAGGGGGATGTGGGAGGAAACTAAGAGCCAATATAGTGTAGTGAATTTGTGGCACATTGATTAAGAGGGCATGAATAATTATACTCCCATTTGTGTGACACAGCAGTGGCCCAACAGTAGGCAGGTGGGAAGAACAAACCTGAGCCCACTTGGATGAAAACCTCGCTGTCTGCAATTATGGACAAAACAACAAATGGAAATACCCTCCACATAAGGTGGTGTGAATATGCATGTGGTCCAGAGGCGCAAAGAGAAATACAATTATTAAAAATGGTTAAAAAATAGAGGTAAAAAAAGCATACCTCCTCTCTGGGGAAAAAAAACAAAACTTAATGGTGAGGTTAAGAACTGCAATTTTATCCAATTGAACAACAATCTCATAGATTGCAACACGTTTCTCGGGACTAAGTTCCCGCTTCCTCAGGTATATAAAGCAAATAAAATCTCCAATGAACTGTAGTGGAACCTAGCGCCTTAGGCTAGGTGTTAGGCTCCAATACAGCTCACTGGAGATTTTACTCTGGCCTGAAGACGTGGAACCTAGTCCTGAGAAACGCATACATAGAACATAATGCCTATATTTTCCATAAGTTAGCTGAAAACACTATATTCATATCTGTAACAATCCCTGGAGAAGCAGCTGCGGGCAGTCAGAATGCCTCCGCAGCTGCTTCGGTTTCCTTGTCAGGCATGTCCCCCGTCCCTCCGGCGTCTAGCACGTCGAGGAGGGGACGGTCAGTGGCTCACAGAGTAGCTTTTGATAGACGAGACCTTTATGCGGGAAGGAGGCGCGTCAGCTGACCGGCCGATCGGCTGACGTCAGCGGAGACTCTCGGCGTCTCCGATTGGCTGATGAGCGGGGGCGTGGCCGAGGGGTCTTCTTAAGCAGCTTGAAGGCACTTGTAATTTGTCTGCTGTTGCGAATGCTAAGTGTTAGCACTCAGACCTTAGATAGATCCGGTGTGCTTTGATCCGGGAGGAAATGGGGGATTTCACACAGACTAGGATTTATTACTGTTATTGATATATATTGCTTGATATCCTGTGTATGACTCTGGCTCTCTTCTGACTTTGCTCTCGCCTTACGATTTAGTACTTTAGCCCTTCTGATTCTGTTGCTAAACTCTGCATGATTTATCTCTATCCTTTTGCCTGCCGATTTTGTACTGTACCTTCCTGTCTGTTGCCAAACTGACCTGTCTGACCTCTCTACTGACCAGTGAGCCCTTGTCACTGGTGAGATTCTTTGCTGTTAGTTCCCACCAGCTCCTCTGGTGAGGTTCTGCTTTATACTCACCAGTGAGCCCTTGTCACTGGTGAAGTTCATCACAGATCGTATACACCAGCTCCTCTGGTGAGGTCCTGCTACTTATCAGCAGGGATGCTCATCCGGATCCGGGTACCCGGGTAAACCCGGGTATCCGACCATTTTTCTGCTATCCGGGTCGGATACGGATACCTGGGCCACTATCTGGATAGCACTATCCGGATTCTATCCGGATAGCTAGCTGCATAATCCGGATACCCGCGGGTATCCGTCCAGATGTCCGGATCCGGATAGTGTAACTAGTAAGGAGATGATTTCATTCTGACAATCAGAGGGCTCCCAGCAGAAGCCCTAGCAACCAATCACAGAGGGGAACCCTGGCCAGCCCCACCTGACCTCATTGAGCCATTCAGAGGCCTCCCAGCCTAAGTCCTGGCACCCAATCACAGAAGGGAACCCTGGCCAGCCCCCCTGTATAGCAAGGAGGGCTGGCATGATGAGACAGATTGTCCTTGCTTGTGTGGCTGGCTGGCTGGTCACTGACAGACTTGCTCCAGTTGTGGCTTAGCAAGTGCTGTATACAGTGATAAACCTAAAGCTTTGAGTGCTAAACACCTTCACTACGCTATTGTTCTATTGTGTTTTTAGCTAGCTAGCTTGTAATTGTTTGCTTTCATTCACTCAGTTAGGTCCTGTCTGTGTCTGTGTCTGTGTAGGCCAGCAGGACAGTATATGGAATAGGAGGATTACTGTGTTATTGTATTGTAGTTAGTACTGCAGTTAGTTGTTATGGCAGCGGCCTGGCGGGTACACACGGTGCATTCCCGCACTCGATTTCCTGCTCGATTCCCGTCGAATTCGATTATTTCCGACATGTCCGATTTGCGTTTCGATGGATCGTTAGGTCGATTCGCATGTAAAGTATGCCAAATCGACCTAACGATCCATCGAAACGCAAATCGGACATGTCGGAAATAATCGAGTCAACGGGAATCGATCGGGAAATCGAGTGCAGGAACGCACCGCGTGTAGCCGCCAGGCCGCCACCATAACACAGTGTGCACGGTCTGTCCTCTACTCTGCGGTCTGTCACTCCGTGCTGATTTGATGTAAAGTCCAACCCCGATTTTATTAAAGTAAGATTACCCCACAGGAGGGGCAGCAAGAGGACACCCGGATTGGGTGTCATGGATCATGACGCTGCAGACAGACCTCTGTGTTGTTAGTCAAGAAGCAAAGAGCTCAGAAATGCGGGTAACGAGCGGGGGATAGGTGGCGAGGGCCATTGAGCCATTGAGAGGAGGGAATTGCTCTCCCTGGCTTAGGGTTCCTGAAATCCAGAGTGGGCATTAAGCAGGAGTGCCTCTCCTGCAAGGGATGCCCCTTTCCCTTGAAATTGCTGACAAGTTTCATCTCAGCAATTTCAGGGGTTTGCAGCACAGTGCAAGGGGGGCTGAGAGCAGCACACAGGAGACACAGAGGCATGGCATAGAGCAAGGAACATCCCATCCCTTTGTGTCCCATATGCCCCCCTGAATGTGCCTCGAATGCAATTTAAGTTGAGTTTCTGTCAGTAACCGGATGATTTTGTAGCCTTACTTCCAGAACATCCACTTCACATCAGGATTTTTCTGTTCCGTTATATCAAACAGTTACATTTTATTTATTATTCTGCCTGATTTGTAAAAGCAAATACAAGCAAAAAATGTGATCTCGGAATGGTCGGTTCATGTTATTGTGCTGCACCTCCTTCCCCTTCTCTGTCCCCCGAGTCCCGTGATTGGAAACATGAATGTCGCTCTCGGTAAAGGCAGACGTGCGCTCTGTTTACATCTCTCCGTGCTGACGGGCGCGCTGTGTAATCTGGAGTTGTTCCATAACAATCCATTAAACACGTAGAAACATTTTCCTTCGGAATTCCCAGAGGTGAGTGCGCCATGGAGATCTGCACCACTTACTGCTGAAGGTGTAGACAGGCCGGTATTAATGGAGGGGAGATGATGAAGTGACAGCACTCAGCGCTCCGCTGGAACCAGTAACCCGGTCCTCATTTATTCCTCATCAGGAAATAATCTAATTGGAGCAGACACAGCGGGTATGGAAGAGTGGGAAAAACTGAAGATTTCATGGCAGACATAGTCTGTGCCAAATCCTCTCTTGTCTATGGCCAAAGATTGCATAATGATGTTGACCATTAGGGCTGATTCACACTTGTTTTAAAAACCTATTAGTGGCTCCGTTTTGGGTCCCGGATCAAAACCGGAGCCACGGATAACAATGTTAAAAATAGAGGCTGTCTTCACCCTGTTCAAAAACGGATCCCCGGGCAATCCAGGGAACCAGGGGTCTATGTGAAAAGGGCGCCGGTAAAAAAGGGCGCCTGGTGGAGCCCATATATGCCAACTTCGGCTACAAAAAAGGCGCCTGGTGTAGCCCATATAAACTTCGGCTACAAAAAGGCGCCTGGTGTAGCCCATATAAAAACTTCGGCTATCAAAAATCTCCGGGATATGTAAATTACTATTCCCCCTCCAGGCCGCCATGGATAGTGGGGGAATGAAATAATTCCGCTTCCAGCACTTGTAGCCCATATAAAAACATAGGCTACAAAAAAAGGCAATAATATGGGCTACAAAGGGGCACCTTACTGTAGCCGAAAACTTTGTAGCCGGAAAAAATATGGGCTACAAAGGGGTGTCCTACTGTAGCCGAAAGCCTTGTAGCCGAAAAACTATGGGCTACAAAGGGGAGCCCGCTTGTAGCCTATATCAAAACTCCAGAACCAGTGCTGAAAAACTGAACGCAGGGTTCGGATTTGCAGGATGTTCACGGACCCTGATCGCTCCTGGATACACAAAGGGGTAGTGAAGGGCAGTGCAGAAACGGATCTCCCTCTACACAGGCTATTCTTGCACACAAAACGGAGGGAGATCCGCATTGCCTACTGCCTGCTCTTCACGTCACCCCAATAGGTGTCCCCCAGGGAGCCTGAGGGGGTAGCAACCAGGATGGAGGGGTAGCGGGCACAGCGGCGGGGAGAGGGGTCACCCGTCCCCTCACCTGGGTCCCCCCCGTCCCCGCTCCTCCTCCAGCTATTTGCGTTAGTGATGGGTCGTTCGCGAACGAGCCGGCTCTTTGCTGCGAACGACAAGAGCCGGTTCTCAGTTTTGAAAGAGCCGGCCCACACAGCTCTGATTTGCTGTGTAATAAAGGGCGCTGAGGCATGCTGGGAGATGTAGTCCTCCTCTTGCAGCTTGTAGGAGTGTATGGGGCAGAGCAGAGCAGTAGCAGGAGGTATTGCCCCAGTCAGAGAAGCAGTCTGGAGTTGTCATGGAGACAGGGGCGGGGCTTTTACTACGATTCTGAGTGGTGTCTAGTGATATTTAATGAAGAGCCGATTCAAAGCCGTAAGAGCCGGCTCTTTAATGGGAGCCGATTCAAAAGAGCCGATTCTCTGAGAAGAGCCGAAATTCCCATCACTAATTTGCGGCACAAGTAAAGAGCGAGCGAGAGGGGAAGTTTACCTTTCTTCCTCTGCTCACCACGTGACTTCCGGCAATGCCCCCCACTAGAGGGCGGCATTGCCGGAAGTCACATGGTGAGCAGAGGAAGTAAGGTGCTTCCCCGCTTGCTCGCTCTTTACTTTTGCCGCAAATAGGTGGAGGGGGAGCGGGGACGGGGGACCCAGGTGAGGGAGGGTTTCTGAAAATGGGAGCCTGGACCACGGATTGCGTTCTGCAACCAGGTCTAGCATGGACCAACCCTTAAACATAGCTCCCAACTCAGTGGCGTAGCTAAGGAGCTGTGGGCCCCGATGCAAGTTTTACATTGAGGCCTCCCAAGCACTCTATACATAACAATTGATACGGCGCACCAAAACCTGCCAATGGCAACTACAGTGTCAGAGGCGTAAGATGGGGACGTGGAACAGTTTGTTAAGGATTACCACTATTCAAAGCATCTATAGAAGTGATTATTATGGGCACAGGACCAATAGAGAAATAATACTGTAGTTGAGGGAAAGTTGGGGAAAGGCACTGAATGTAGGAGAACGGCAAGTGACGGAGGGAAACGGGAGGCGCTGTAAGTATTTGCTTTTAAACCTCTACCCACTACACAGTCCATTTTTTTACTGTAACCCTTTGACTCAGGTATCCTTTAGGCCTCTTGCACACTGCAAGCGATTCCGATTCAGATTCCGCTTTTTAAGCGTTTTTTACATCCGATTCCGATTTGCAGTTTGCTCCCTGCACACTGCAAATCGGAATCTGAATCGGATGTAAAAAAAAGGGGGAATCTGAATCGGACTCGCTTGCAGTGTGCAAGAGGCCTTGAATTGATATATTTTATTTTATGGTATGCGTGACTAGGTGTGTGTCGTGGGAGTGCTTAGGGGGTGTGGCAGGGGGCATGGCTTAAGTGTCCTTTCTTTCTTTTTTAAAAATTGTTTATTTATAGAAAGTAAGAATGATACAGAAGAAAGCATATCACAAAATTGCACATCACAACAAACATCCCTAGTGAACAAGAATAAGGTCCAGGACCCAAAATCAAGAGTAATGAACCAGCGCATAAACGCAAAGCTCAACTGTTGAGAACTTGAACCATCAGGACCCTGAAAACTTCAAAGTGGATGCTGGTTCTGAGTTATAAGATAATACAGGGTATTGAACACAGGGGGCAAACAAATACTTTCCCTCCCTCAGCCCATTAAAGACAAGCAATAACATTTAGAGATCATCCAGTTATAACCAGAAAAGATTGATGAGGAGAAATGACAGAGAAGAAACGTATCTCACAAAGTTGGGCGGAATGCCATTACAGGTCACCGGGAGATAGTGCAAGAAATATTTACAGGATAAGCTGTGACCATAGTGCATGTGCAGCAGCATACAGCCAAAAGTGGCGCCGGGAAAAAAGAAAGTGCTTAAAAACGCTGTTTAGCGTTTTATGTCTTTGCGTGTTCCCTTAAAGTTCCCTTATAACGCTATGTATTGTTTTAATTTTTACTTATTAACTTGAAAAATAGTGATTTAATGCAATATCGCTAATGGTTTGTGCACAACAGTAAAAGCACTTTTATTTTTTTATTTCCCAATTCAAACGCTTTAAAACAAACTGCGCAATATTGCATTAAAACGCTATTTTGCAAGTAATATGTAATGATTAAAACCATAAATAGCGTTTTAAGTGAAAATAATTGTTATACTTGCAATTCCGTAAAATGCTAAATAGCGTTTTAAAGCACATAATGTGCGGCACCATGCACCATTTTTTCCTGTCACCTCGTGCGCCATAATGTTGCGCTTGAGGACGGTGAATAACGTTATTAATGTATTTCAACGGCGCTCCAGAAAGTTGCTACGGAGCTATGCGCCATTTTTTCCTGCTCCGTGTGCGCAGCATTCTACAAATATGATTCTATTGGGCGGTGCTACCACTACAGTGGAAAATTTACTTTTGCACACTTGTCAGTCTTCAATGGATCTGTGCTGTGGGCGATTTTCCTAGACCTAAGCCCCAGGCCAACAGTCCTGGGTACAAGGTCATACAGACCCATGCCTCCTCTACAGCCTAACAACATGACCTGTTGCTAGGGCGTGGGTAGAAGGGATGACAGCACGGCAGATGATGGAGTGGCTTCTGGCTGGTGGGGTAAGGTGGGAACAATTCACTCATTCATCACTGTTGTCTACACATCCGGCATGCCCAGTGATCCTTAGTTTAGTAGATTCATTTGGGGGTTTTAGGGATATGCACTAGAAAGGGATTTACTTTAGGGGAGAAGGTAAGGGGGTAGGTAAAGGATTGACATAACCAGGGGAGATTAGGATATCTGTGGGAAAATCATGATATATTTATACAGAGCGCAGCATGTATGCAAATTTTTTTATGTTTCCATTAGCTGGGACACAAATGCAAGGAGACTGGTGGGCAGCACGGTGGTGTAGTGGTTATGGTATACCACACAGGCCCAGATTTACCTCACAGGAGCCTATAGGCACAGATGTCCTGGCCCCTTGGACTTCACCTTCCATGAACCTACAAACCCCCAAACTGCAACACAAGTGTGCTGGCTGTTCCAGATATCATTTCTCCCTTACATCCCTTGCCTGTCATAGGTAGCTACAGGTGCCCCTTAGTATTAGGTAGCCATAAGTACCTTCAATATTAAGTAGCTAGAGGTGCCCCCAAGTATTAGGTAGCTAGAGGAACCTAAGTATTGAGTAGTTAGAGGTGCCCCTGACTGAAGAAAGATCTCGTCAGTGTAATGCAGAGAGAAGGGTGAGTGACCTCTCATCAGAACTCTGCATAGGGAAGGAGGAGGGAGGCACACAGGGAGGGGAGTGAGCCGCCTTTCCATCATCAGGCGCCTGTAGGCACATGCCTACAATGCCTTATGATAAGTCTGGCCCTGATACCACAATTTTCATTACACCGAGAATGTCTTTGCACATCGCAAATAACATGTTTTTGAATTTGCATTGGAATACATGCAGTGGAATCAGCCATCAAATCCCGTTAATCTCGCTTTCGTCCCAGAAACAGTCTCCTATCTCCTTAGAGTTTTTATGTAAGCTTAATAAGGGAAGAAGACGGGTTATAAACACTCGCTTTTTTTTTTTTTTTTTTTGCAGCTCTCCTATATTTTGTTATTACTGGCATTATATGTAGTATAAAACCCCAACAATTTACCCAGTGATGTTCATTATGAAACCACAGGCTGGAGATTACAACAGAAACAATAGAATAGAGTAGAAGCCTGTTTTAATTGGCAGTAATTGGGCGGACGGGGATAGGAGGTTCAGTTTAGGCTCATTGGGGTAAATTCATTATTGTTACCGCGATGTAACAGTGAAAGCTAAATGCTGTTACGGGCGCTATTGAAGCAGCACAAATGAATTATCCCTCATACACACGACACGGGCTAGTGGCGGCGTAGCATACGTACCTAAGAAAAGGCCGATGCTTTCATTAGCCCTGCGGTAGCGACTATCACTTCTGCGATACTTCACTAGTGCGGCCACTACCACAGTACTACATTAACGTAGTTGCGGCTGCACTTGTGACGTATCGCGGAACCGATAAATCACTACTGCGCGAATAATGAAAGCATCGGCCGTTTCTTAGGTACGTATGCTGCGCTGCCACTGGCTCGCGTAGTGTGCATGAGGGATAATTATGCAATGCTGCTTCAATAGCATGCGCAACAGCATTTAGCTCGCACTGTTACATCACAGGAACTATAATCTACCCCTCAGTGGGGGATATTAGGTTTAAGGTGGTCACACACCATACAATTTTTTAAATATCTGTTCAATTCAAGAATAGAAATCAATTTTTCTGACTGGTTCTAACATTTCAAAAATCTGACCAATGTACCTCACATACGTTCAGTTTTTCCCCAACTATGATAAAAATGATTGGAAAATTGCGTGGGTGTATATATTAATAATATATGGACAATCTACCACACACACCATTCAATTTTCATAACAATTGTTTAGGAAAAATCCACCATTCCCGATAAACTTTCATTGAATAAAAACGGGAAATCTAATTAAGAAAAGGTTTCGACTTTTCAGGAAATCTAATCTTTTTTATCGCATTGCCGTAAAATCAGATAAATTTATTGTATTGTGTGTGGCCAGATAGGAGGTTTAGTTTTAGGCACTTAGAGGGAGATAGGTTTAGGCACTACCCGGTTTACCTGAAAATAAGATACTGTCTTATATTAATTTTGGGTCCAAAAGATGTGCTAGGGCTTATTTTCGGAGGATGTCTTATTTGTGGGGGAAACACTGGTAGTTTTCCTATACAAAATGTATATACTGCATGCCATGCTGAAACACAAGCAGCATGCACAGAGCTTGTGGTTTACAGATATTGGCTCTCACTGACAAGAAATTGATTCTGCTGATCATGTGGATAAGTCTATTTCTTGCAGGCAGAGGACTCTGTCAGGCTCCCCAGAGCTATGATTGGATAAGCTGTGTGTCCTGGGAAGAGGTGAAATGCTGCTGATGCTTATCACCACAGATCAGGAGGGCTGGCTCCAACAAAACCACAAATTGCCTGACACATATACAGGACTGTAGAACTCACATTATACTGCTGCTCTCCTGTATCCAGGCTTTGTATTGAGCGTGACTTGCTGGTGTCATGTGGGCTGCTCCTAGGGCTTATATTCGGGGGATGTCTTATATTTCAAGCATGCTAGGACTTCCTGCTAGGGCTTATTCTCAGGGGATGTCTTACTTTAGGTGAAACACGTAGCTAGGGGCGGGGTATTTTAGGCACTAGGAGGAGAGGGTTCAAGTGAGAATGGGTGCAAGTTAGTGCATAGTAAATTATCAGTAATGTAAATAACCAACATTCTACTACTAGCAGCACCACTGGGCACCCAACTCAAGCAGCCCCCCCCCGCAATACATACTCGTGCCCGGTTCTTATGTCAGTAGGGTGGAGTGCTGCTTCAGGATTGAGCTGCATGGTGTGTAAAAGCTAGTCTGTTGTCCGCCAGGAAATCTGTAACTCAGCTAGTTTCCACAGTACCGGTGGCTGACCCAGAAAATATAACCTGTGCGTACGATAATACCTTCCTCCAATGCTGGAGCTGTATCCTAATACATCCATATGCATATGAAATATTAGTGTTATTAATTCCAATATTATTCAAACCAAATGTGCTCCAGAAATGCCACACAGTATCTGATATACTTCAGATTGTCTGCTGCCTCATTATGATGGGATATGTGATCCATGGAATAATAACACCATAATGTGCGGCCAAATCTCCCTGCGCCAATAATAATACCGTCCTCCGGCCGTGACCGATTTCTGTTATCAATAATAATTCCGAAGAATTTGCTTCATCCCCTTCCAGATAAATGCTCATCGCGGAGTTCTGACAATTCATCTCTCATGTATATTTATGCTCATGAAAAATGATGATGATATAACTCGACCTTGTCCTATTCCAACCACACGTGGATCCCAATCAATAGATGTCACTGCATTGGCAGACCTGGAGGCTGACTGTAAACGGTGGAGCAGGATGATATATATGGTTCTGCACTGAGTGGTGACATGTTTGGACTCACTGCTGGTGCTGTGGGAGATATGTCCACTAACGTTTTGATTAATGGGGGGGGGGGGGGGGGGACTGAATAGATCTAAAATAAACCATGGAATTGTAGAGGTAGAGGCATGAAAGCTGATACTTATACAATATGTTGTTCCTGAAACTTAGCACACTTATTACATTGTCCCCTCAATTTCCTTAAAGTGGACCTGAAATGAAAATTGTAAAAAAAAAAAAAAAACACGATGCACCCGCAAATGAATATTACATACTTACTTCGCCATCAGTTCCTCTCAGAAGCTCACCATTTTCTTCTTACAATGATTCCTTACAGTTCTGACAAGATTTTGCCGGAACTGAAAAGTTGCTGTCCGTTATAACAGAAAGAACTGATGTGCAAGGTAATGTCCATGTTTCCCTATGGCTCAAGTGGGCGATGTTACAGTTGAACAGTGTGCTGACCAGGAAGCGGTTATGGGGTAATGGCCATTTTCTAAATGGAAGATGGAAAATTCCATTGATCACAGTGGCAAACAGGGCGCAGGGGAGGAGAAAGAGATTGATGAGTAGACTACACGGGAGGTAAGTATGATGTGTGTATGCTTATTTTGGCTTCTAATTTTCAGTTCATGTTTGCTTTAAAGCAGGGGTGTCAAACTCAAATACAAAGTGGGCCAAAATTGAACACTGGAACCAAGTCGCGGGCCAACCTCAATGTCTACTGGCCACCTTCCTCCCTTATAAAGTTCCCTGGTGTCTAATGGCTCCCCTCCAACACCTATACAGTTCGCCGGTGCCTAGAGGCTCCCACCCTCCCCTATACAGTTCCCTGGTGCCTAGTGCTTTCCCCCTACCTCCCCCATATGGCTTCCCTGGTGTTCTAGGCCTTCACCTCCAGTATAGCTTCCCTGGTGGTCTAGAATGGGCCAAACATAGTGCAAAGTGGGGAGACCATTTGGGGCCAAATGTAATTGCTCTGAGGGCCAGATTTGGCCTGCGGGCCGGAGTTTGACCTGGATGCTTTAAAGGGAAGTCCAGTGTGCAGTGGATGCCTGCTGGTTTGGGCCGTGGTTGTGGCCAACTATCAGGTCATCAGGGAGTCCAGTAGGATTTCTGGCATTACCCTCACAGCTGACGGACTCCCCTACTCATCACTGGCCCCAGCGTGGTGCATCAGATCATTATGGCATAGCCTGCTGAGAGCCCTGATTCTCTTTAACAAATGCCAGAGTTATTGAGCTCTGCCTGAACCAAACTAAACGTTGGGTATCCTGATACAATGTGGCATTTAGCCAAATCAGTAATGGTCTTAATATGGGGTTGCTGGAGAGCTGCAAGCCCTACAGCATTGGACAGCGTGAAATCCCAATTCGTTGCACATAAACGCCTAATTGCTCCACCTGTGTGACAAATGAAGGATGCAGATTTCTGTTAAACCCTGGAAGCCTCCCATTACCCACAATGATTTACTGAGCATCTACTATTAATCCCAAATATTAGCATCCTGTCGACTCATGGAGAGTGATTTCTGATTAAGAAATAAGAATTTCCTTCTCCACCTTCTATAATCTTCCATCAGATTTTTATCACATTTTCAATTGAAATTGGATTAAACCTGCCACTCTGTTTGCTGGATGCAGTACAAGAATAGCTAATGAGGGATCAAGATTTACTACCACCTCCCATTACATTTGCAGTCAGCCTGGCCCTTAGAATCAATGAGGAAAAATCTGTTTCTAGGGGAAAAGAAGGTTTTAGATCTTTAAAGGGAAGGTTCAAGCAAAATAAAAAAATGAGTTTCACTTACCTGGGGCTTCTACCAGCCCCATGCAGCCATCCTGTGCCCTCGTAGTCACTCACTGCTGCTCCAGTCCCCCGCTGGCAGCATGCCTACCTTGGAGGTCGTCGGGATGCATTGTGTACATTTTTACGCATTCCCGCTAGTGCAGGAACATTAACACATGCATTTTTACGCGTTACTGGTTCAATGCGTACATTTTTACGCATTAAACTAGTAATGCGTAAAATGTATGCGTTAATGTTCCTGCACTGGCGGGAATGCGTAAAAATGTACACAATGCATCCCGACGACCTCCAAAGTAGGCATGCTGCCAGCGGGGGACTGGAGCAGCAGTGAGTGACTACGAGGGCACAGGATGGCTGCATGGGGCTGGTAGAAGCCCCAGGTAAGTGAAACTCATTTTTTTATTTTGCTTGAACCTTCCCTTTAAGACGCAGTTCATTAAAGTGTAAAGTGTTGTTGTTAGCACTCTCCCCTTGCAGCACTAGGTCCCCGGTTTGTATCCCAGACTAGACGCATCGAGTTGTGTATGTTCTCGCTGTCGGTGTGGGTTTCCTCCAGGCACTCTGGTTTCCTCCTAAATCCCCAGATAAGTTGTTTTCCTCCTAAATTGGCCCTAGACTGTGATGAACATATACTGGTAACTGTTGCAGGTATTAGATTGTGAGCCCCTCTGAGGGACAGTTCATGACAAGACTATACATATACAGGCCTATCCTGGCCAAAAGTTTTGAGAATGTCACAAATACTGTTTTTACAGACACAGGTGGCTGTTTAATCCTGTTGCTATGTTATGCCGTGTTTCAGTAAAGTGTATTGAGAGCCGGAATCCACTGCTCTTCATTACAAACTGTTTTTTTACAAAGTTTACTGCTTCAGTGTTTTTGGATCTTTTTTGCCTGTTGTTTTTGTGGTGTATTGAATAAGTTTCAAAGGCTTTTATTGACATTTATATCAAGTTTATGCAAAGAGTCAATATTTGCAGTGTTGGCCCTTCTTCTTGCCCTTCTTCAGTCAGTCAACTTGGACCAAATTCTGACTGATGGCAACACAATCTTTCATAATCAATGCTTGGAGTTTGTCAGCATTTGTGGGTTGTTGTTTGTCCAACTGCCTTTTCAGGATTGACCTCAAGTTCTCAGATGAATTAAAAGGACACCCAAAGCAAAAATAAACTAATGAAATAAACGATTGTATGCATCTTCCTTCTCCTAAAAATGACTTTTTAAGATATTCCACAGTTTTATTTTATATTTAAATCTACTTTTTAAAGGGAGGGTTTAGGGAGTATGTAAAAAAAAAAAAAATCCATATCCACTTACCTGGGGCTTCCTCCAGCCCGTGGCAGGCAGGAGGTGCCCTCGCCGCCGCTCCAGAGGCTCCCGGTCGTCTCCGGTGGCCGACCCGACCTGGCCAGGCCCGGCCTCCAGGTCGGGCTCTTCTGCGCTCCAATCTGCGCCTCACGGGGGCACGCTGACGTCATCGGACGTCCTCCGGGCTGTACTGCACAGGCGCAGTAGTTCTGACCAATGACGTCAGCGCGCCCGCGTGGGAAGCAGAAGAGCCAGTCGTTGGAGCGCAGAAGAGCCCAACCTGGCACCCGGCCTGGCCAGGTCGGGTCGGCCACCGGGAGCCTGCGGAGCGGTGCCGAGGGCACCTCCTGCCTGCCACGGGCTGGAGGAAGCCCCAGGTAAGTGGATATGGATTTTTATTTTTTTTACATAGTCCCTGAACCTTCCCTTTAAGTTTAAATTTTGTATTGTTTTTGCTCAATGACACATTCATTGAAGTATGCCAGAGTTAAAATCTATGAACTATTGACCATTTGTATCTCTTTCCTGCTCTCAGAAGCCATTTTCTGCTAGGAAAGTGTTTTTTTTAGTTGAAATTTCTTAGTGAGGGTCACACTGTAGTCACTTCCTGTCTGAGTCAGGACTGAGTCAGCCACTTACATACCTGATATTTAACTCTTTCAGGCAGAGAAAGAAAAGAAAGGAACACAGCATAGTTATTTGTGTCCTAGGCACTGTACATACACGTGTCTATCTCTTCGTGTCATACGTCACTTCAGGTATCCTTTAAGGTTGGGGGAGTATCCTGGCCTTGGACCCCAAATTTCAATGTTTGGTTTCCTTCTGCCACAGTGTTCTATCATCAGTGGCGTAGCTAGAGCTTATGGGGCCCCATAGCGAAACTTTCTTCCATGAGGCCATCAGATGTAGGCACTCTTGAGCAATGCCACCTGCTCCTACCCTACGGATGGAAAAATGTACATACTCATGTAATCTACACAGCGTATGGTCTGTGGACACTGAGAAAAAGTCAGAGGGTGAAAGAGGTAAACATGAAAGTTAATAGTGAATACATCAAGTACTACTATGGCCCTCCTCTACTCCGGGGCCCCATAGCAGCTGAATAGAGTTGGGCCGAACCTCCGATTTTAGGTTCGCGAACTTCCGCGGAAGGTTCGGTTCGCGTTAAAGTTCGCGAACCGCAATAGACTTCAATGGGGATGCGAACTTTGAAAAAAAAAATTTATGCTGGCCACAAAAGTGATGGAAAAGATGTTTCAAGGGGTCTAACACCTGGAGGGGGGCATGGCGGAGTGGGATACACGCCAAAAGTCCCCGGGAAAAATCTGGATTTGACGCAAAGCAGCGTTTTAAGGGCAGAAATCATATTGAATGCTAAATGACAGGCCTAAAGTGCTTTAAAACATCTTGCATGTGTATACATCAATCAGGTAGTGTAATTAAGGTACTGCTTCACACTGACACACCAAACTGTTCACTGAGCAGAACAGGTATGCAGTGGCGGGTTCACTGAACAGGTATGCAGTGGCGGGTTCACAGAACAGGTATGCAGTGGCGGGTTCACTGAACAGGTATGCAGTGGTGGGTTCACAGAACAGGTATGCAGTGGTGGGTTCACAGAACAGGTATGCAGTGGTGGGTTCACTGAACAGGTATGCAGTGGTGGGTTCACAGTACAGGTATGCAGTGGGGGGTTCACAGAACAGGTATGCAGTGGTGGGTTCACAGAACAGGTATGCAGTGGTGGGTTCACAGAACAGGTATGCAGCCAGGGACAAGCTAAGCCTAACTAATCTTTCCCTATGAGAGAGAGTGTGCAGCAGCTCGCCCTACTCTCACTAATGCAGGCACACGAGTGACCGTAATGGTCGCCGCTGCCTGCCTTTTAGTAGGGGGGAGTGGCTCCAGGGGCTAGTGTAGCCTAATTGGCTACACTGTGCCTGCTGACTGTGATGTAGAGGGTCAAAGTTGACCCTCCATGGTGCATTATGGGGCGAACCGAACTTCCGCAAAGAATCGCCTGCGGGACGCGAACGCGAACCACGGAAGTTCGCATGGAACCGTTCGGCCCAACTCTACAGCTGAAGTGGATGCTATGGCTATTGCTATGCTCCTGTCTGTCATGCTTACTTCTTGACTGCAATGTCTGTTCTGAAGTCTCACTTCTGCTGCTGCAGTCTCACTCCTTACCTCTGTATTTTCCACATTGTAATGAAATATTCACTCGTGTGGCTCAGACTCCCTTCTGTTTGCCTGAAGCCAGCAGATGGTCACCTCTGTAGTGTCTCAGGATGATTTATCGGGTCTGTTTGGATTGTTCCTCTGATTCTCTCATGTGCACAGTGAACCTCATAGGAACATGTTCCTCTTTGTAGTGATGGTGGAGAATGCGTCTGAGTATTCCTGCTATGGGGCAGAGGGGAAGTGCAGACCACAGGGGTAACAATCTAATGGCACTGCCGGTGTGTGATTTATAGGTGACACTGCTATGGAGGGACCCCGGCTGGCAGGTGCAGGCCATGATGGTAAACGAAGCTGGAGCGTGTTATTGGAGAAGGGGAGGATGGGGGGATTCAGCTGTCTGAAGACCAGGAACCCCTGCTGAGGCTGTAAAGGAAGAATGAAGTGAATGTCTTTGCTGAAAAAATAATAAAAAAACCCACTTCAAACGTAAATCCTCAAGTGTGGATATCTGATTTTTCCTACCTGCAAGCACTCATGTATGGCTGCCTGAGTCTTAAAGGACAACTGAGGCGACATGGATATGGAGGCTGCCATATTTATTTCCCTTTAAACCATACCAGTTGCCTGGCTGTCCTGCTGATCCTCTGCCTCTAATACTTTTAGCCCTAGACCCTGAATGAGCATGCAGCATATCAGATATTTCTGACATTATTGTCAGATCTGACAGGATTAGCTGCATTGTGGTTTCTGGTGTTATTCAGACACAACTGCAGCAAAATAGACCAGCAGGGCTGCCCGGCAACTGGTATTGCTTAAAAGGAAATAAATATGACAGCCTCCATCAGGGGCGTAACTAGAAATCACTGGGCCCCCCTGCGAAAATGAGGATGGGCCCCCCCCCATAGGCGCCAAATAATCGTAATGGGGCAGCGTTTCACTATAAAATAATCCTAATGCAGCAATGTTTTACCAGAAATGAATCGTAAATTGGGCAGCATTTCATCATAAAATAAAATAATCGTAAAGTGGGCAGCATTTCACCATAAAATAATCATAAAGTGGGCAGCATTTCACCAGAAATTAATCATAAATTGAGCAGCATTTCACCAGAAATTAATCGTAAATTGAGCAGCATTTCACCAGAAATTAATCGTAAATTGGGCAACATTTCAACAGAAATTAATTGCAAATTGGGCAGCATTTCCCTATAAAATAATCGTAAAGTGAGCAGCATTTCCCCAGAAAATAATCGTAAAGTGGGCAGCAGTCACCATAAAATAATCGCAATGTGGGCAGCAGTCACCAGAAAATCGCAATGTGGGCAGCAGTCACCAGAAAATAATCGTAAAGTGGGCAGCAGTCACCAGAAAATCGCAATGTGGGCAGCAGTCACCAGAAAACTGCAATGTGGGCAGCAGTCACCAGAAAATTGCAATGTGGGCAGCAGGCACCAGAAAATCGCGCAATGTGGGCAGCAGGCACCAGAAAATCGCGCAATGTGGGCAGCAGTCACCAGAAAACTGCAATGTGGGCAGCAGCCACCAGAAAATCGCAATGTGGGCAGCAGGCACCAGAAAATCGCCTGAGGAGCTACACCTGCTATTGCTGGAATTCTGTTTTGTCCCCACGTTTATTGCCCGATAAAGCGGGCTTGGCCTACGAAACGCGTTGCACTTTTGGGGTACTATATAATAAATGTGATTGCTACTTTTCAGACAGTCTTTCGTGTCTGCTTTATGGAGGTAAGTCCACCACTTCCTCCAAGCAAATGTTAAAGGTTTTATCCACTTTTATCCTGCTGGGGCCGCTGTTCTCCTACTGCTATACCGTGTCCACCCCTGGTGGAGGGGTGATCTACCCCTTTTTCTCATCTACAGAGAGAGCGACTTCTTAATCCTGAGTGAGGACAGGTCTAATCTCCTCACCTGCCTATATAGTGGTTGCCTGTGTGGTAACCCACGTTTGTGAGTATATTCTTCTCACTGATTTGCCTTACTTTGTTTATGTTTTAACATACTACACTATATTGGTCTCTTGATTTCTCTACATTTTATAGGTAACTGGTATTGTTTGACAGGAAATAAACATGGCAGCCATTATATCCCTATCAGTTCAAGAAGTGAATTTTAAAGGGAACCAGAGAGGATCAAGAAAAGGTTTTATACATACCTGGGGCTTCCTCCAGCCCCATACGCACGGATCGCTCCCACGCCGCCGTCCTCTGCTGCCTGGATCCGCCGGTACCGGGTCCTGTCATTGCCGCCAGTCGGCCGGCGGACGCGGCCGATTCTCCGCATCACACGGAGCTCCCTCTATATATGTACGCATGAGGCTGCCTACTGTGCAGCCGCACGCGTACTGGTATGGAGGGAGCCCCTGTGATACGGACAATTGGCCGCGTCCGCCAGAAGTGACGGGACCCGGTACCCGTGGTTCCAGGAAGCAGAGGATGGCGGCGTGGGAGCGATCCAGGCTTATGGGGCTGGCAGAAGCCCCAGGTATGTATGAAATCTTTTTCTATTTTAACAAACCATTCCTCTTTGGTTCCCTTTAATGGGCACCTTTACAATGGAAAAGCCAATTTACTTTTGTAATCATAATAATAATAATAACACAATGTCAAAATGGCAGTCATAGAGATGCCTACCTCTCAACTTTTTGAGATAAGAGGGACACTTTAACCTCTTGAGGTGCATTTCTCTATGTTTTCCTTCTGTCCTGTGCAAGGTTTCAGGTGTTTCTTTCAATGGAAATAAATATGGCATCCTCCATATACTTCTTGCTTCAGTTTTCCTTTAATGGTGGCTTAAAGAGGAACTCCAGTGAAAATAATGTAATAAAAAAGTGCTTTATTTTTACAATAATTATGTATAATTGATTTAGTCAGTGTTTGCCCATTGTAAAATCTTTCCTCTCCCTGATTTACATTCTGACATTTATCACATGGCGACATTTTTGCTGCTGGCAGGTGATGTCCGTGAAAGGAGATGCTGCTTCCTTTTTTTGGCAGTTGGTAACAGCTGTAAACAGCTGTTATTTCCCACAATGCAACAAGGCTCCCACAGTGTGATGCCAGAACCATGGTCCTGACATCACACTGTGGGAGGGGTTTCACCAACATATCAGCCATACAGAGCCCCCAGATGATCCGTTTGAGAAAATGTAAAGATTTCTCATGGGAAAGGGGGTATCAGCTACTGATTGGGATGAAGTTCAGTTCTTGGTTAAAGTTTCTCTTTAACACTAACTGCAACTGACACCGCAGACAACTTTCCACCTTACGAGAAATGGTTGCTCTTAAATCGTTGCCGCACAAGGTCGAGGGGATTATACTGCAGTCTACCAAGGAGAGGATATTATAGTATCCTCGTGCATCTGGGGCTCACCAGATGGATCTGATATAACGCAGAGGCAGGAAGGCTGTACAGAGCCAGGAGAGGAGGAACACTGTGTCATTGCTCCTTACAGCACCGGTGACTCTCCCCAGAGTAATGTCAGCAGAAGTAGCAGTGAATGCCGGCAGCCTGTATGTTACCAGACCTGTCACCGCACAGAGGAGGAGAGCTAATATGAAGTGTATGCAGCTTGTTCTGTTCCAGACAAGATAATAGAAGGCAATAAAGCAGCCAGGAAAGTAATCGCACTCCGGGGTACGCTCAGGCATTTATCCTAACTCATTCTCATCGAGATACAGAGGAACACGAGCGTCCAATGCAAGACGTGAGCTCAGGGTCAGGAGGAATAATCGCAGACATTCCTGCAATAAATGGCTCACAAAGCTTTATCGATTTCCATTGCAGATAGACAAGACAAGAGGCAGCTCCATAATTGCTCCAAACTAGTTTTTTTTCATCGCAAGAAAATAGTTCTTGAAAATCAAAGGACCACTATCGTAAAAAAATGTAACATTTAAAATACATGTGTATAAGAAGTACATTTCTCCCAGAGTAAAATGCATTATAAATTACTTTTCTTAGATATTGCTGTCACTTGCTGTGAAGATTTAAAAAACTGACAGATCTGACAGGTTTTGGACTAGTCCATCTCCTTTCAATTTTTCTTTTCTTCTTTACAAAGCATTCTCTGGAAAGGATCTATACAAAGATGCCAGCCAGCTTCCCTTTATCTCTTGCACACTATTTTGTCACTTGGACTGAGCAACTTCCATTCAGAAACTGCATTTAAAAATAAAGACAACCCTGACAATCCCCTATAAGGAAATGGACTAGTCCAAAACCTATCAGATTTTCCCCCGTATCCATTATCCATCACCTACTGTCTATCATACAGAATACATCTACCAAGTATTCTTCATCATCTATCATCAACCTTTCATCATCCCTGTCCATTATTCATCATCCAACATCCATCGTCCTTCATCCATTTGCCCTTATTAATTAAAATGTTCTCCTAAGTTTTTATCTAGGAGATAATTTTTCAGGTTCTCTTTAAAATAATTTTTCAGCACTTATCAATTAAAAAAGGAGAAAAGTAGGTAAAAAACCTATCAAAATTATTTTGACTATTCCCTTGCTTGCTGGTGGCTTAAAGGGAATCTGAAGTGAAAATAAACTTATGGTATAATGGATTGTATGTGTAGTACAGCTAAGAGATAAAACATTAGCCGCAGAGATATGAGTCTAAAGGGGCCCATACACTGGTTGATTCTAGCCATAGATCAGTCGATTGATTCTATGTAATCGATCGATCGGGAATCGATGCTATCAAATTTATCGATCGATCGATTTGTAGCCGATTTCGATTGATTTCTATCAATTCGATCTATCTGACAGGTTGGAAAATCTAGGCCAATCTGCTGCTGGCAGCAGATTCATGGCCCATAGAGTTGCATTGCATCTAATGGTCCAATAATGCATTTAGATCGATTTCCAATATATTTCATTCTGAAATCTATTGGAAATGTGTTCCTGGTGTGTGGCACACATCAGATAGATTCCTGACAGATTCGACTTGACAGGCATCTGACAGAAAGCTATCTGATGGTCAAATCTGCTGCATATCTATAAGTGTATGGGCGCCTTTATATTGTTCCCAGTACAGGAAGAGTTAAGAAACTCCAGTTGTTATCTATGCAAAAGAGCAACTGATCTCTCCGACTTTCAAAGTTGCAGAGAGCTCTGTCTTCTGAACCTTATTATCTCAAGTGTCTGTCACTGTATTTTGTTTTTTTCTGCAGAGGAAAGTTCAAAAGTTCACTAGCCTGCTCTGTAAAATCATTTAGAATGCCGAGTAATGTGTAAACTGCAAATATTAGAGAATGATGCAATGTTATAAAAAAACACTATATACCTGAAAATAAAAATGAGAATATTTTCTTTGCTGCTAATGTTCTAGTAAATATCAGTACTACACAACTAGTTCATTATATCATAATTTTTTTTAGCTTCAGTGTCTCTTTAAAGTGGACCTGAACTCTTGCACGGGACAGAAAGAAAACAGAGAGAAATGCACCCTGTAGGTGTTTAGAGCGTTCAGCCATCATCTCCCCTGCGGAATTCAGAGCTTGCCACTTGACCATCTCTACTTTTCATAGTATACAGACTTATTAGTTTATGCTAGGGAGATTGGAGGGCTCAGCTGTATTACCAGTTAATGTTTGGAGATGATGGTGGTCACCCTTGGGCATTATAGCTGCCTGATTCCTGTGTCAGTGACGCCTTGTTGTTTTGTCTTCTCCTTGCAGTCTCCTGGATAACAAAATGACGGAGATGGAGGTGAGACACAAGGTGGAGCTGGATGAGCTGAAGACAGAGAAGGAGACGTTACAGGGCCTCGTGTCCCGCCAGAACAACATCATCCAAGAGCTGGAGAAGCAGCTGACCAAGGCCACCAATAATAACAGCATGCTGCAGAAGCAGCAGCTGGAGCTGATGGACACGGTGCACAACCTGGTGAAGCTCTGCTCCAAAGAGGGAGGTAACCACCACTTACACCCATCATCTGCTTATTCTGCATGTAGACAGGAGGACCTCTGTCAGGAAAGTTCACCCCAATCTTGGGTATAAAGTTGGGGTGGGCAGGGTAGGCCCAGGCGGAGGCTCCTGTGTGTAGTGCAGTGTGCTTCAGTATGTAAAGCTACCTGTCCTTGCTCTAGCTTGCTGTCACATGACACTAAGCTTGGAGCTCTAGTGGTCAGTTCAGAAAACTGCTGGGAACACTAGAGGATGCAAGACGGAGCATGGAGAGGTGGCTATAGATGCAGGAGAAGACTCCACAGCACACTCTGCACCCTCCGGTGAGAGCGATGGGAACGGCAGGATCGTGGAAGGTACAGGCCATCCTGAAGAGGTGAACTAAAAATATATATTATGTTTTGCATTTTTACATTTTTTTTTAACTCAAAACTATATGTAATGAATTTGCTGTGTCAAGTTCAAGTACCACCTCAGGCCCTCATAAGGTTTCCTGTGGTAATTGCAGGGGCGTAACAATGGACGCCTGAGCCCCCCCTGCAAACAAAATAATCATGGGGCCCCCCAATCAACACCCCCATCCCCCCTCATATTTACCTGATTCCGCCACGTGTGTCCTCTTCCCACCGGCGGCCTGAGCTGCTTGCTCTGCATACAAGGCTCCCGATGCCACATGATCAGGAGCCTTGTATGCAGCACAGAGCTCAGACTGCCTGAAGGAAGAGGAGACGCACAACGCAGCAGGATAGACATGTGCTCTGCTGCACAAATAGGCCTCAATTCACTAAGCGTTATCAAACACTTTATCGAACGTTTGATAATTTATCTCATGAGTAAAATCTAATTTTGAATTCACTAAGGCGTCATAGATTTATTGAACATTTTATCGATAAAACATTCAATACATCTATAACCCCTTAGTGAACTCCTAGTGAATTATCAAACGTTTGATAAAGTGTTCGATAAAGCTTAGTGAATTGAGGCCATATTCTGCTAGGTGGTGGGAGGAGGACCGGATACCCCCAAAGCCCCCAGGCGTGGCTTCTCTGGGAAACCGCAGGTTTCGGCACCACCTTGTATTAGGACCTTTCATATGACCACTCCCAGGCATCTCTGTACTGCTTCTCAAATGTGTGGAATAGATTTATCGAAGTCTGGCCTCTGCCATTATGCACGGAGTATGTGAAATGCAGGATTGGATTCATGGTACTCCTATATTAATAACAAAAATCAAGTAAGTAGCTTGGCTGTTCTGCAAACACCTGGAAAAGTGCAAATACAATCACCCATGGCTGTTGCATGTTTGACCTCCTAACTGTATATGTATTTATGGCTGGCTTTGTTTGTACAGCATGCCTTTTACAAGGTGGTAAAACACCATGGCTTACCAGCCTCAAAACCATCAGGGTTAGCTATTCCTAACCAGAAAAAGGAGCAACCCGAGGTCAGAGAGCAGAGAACTGATGTGCACCCATTTCCACGGGCAGCGAATGCCACCACAACTGAAGGCAATTCCATAACCAACACTCTGCTCTGTGTCACCTGACCACGGCGATCACATGACCATCACTCTGCTCTGTGTCATATGACCATCACTCAGCCCTGCCCTATATGGAAGCACAACAAATGTATTCTAAAAATTATTATTCAGCCCTTAAGTGTTTGGTTAGAGATGTAAAATTGTGAAATGTGGAATTATTTAGAAAAAGGTAGGAAATCTCTTGCTGTTCCTATTCTCCACATGTTGTGTCTATAGGTAAGGTATCCCAGTAAGAGCAGATAAAACGGGCACTATGTACTGCGGCTACAACTAGTGGGCGCTTCTGGCATCCTTTTAAATAGGATGCATCCTGGCGTTAAGGTTAGTCCATGGAGGGGTTTACGGTTAGTTATCCACTTTGGCTGAGCTTAGTTGCCTGGGTTGGAAAGGAGGGTTAAGATTAGTTGCAGGGGGGGGATTTAAGATTTGGTACCCTCAAGGGGAAGGTTAAGGTTAGGCATCCACCAGGGGAGCGGTTAAATTGTCCACCAGGGGAGGGTTAAGGTTAGGCGCCCACCAGGGGAGTGTTAAACATCTACCAGGGGAGGGTTAAGGTTAGGTGCACACCAGGGGAGGGTTGAACATCCACCAGAGGAGGGTTAAGGTTGGGTGCCCATCAGAGGAGGGTTAAACGTCCACCAGGGGAGGGTTAAGGTTAAGTGCCCACCAGGGGAGGGTTAAGGTTAGGTGCCCACCAGGGGAGGGTTAAGGTTGGGTGCCCACCAGGGGAGGGTTAAGGTTAGGTGCCCACCAGGGGAGGGTTAAACGTCCACCAGGGGAGGTTTAAGTTTAGGCATCCACCAGGGGAGGTGGGTTAAGGTTAGGCATCCAGCAGGGGAGGGTTAAGGTTAGGTGCCCACCAGGGGAGGGTTAAACGTCCACCAGGGGAGGTTTAAGTTTAGGCATCCACCAGGGGAGGTGGGTTAAGGTTAGGTGCCCACCTGGGGAGGGTTCTGTGTGAGATTAGGATAAGATTAGGTAATAGTAAAATAATGGTAAGTTTTACTGATATTCTACTACCACTATCCTGCACCATTTTAAGCTGCCTTTATCAAATATATGCACCGCATTCCCTACTTCATACCGCCTGTGAGGTTTATATGCATGGAGGAGACGTGTTCACTTTATCTGGGGCCTGACATCCATAATTTATGTACAATGTTTTGGAGGGAATTACAGGGCCCCTTAATTTTATGACATGGAAATGTAAATTGGCAGATCTGTATATAATAATATGTGGCATTGGCTCAGGAGGTGCCAGATCTCCACCATAACTAGTTTCAGGATCGCCTCTCGTCTCTCCATATGCTTCCTATTGTGTCTGACAGCAAACCCCTCCTTCTGTGCGGTCACCGACCTGGATTCTTCTAATCACACTTCACAGGACAAACATAGGGCGAGCTTTATTCATACAGCAGGGATGGTTGTGGAGCTGCTACAATGCAGCTATTGTGTCCCTATACAGATACATCAGGAGACGCCCCCCAAATGTATACAATGACTGCTCATGTGCCACATCCAGTGTGTTCCCTCATCACTTATACAACTGTACCATACATACCATACAGCAGAGCGCAGAGTACTGCCCAACAGCAGAGATAAGGCTTGCGGTGGCCATACATCTCTCGATCAACCATTCAACTTGATAATTATTATCGAATAGGACGAAAATCGGCGCTATGCATATGACCCTGTCAGCGCACTCTGACACACGGTCAAATGACTGACGTTTTGTGCGATGCCATGGGGCAGGCATTGCACCGCAAACGCACTTGCCAGGTATAAAACCAGCCTTAGGCTGTAAACCGCTGTCAGCGTTGCGACACGCCCACCGTGTCGCCAAAAACAGGCCTTCAGTGAACACCGCGTTAGTACGCGGTGTTCCCTATCTGGCCACCAGCCAAGCAGGAAGTGATGCGTGCTTGCGGTCACTTCCTGCTTTGGGGTGTGCAGAAGTGTATTGTAAAAATACGCTTCCGAGGATGTGCCGCGACGTCGTCAACTGTTTAAAAAACTCCGCACTGCCGTACACTAACGTGACTTCCGGTCTGACGCAGTTTGCAGACGACGCGCGGTAATGTAGTTTTGCGCTAGCCTTAGATCGGGGACTTCCAGCGCAGCGTACCGCAACGTGGGGGGGGGGGACTCCCCCGTAGGGATACATTATAGGCCGAGGTGGCAGCACCGCGCCAGTGTGAAAGGGCCATCAAGGTTAGTAAGTCTTGTGATAAATGACTCAGTGTCTGAAGACGTGAGGTAAAACATGCATTATAACACAAACAGCTTTGAAAGAATTGGCTCATTTGTGACTCGGGGAGGGTTTTGTAGCTGGTCGTTCGGTGAGCTGCTCCGCCCAAAATGCAAGAAGCTGACGGCCCTGTCACAATTTAAAATGAGGATGAAAGAAGTAGCTGCTAATGGCTAATAAGACATCTTGCGTTTCCCAGCAGACGGCGATGACTCAGATCACCCATCATCTGAGCGACAATTATCTGTCTGCTGCCTGATTCTCACTACATGCCTAAACTGTAACTCTATCTTGCATTGCTGCTGGATGAAGTCTTAGGGACAAATGAGTGCAGATACTCTGTGTGAAATTAAAAGTGAATTTGTTTAGACTTTAGAAATATTATATTGGTATCCAGGGCCGGTTCTAGTTACAGCAGGGGGCCCCTGGGCAAAATTAACCTGGGGGCTTCCCTGACTCCTCTTCTCCTCCCTTCCCCCGACAGACCTGACTCTCCCTTCCCAAAAGCATCATTAGGGGACCCTTGGTTAATGCCAAATTCCCCCAGCAGTAGCATCACTAGAAATCACTGGGCTCCCCCCCACTCCCGCTTTCTGCACAGGTAAACTGAGAACCAATGCTATTCAGTTGGCTAGTGCACACTTGAATGTGTGTTCCCCATGCAGATAAAAACACACAGCAGAGAAGCACTGCAGGCATTTTCTCTAATTACATTAGCTTCTGTGATAAAACATGCATGCTTTCACACATACAGACATGGGGCTTGATCAGGCATGGGCAAACTCGGCCCTCCAGCTGTTACGGAACTACAAGTCCCACAATGCATTTGCCTTTATGAGTCATGACTGTGGCTGTCAGACTCCTGCAATGCATTGTGGGACTTGTAGTTCTTTAACAGCTGTAACAATCGCGAATTTACATGCACATTTGCGTGCAACAATTCGCTATTGCTCGCGAAAACGCTAGCACGGCCGTGATATGAGTTATCACGGTTTAGTGAATCAAGCTCATGGTGTGCAGAAAACGCATACAGAAAACAGTGTGCCCCCCAGCCTCAGCTTATTACACTCCCTCTGTCCATCTCCGATGGAGCAGAACTAGCTCTGCAGACTTCTCTAGCATCACTACAGTACACAGCACTTGGGGAGGGGATGGAGAGGCTGGGGGTGGGGCGCTATACACAAGAGCCTGCTGCACATTTAATAGGGACTGTCTACAAATCTTTGTCTGCAAAACTTTGTAGGATTCCTTATCAGTGGCTGAGCAGATGCAGTCATTAGACTTGTGCAGAGAGCAGAATTGTTTATTCTCTCAGTGCCCTTAATTGTCAGTCTCTCAGGACAGGGAAAACAAAGTTCTCACCCCACAGGGCCCCTGCGGCTCAAGGACCCCACTGTGGCTGCATCTTTTGCAGGGTCTGTTGTTAGGCCCCTGGCCCCCAGGCCCCCAAGCCAGCTGCTAGGCCTCCCCAGGTCACCTCCCAGCTAATCTGTGGTACGTGAAGAGTGTCTCACCTGTCCTGGCAGGCGCACTCCTCTATCAGTCTGTGGCTCTGTGCTCTTCATTTTCATTCTCGCGGAGAGCCTTTCCGCCCTGACCAGGAACATGTGATCACGTAATAATGCCTCGGGTTACACAGAGAAGATGCAGCTAGTGAGGATGAAGACGAGTAGCATGGAGCCCCGGATTGACAGAGGAGCTTGACCAGCAGGGCAAGCGAGATGCTACTCTGCTGAAGACTCTGCAGGGGCCCCCGCTGCACACAGGTAAGGGGGGCAGGAGGGGTGACCTGAGGGGACCCGGTAGCCAGCTTGGTGCAGTGGGACAAGGGATTCTAGAGGAAGTAATAGATTTCTGGACATTCTTAGGCTAAAAGCCGATTCACACGGACTGCTAGTTTTGGGGGCTCATTTCACTGATGCTGAACGCTTTTCTGCTACTGTGCATTACGCTGCATTTTGAAACCCTAGGGGCATATGGAGCTGCAAACGCAACCAATGCTAGCACCTATGCAGCATCTCAGAAAATTCAGTTGACTGCAGCATTTGGGCAGTTGACAGTAAATGCATTGAGGTGACCACTTCTAGGGGCGTAACATATCGGACTATCAGGCAATGTTTGTGTCTTCTAGTCTTCCCAATGCCGCTGACTCTACTCCCTGATCTGCGGTAATCAAGCAGTAGAGTTGGCGACATTGAGGAGATGTAGAAGATGCACACACAGTGCTCTGTTGCCTGGAACCAGGAAGAGGTGAGTAGGCGTCCCCTGCCTGCCCGCCCTGCTGCGCTAATTACTGGAAGGGGGAGCGCTTAAGGGGGCTCTAGGTGAGGGAGGGGGAGTCGGGCCTCACTCCCCGCCATTGTGTGCCCGCTCCAAGCAATCTATACTGGGGGCACCTGTGCTGGCTAATCTATACTGGGGAACCCATGGCTGGCTAACCTATACTGGAGGTCCACTTCCATTCATCTCAAATGGATGCGGAGGACGCCAGCAGCCCTCTTTCTGAACCAGCCTTTAAGCGGGGCATACATTATGTGATATTTTAAACAGATTAAACATTGCATTAGATAAAAAAAAATCTCTCTATTAAAAAGCTTTTAAAAAAGGAAGCCTCATTTTTGTCGTGTGTCACTTGACAACTACACTGTACGTGGACGTGGTTGCCATGGCTACTGCCCAGGTCCGGTCTCTTCACTGAGGATGTGAGGCCTGGCGGGCTGATAGCGGAGACAAGTTTCTGCTCCTCACATTAACGAGGAACAGATGAGGCTTCTTCTACATTTTTTTAACACAACAAATTTACAAGCTGGCAGCCCGGTGAACTCACAACGGTTTTATGCTAGCAAAATATGTTTTTACAATTCCCCCGTCTGCCAGAGTGGAAGAAGAGCCAATAGGCCAGGAGGGAATATAACACCCCCATAAAATGTGAGACCTCCATCAAGTATTTATGGGGAGCAAGATGGACACATTCTCGCGACTTCTTCAAAGTTCTGCAACGTGCCAAGCAAAAATGTTTATTTAAAGACTTACTTTACTGCCCAGAGAACTGCTCCACCCATTACCTTCTCCTGGCCGCCACAGAGCTACAGCATACATACCACATACAGGCAATAATATCCGCCCTTTTGCTATAATCATGTTTGAGTTGGCTGTTTGTTCTCCACAGCACACGCTAGAACGTGCTGAGCATGAAGGGATGGCAACTTGCGAGTTTCTGCAGTCAAAAATACAAAAATACTTTGTAGGATGCAGTGCTTGCTGCACACCTCACTGCAGTCTCCTGCACATCTGCAGCTCCACCAAATGCCTTTATAATGAATAGACAGGGCTGTGTTTACCAATAGGCACCGTAGGCATGTGCCTGGAAGTGGCTGACGCTAAACAAGCAGCTGAACACAGCCAGCCCCGCCTACTTTCCATGCCTGCTCTGTCCTTTCCCAGAGTTTTAACAAGGATGTGCTCAGAATTATGTATGATTTTTTTTTTCTTTCTCCTACAGTTGCACTGTAACGATTTGTGTCAGCAAGAAACAGAGTTCTGATTATTAGGTGATCTGCAGTATCACCTATTGTGGAGATATATTGGGGTGCTGATGCTGTTAAGGATAATACAGTAATATATTTTCATTTTCCCATTTTTATATCTGCTGTGGTATGTCAAAGGTGTAGATATGCAGGCTAGATTCCTGGACTGTTCATGTATTTGTGTGGGTGGGTCACTAGACCTACATTTGCATCTAAAGAGGTCTTCAGTGACTATGACCAGTCACCTTCAATAGGCAAGGAAGCAGCTCATTAAGCCACTAGCAGTCACTTTTGATCTACTGTCCCAGGTGTGATTGTCTGCGTCTGTCTACAGGATTCCAGGCAAACTGCTACCTGTAACCAAAATTCAATCTTTTCATGGATGTGCTAAAATACACTTTAACCAAGGAAATAATGTGGAGGAAGCTTTTTGATGTCTGCAGAGTTCAATGGGTGAGATTGTGTCCTGCCAAACTTCAAGAAGCTAAAACAGGAACCCCCTTTGAAGTGCATATCACAAGAAGGATTATGACAAGCGTTCGGTGATGTCACAAATGGGGAAACTGCATTAGTTCCTGGGGGCTGGACATTAAATGCCACAGGGGACACTTCGGACTATTTAAGGTGGCCCAGGACAGCCACCGGTGTCTTCTCTCTGAGGTAGCGAATAGCTAGGGATGATCGCGACTCCTGGTCGAAACGGCGTCCTCCCGTCAAACAACGTTCTAACCTAAGCTGGTAACGTTCTTTTTCCCCCGTTTATTTTTACGCAAATATCCGTGTGTGTTATCTTTGTAACTTTTATCTTGTAATATTTTTACTTTGTTTTTTGTAATCTTTTTGTATATATTAAGTTCTGCATTGTTCTATGTTTTTCTAGAATATTAAATTATTATTTAATAAGTTTGACTTCTGCCGTACTAAACTAACACTCATAGCCTAAAAGAGACTGAAGTGTAACCGTGTATAAGTTCATGCCTAATTGTACGCTTGAGCAACACTACCGTATGAAATTGTAATTGCATTGTGTGTGGGGGCGTTTGTCATACGTTGGCCTAAGCGCGCAGCTGACCCAACGTACGAACAACGCCAGTGCGAGTAGCGACAGCAGAGTGGCTAACAGTATCGTTCGGAACGACTGTTAGTGGGTCTTTGCTTCACGACAGTGTAAGATTGCAACTGTGTGTGTGTGTGGGTGCGTGGCGTTCCCGTATTTGGCCTTAGCGCAAAGCTGACCCAAATACGAAAACGCGGAGTGCGCGCTGAGGACTAGGAAGTGTCTAGCGAACCGCTAGTGGTGGCAGTGAGAGGTGTTCTTAGGGGTCCCAGCCTTGTTTTAGCTTGACTAAGGCTGCTTCCCCTCTGTCTGGTCAAACCCGCAGTCGGGAACCGTATACGCAGGCGTGCCGCGGGCCGGTTCCTGACACCTATAATGCAGATATATACCTGATTATAAGGTGATCTGCAGAATCACCTATAATGCAGGAATATCAGACAGCTGATGTGACAACAATAGCAAGTATAGTGATTGGTGCAACAGTAGTACTGATAGGTTTAGCTATACCTCACCAGAGGAGCTGGTGGGTACTAACAGTACAGCGCCCCTCACCAGAGTCAAGGGCCCTCTGGTGAGAGTAGAGTGGTCAGACTAATCGGGTTCGGCAACAGACAGACAGATGCAGTACAAAATCGGAAGGCAGAGACAGGAAGGTTTAACCACTTCAGGATTCTGCGTACGCTTAAGTACGCCCCTGAATCCTTAAGTGGATTCCATGGAAAGCTCACGGAGGGTGTCTCCGTGAACACCCTGCGAGCCGATCGGCGGCTCGCAGGGTAAATGTAAACACACGGGGTAAGATCTTCCCCGGTGTTTACATGTATGCTGCGCAGCAGCGCCGTAGAGGAGATCGGCCTCTGATTGGCCGGGAATCGCCGGCATCTGATAGGCTAAAGCCTATCCCATCAGGCGCAGGACGGAAATCCGTCCTGCGCCGCTCACAGAGGAAGGGAGAGGGAGGGAAGGGGAAGGAGGCCAGAAAGCGCTGCGGAGGGGGGCTTTGAAGAGCCCCCCGCAAGCGCAAGCAGCCGGCAGCGATCAGACCCCCCCAGCAGGACATCCCCCTAGTGGAGAAAAAAGGGTGGCAGTCTGATCGCCCTGGCTGCCAGCTGATCGGTGCTGCGGGCTGGAGAGCCCACGCAGCACCGATCAGCAAAAAACACTGTGGTACAGAAGTGGTTAAACAGGCAGAGTGGGCAGCAAGATCAGATGGGCAGAGGTACAGAATCACTGAGCAGAAGAGTAGTCAAAACGAGCCAGAGTCATGCACAGATAATAACACAGTAATGAATAATCTTTATAGCTATCAAACAATTCCTATCTTGTGTGAAATCCCTGGCTTTCTCCTGGATCAAAGCACACGGAACTATCTAAAGCCGCATCTACACGAGTAGATGCGGCCGCGATGCTCCTTATCAATCGAGCCGCTGATGCGGCTCGATTGATAAGATCCGACAGGACGGATCTCCGCACCGCCGATTCCCTGCTCAATCCCCGCGAGGGAACAATGGCAGGGAATCGTGCGGGAGATAAGCGGGGACGAGCGGGCACGAGCAAGGAATCGAATGCGGCGCACGCGCGGCGAGCGGGGACGCGGCGGGGACGCGCAACAGGCCGCCGATCGCCGCAACATCTCCCCAACATCTCCCCGTGTAGACGGGGCTTAAGGTCTGAGCGCTAACACCAAGTATTCGCAACAGCAGAAGTTGCGAGGGATTCAGCTAGGCTTATGAAGCAGAGGAGACCCCTCCGGCACGCCCCCTCCTATCAGCCAATTAAGAGCGGCGAGCGTCTCCTCTGACGTCAGCCGACCGGCCGGTCAGCTGACGCACCTCCTCCCCACATAAAGGTCCTGTCTGTGTGCGCACGCACGCGATAAGGCGACCTTATGTGCAGCTGACAAACCCGTCCTCGGCGTGCTAGACACCCGAGGCACGGATAGATTGCTAGGCAGAGAGCTGGAGGCAGCTGCGGTGGTAGCGCTGTTCACCGCAACTGCCTCTCCAACGTTTGTTACATGCACATTATGGCTTTTTATGGCACTGTTAGCTCCTCTTCTTTAAAGTTCATCAAATTGGTATGAAACTAAGCATTTCTTCTTTGCTCTAAAAGATTCTTTACAGCACAAAAGGTACTACCAGAAAAAACACTGGTAGCAGAGCAGCATTCAAAACACAGCACTTTCTTCAGTGGAAAGCTTCCTGCCAAATCTGAAGAGGTGGTAACATTATCTTTTGTTTACATTCCTTTGTCAGCTCCAATTAGTAATCATTACCAAAGTGCTGAACCTGAGCTCTCTCTGCTTCTAGTATGTGTGCAGCTGAGAAGTAATCAGTAGATAGATTTTAATATATAAATTCAGCAGCTATTCATGGAAATGCAATGGCAGCTTTCAGAGCAGATAAACTGTACTTCGGGAATTTGTAATTCGTAAACAGTCCATATTAATTGTGCACAATATCAAATGGTAGCAAAAAGTAGGAAAACACATTTTTATTGATTCTGATGTCAGAGTTTTATCCTACTTTAACCTCAGTGTAGGTTTTTTTTCTGGGTATATCAGCAGGCATCAGTATTTCTGCATTTAAAGGCTCTGTAAGATGCAAACTCAGCCCTGTGACAATTTGCAGGGAAAAAACATATTTTAATTAAACAACAAAATACCCTGAGGTCCCATGACTCCTTTATCCACCATGCAAGTTGATATTAGCCAGAAAGGCGGAGCATAAGGGGGTTAAAGTGCTAAATAGTTAGTTAGGTTTAAATAAAAAAAGACACCCAGTTCAACCAGACAATTAGATACAAACCTAGCCTGCACCCTCACATACCTTAGTTGATCCAGAGGAATGCAAAAAACCCTACAAGGGTTGCACCAATTAGCCCTGCTTCAGATGGCAATCAGATGAAATCCCTGGATCAACACCGCCAGGAATTACCTAGTAATTATAGCCATGGATGTCTTTCAATGCAAGGAAAGCATCCATGCTAGTATGACAAAATAGCCACCCTTACTCAGGAAAATGAGTACAGTAGATGGGGTCCTTCAGCAGACTTCTCATGTATATACTGCAAGTGGCTAAACATGAGTTACTAAAACCAGGGATGGCCGTAGTCAGCCAACTTCACTACGCTGGAACTATGCGTAGTTTTACGCAATTACGCTTAGCCAAACTACGGCTTCAAAATAAAATATTTGCTTCGTATGCATTTCGTAGAATACACGTTAAAATAAGCAATTACGTGTAGTGCGAAGCGTAGTGTATGCGGATGCTTATGCCCGTATGCAGAAAATTTTACGCATTAATTTCTACTTAAATGCTTATACCGGGAACTCTTGTATGCGTACATTCCCCTTTCCAATACGTAAATTTGTAAGCATACAATCGCACGTGGAAAATTAGACGCGAGTAACGAATTCGTAGTTCACTACGCAATACACATGTTAACTACGCATAGTGGGCATAAGCTACGCGTAGCGGTACTTCGCTACACGTAAATTCGTAAGCGTAGTTTTGAAACTTCACCTACAAACTACGATGCATAGATGCGAACTACGATGCATAAATTCGCACTGGCGTACTTTCTGCTCATCCCTGACTAAAACACACAAAAGTTATATTTTTTTTTTTTTTTGGATGCTGCTAGAAGTTTTCAGTGTTCTTCTTATTGTCCCCCGGCAGCTCACTGTCCTGATTAAGCGTACATAACACCATATTCCAGGAGAAGATCCTATTTTAGTTTTGGATGGTGTGTGACAGGCATGACTTCTTCCTGGCAGGGAGTGGGGAAATGGCTCCAACAGGGACAAAATCAGTAGAAGAGAAACATATTTTGTACAGAGATGGGAAGAGTTAATTCTCCGTCAAGCTTTTATTGCTATCCCTAACTTCCTGCTCTGGGACTGCCGGGGTCCATATGAAAGCTGTGGAGGTCTGAGATCAGGAGGTGGGGAATAGGATCTTCTAATAGAGATAGTAGTAAATATAAATAGGTTTTTGCAATGTCCAAAACTAGCATAACATTTTTTTTTTTTATGAGCCTAAAAAGTGGCCTACACTGGAGCGGTTTTCCCCAGCAATAATTTAGTCAGGGACAGATTTCTGTAAAGGCCACAAAGGCCCCGGCTGTGGGCGGCTGCAGGCCAAGGGGCACCTGGACATGAAGGAGGAGTTACTACATATGAATGAGAAGAGTGAAAATGGGGAGCAACACATGAAAAAGGAAACTGATGCTCAAGGGAACTGTACATGAAAGAAAGGGTCTGCAGTGCATGGATGTTACACATGGAAGAGGAGGCTGCACGTGGAATGGGAGGGCCGCTGCTGCCCATGGAAGGAGTGCCACAATATGCTTGGCGTAGATGCACACAAAGTATAAATTCGGCCTTGCATTCAGTACTCCTCTATGAAATGAAACAAGGAAGCTGATTGGCTGCGCTAAGCAGGAAACCCATTTTCCTCTACTTCAATTTTATAACTGTATTCTGTTTATTGTTATTGCATGAGCAAGAAGAAATGATGAGCATCCAGAAAGGGATTAAAATGAAATGGGGCCCTAGGCAAGATAGCAGTTTTTTCCAACTGCTATTGATCACCTGGCTTTTTTTAGTAGGATTTGGTGGGGGGCTAGACTCTCTCCAGGCCCTTGGCAACTGCATAGGTTTGCCTTGTGGATGATCCAGCTCTGTGAGCAGCTCAACCCAACAATGAGAATTTATCTTTCACGGATGGGAGTTCTGAGAGTATGTTCTGTGGTGGTGGCTCTGATCACTGATGGTGATTGCTCTGGTAACTGTCCTTTGGAGATATCCCGTGCTTGTTCTCTGTGGTGGGGATTGTGTGGATGAAAGTCTTTTTGGATTATGCCAGAAGTTCTCCTGACACCTGGTTATCATTTCAATGTCTGAAATAGATAAATGTGAAATTCCCCCTGGAGGAAGTCCATGAGATAGGACACATGGCTTCAGAATGTTACAATACAGAACAGATGTTATGCGTCTTGAAGGAAAGGACACATATTGTTATTATTGTTAAACGAGTTTTGCCCATCTCTGTATGGACCAGCTTGAGATCATCCCTGGGAGCTGCTGACACTTTATTGCCGGCCGCTCTGGAGATCTGGACTTTGTTTAGGCTCACATCCGGACTCATATCAGCAGAAACAGCCCTTGCTAATCTCCTTATTATGAGACGCCAGTAGAGCTACTGAATACTCAGAAGGTTATTAATCAATCTCTTTCTGCCTTTCTTGACTCGTTCTTTCTCTCTTCCACCTATGCACCGCTCTCTTTATTCCTCTGCAGCCTTTTTTGTCCATTACATCCTACTCCAACTCAAACCCTCATCCTAGTCTTCCCCAGACCCTCCACTACCACTGATATACCATATAGGACACTGAATTTGTATAGCTCCTTATATAATTGAACATTCACAACTGTTGTATAATTTTATGGTTGTCTTTATTTTCCAGTTTTCATTTGTCCACTACAGTCCCAACACTCTTCTCAGTACCTTCTTCCCCACCTTTGCTTGAACTGTTTTTGGGGCCCAGGTATAAACTACATGCAGAATAATAATAATAAGGATAAAGCATGTATGTTCTCATTATTTCATTTCACTACAGAAGCTCTACCTGGCTTTGAGAAATGTCCTTAAACATATTTTCTTGAGACATCCATAATTCTGGTGTGTATATTCCTCCTGATTCTCCATCCTCATTGTTTGTTGTTTGACAGCTCAAAGCATTATTGTTTGTTGTGGAGCTCCACTCTTCAAATGTCTGTGTTTAGCATCCAGCTCTATCCTCCAAGTATCTCATTATGGATCTTCCAACCTTGCCTTCCAACTGTCAACGTTTATCATTGAGCTGTATCGCCCAAGTGTCTGTGTTTATCATGGGGATTCATCTTCCAACTGTCAACATTTATCATGAAGCTCTATTTCCCAAGTCTCTGTCCTTATCATCCAGCACTATACTCTAAGCGTCTCGTTATCATGGGGCTTCAACTTCAACATTTATCATGAAGCTCTATCTCCCAAGTCTCTGTGTTTATCATCCAGCACTATATTCTAAGCGTCTCTTTATCATGGGGCTTCAACTTCAACATTTATCATGAAGGTCTATCTGCTCATCTTCCAACTTTCAACGCTTATCGTGGAACACAATTATCCAAGTGTCTACATTTATCATGAAACTCGGCTCGATAAGAACCCAGCACAGAAAGTCTCAAGCAGGATTGGCTGCCTCCAATGTGTTATTATCGATGTTCTGGAAGCGAAGTTCATCCTTGTGGTTCAGGAGGAACCATAATGGGTCATCTCTGGTTTCTAGATTTATAAAATGAATCATTTTAATAAATTGTGAATTACTTTTACAAACAGATATTTCAAACAATATCAAGCTGGTACTCAACATACAAGGTATGCTAGTATTTTTATGATGAAAACACAACCATGATGTTAGCCTCCCCGATTGATCTTTTGATCGATTTCTATCTAAAATCAGTGGAATGGATTGATCAGGAATGGCGTAAAAATCTCTGTTGCAACGTTGATCAGGTGCGAGGTGGTAACAGCGTTCAGTATCGCAATGACTGACGAACCCCCAGCCATGAGAAGTCTGCTGAAGGACCCCATCTACTGTACTCATTTTCCTGAGTAAGGCCCGGTTCACATTAGCGGTCGCCGTCCGGAATCGCTGTGCCGGAGCCGGACCGCAACCACTGTGTGGATTGGCAATAGAGCCCACAGATTCAATCAAAATAGGGATCTATCTAATGGTAGATTTGGCCATACATTCTAGTTGCTACTATTAGTAATTAGTTGATGATGATGTTAATGAAGAAGATGTTGATAAAGATGTTGATGGTGAGGAAGATGAGGGAAAGGATGTTGATAGCATAAACTGGTCAATACAGAAAAGAACAAATTTAACAAGCACTGAAATGTACTATCTATTGAAAACACTATTTGAGGAAGGATATGAGGGGTTTTTTTTCCCAGTTATTCAGTAGTGATACATTCAGAATGAATGTCTTATCTAATGGATTCATTTATTACCATTAGCTCTAGTACACGATACTGAGGATTTGTCATGGCAGAAATATTGCCGGGTTGGGTATAAGTCAGTAAAGTGATGTCTTTTTATACAGGATATGCATCACCCTGAGGCACAGATTACAGGACAAAAAGGTCACATTGATTGATGGAGGAACCCACATTAGGAAGTGGCTAAGCACTAGGAAGATAAGCAAAATAACTTTATCTCCCCCCTAACCATAAAAGGACAACTTTAATGAAGTTTGGTTGGTTCCATAAAATGGTCCAGAGATTCACACGTCTGACCGCTAAACTAAGACAGATATATTATAGGTCCTTTGAGTAAGGCCCTCTCTAAGAAAAGAATAAGTAGAATATTCCAGTTTGCTCTTAAAGAGGAACTGTCGCGAAAATCTTAAAATTTAAAATACACGTAAACATATACAAATAAGAAGTACATTTTTTTCCAGAGTAAAATGAGCCATAAATTACTTTTCTCCTACGTTGCTGTCACTTACAGTAGGTTGTAGAAATCTGACATTACCGGCAGATTTTTTTAGTCCATCTCTCCACAGGGGATTCTCAGCATGGCCTTTATTCTTTATAAAGACCCTCCCTGAAAAAGATTTATACAAAGATGCTGCCCAGCCTCCCTGCTTGCTGCACACTTTTTTTTAATAAAAGATCACTTATCAGTTGACTCCAATTGATCAGCAAAATAATTTACCGTATATTCCGGCGTATAAGACGACTGGGCGTATAAGACGACCCCCCAAGTTTTCCAGTTAAAATATAGAGTTTGGAACACACAAGAGAGAACGTAGCTCTATAAGCACCACACTGAACCAAAGTGTAGAAAACAATGAAAAATGATCTTTATTATGACATCACAAGGATAATAAAACCATTTAAAAACAAACAAGTCCGTGAGTCTGGGATCCCCATGATGGAATGAATGATATACTTGCACTGATAATAATTGGCAATAGTAGCACAACAGAGCAAAGTGACAAATAAATAAGTAAGCAACTCTCACAAATGCCCAACAACTATGAACAACATAATGAAGAATGATAATGCATCTATGTCCCAACTGGCAAGTAAAGTGTGCATAATATGGATACCAAAAGAGGTATACGTATAAAAGTGACAACGTGCAACAAGAATATAGAAAAAATAAATATATGAATAAATATGCACTATGTGCGAAACCACAATGTGAAAAATGCCTGAGCAGGCAATGGAATGAAGTGGTGTGCAACCTGGCAATAAGGGACAGAGGACATCGGGGAATAGAGGATACTCACACAGGTGTGGCGCAAGGAGAGAAGAGGGGACCCCAGGCGAACGGAACGCCTTAGTGCACCTCGCGGGAAACCGCCCGCTTCTGAGGAGGCTAATGCTGGTGGCGTACAAACTGCCCTTTAACCTAATGAGGAAGGACGTGACGTAGGCGCAGAGCCCGGACGTGACGCGGCCGCGTCATAACGCCAGCTGCGCTGGGTCGTCATAGCGACCCAGACGCAGCGGCGCCGTCAAGGAGAGCCACAATAGATACGGAGAATGGACAAGGGGCATGCGCTAAATGAAAAGGGCAGAAAAAGTGATGAAACATAAATAAAGGGATCTATTTGAGAAGTGTATACAAAATATAACAATCATGATAATAACAATAATAATGCTAACAAAACGATATCTCAATAAATGTCATTCTCTATCCATCTCACTAACAAATCTTGACTTGGGAAGTCGCAGCACTGACACCTAGTGGTAGGTCCACAAAACAACAAGTACTAATACATAAATCAATAAATAAATAGATAATTTCTTGGTCTTGAGATTCTTTAATCCTCTTCTTGCATCTGTAGAGGATTTAAATCTGGATCACTTAGGAAAAAGATCTGAAAAAAATCTCTGGAAAGAAGAGAAGAATAAACAAAAAAGAGTTAGCAATATGTTCCATAGTAGCATAAAAATATATAAATGACCCAAGAATGATCTATTGTCTCTTAGTAAATTGGTCCAAGAGGTGTGAGAGACATAGAAAAAAAATATAGAGTTTGGGATATACTCGCCGTATAAGACTACCCCTCTTGCAACGCACACCAAACTAAAATAAAAATAAAAAAATCATGTACTGGTGCTGTGTATGAACAGATACTGGTGCTGTACTGTATGTGCTACCCAGTATATAACAGTATATAGTCAATTGACTTGTTGCATTGGTCAACTCTCCTTAAGTACACTGGTCAGCTCTCCTTGTCTACCTGTTTATCAGAGCGGTATGGAAGAATAGATTGCGCTCCCTCAGCAGGGAGATCTGAGAGGCAGTAACAGGATAGGGCGTATCACCCCGCATCAATGACACCCGACGTATAAGACGACCCCCAACTTTCCAGAAGATTTTCAAGGGTTAAAAAGTATTCTTATACGCAGGAATATACACTAGCAATGGTCAAGCAGATGCAGCAAGCTAACTTCACATCTGTACAGTTTTGGCTCACCGATGGGCGACATCAATTCAGCGTGTGTTCTGGCCTATAGTTGACTGAGCTACTAATGGCATCCAAAGCAGTTGCACATTTTCTTTTTTTGTCTAGTGTCTGTACAATGAATGGATCAATGACAGAGTGAAATATGACAGGAGGGAGAAGGTCCTCTGCTGGCTGAAGAAATGGCATGCTGCATAGTTTTTGGGTGCAATACCGCTGAATTAACTTACATCCCGAACTGCCATCTTATTCTTTAACCTCTACAACGCTTGAATATTCCATTTTCAGACTACTTCATCCTTGAGAAGCCAGAGGGAGCAGAATTCCATCATTTTCAAATTACTTTTGCCCAACCAGACACTTCAGTTTTAACCTGAAAATTCCCACTGTTTCAAAGCCAGCTGGAATATATAATCATCTAAGAAACTCTGGGTCTGCCTGGGGTCCTCTTTCAGTACAATGCTCCTACAGCTTACATTGCAGCCTGCGGTGGAACATCCCCCGTAGTAAAGGCAACCAAATTATCATCTGATGCTTTGATATTCAAAGAAGCTGAAAAAGAATTTCTTAACTGTAAAATCATTTAGCATATTATGAAAATGATTCCCAGAAATACTATGTGTATCAGAAGCATAATTTCTGCTGCTGTAACCCACAACCTCATTCTTTTGGCATTTACAAATGCTTCATAAAGATGAAAGGTAAGAAAGGTATGAGGAGTTTCTGTAGGTGAGGACAGGGGTGTAGTTAAACCATTTGTTAGCACAGGGAAGTGGATCCATCTGAAAATGGCGCCTGCGAATAATGGCGCACGGTGTTGCCGCTAATCCATTTGTTGCTTATCGCTATTTAACGTTAAAGCCTTATCGTTATTTAGCGTTAACACACAGAACCCTCTCTTTACCTATCCCTAACCCCTAAACCCCCCTGGTGGTGCCTAACCCTAAATCTCCCCTGGTGGTGCCTAACCCTAACCACCCCCCTGGTGGTGCCTAACCCTAACCACCCCCCTGGTGGTGCCTAACCCTAACCACCCCCCTGGTGGTGCCTAACCCTAAGCACCACATGGTGGTGCCTAACCCTAAATCTCCCCTGGTGGTGCCTAACCCTAACCTTGACAGTGACACATTAAATCCATTCACCGTTTTGCAGTTAAATAACTTCTGCAGTTTGGCTTATGTAGGTTAGCTATTGATAAATAACGTTACTGTGTGCCGTTTTCCTTCTTTTTTCCCTGTGCGCCATTATTATGCAGTACTAATGATAAATAGCGATAAGCGTATCTTTTTAATGCGGCGCCATTTTTATGCATAGGCATTGTGCGCCATTATTCACTGATCCGCAGGGAAGTGGATTATCCATATGCAAGGGCATGGTGTAGTATAACCATAGGTAGGCACAAGAATATAAAGTACCTGTAGTTAACAACAGAGATGTAGAGGAGAATAGTGACGTAGAGCAACCACAGGGTTACAGTATATAGTAACCATAGATAAAGTCAGGGATGAAGTTTATACAAAAGTAAGGACAAGGTATCAGGCTAACCAAAGGTGAAGACAGGGATGTAGAATAGCCATACATAAGGACATGAATGTACAATAATCATATATGAGGACAGGGATGTAGAGCAACCTTAGGCGAGGACATGGATACAGCATAACCAAAGGTGAAGACAGGGATGTAGAATAGGTATAGGTGAGGAAAGAAATGCAGAATAACTATAGATGAAGACATGGAGGTATTGCAACCCTAGAAGAAGACAGGGATGTAGAGCAACCCTAGAAGAGGACAGGGATGTAGAGCAACCCTAGAAGAGGACAGGGATGTAGAGCCACCATAGAAGATGACAGGGATGTAGAGCAACCCTAGAAGAGGACAGGGATGTAGAGCAACCCTAGAAGAGGACAGGGATGTAGAGCAACCCTAGAAGAGGACAGGGATGTAGAGCAACCCTAGAAGAGGACAGGGATGTAGAGCCACCATAGAAGATGACAGAGATGTAGAGTAACCATAGATGAGGACAGGGATGTAGAGCAACCATAGCTGAAGATAGGGATGTAGAGCAACCATAGAAGAGGACAGGGATGTAGAGCAACCCTAGAAGAGGACAGGGATGTAGAGCCACCATAGAAGATGACAGAGATGTAGAGTAACCATAGATGAGGGCAGGGATGTAGAGCAACCATAGATGAGGATAGGGATGTAGAGCAACCATAGATGAGGATAGGGATGTAGAGCAACCCTAGAAGAGGACAGGGATGTAGAGCCACCATAGAAGATGACAGAGATGTAGAGTAACCATAGATGAGGACAGGGATGTAGAGCAACCCTAGAAGAGGACAGGGATGTAGAGCAACCATAGATGATAGGGATGTAGAGCAACCATAGAAGAGGATAGAGATGTAGAGCAACCCTAGAAGAGGACAGGGATGTAGAGCAACCCTAGAAGAGGACAGGGATGTAGAGCAACCCTAGAAGAGGACAGGGATGTAGAGCAACCCTAGAAGAGGACAGGGATGTAGAGCAACCCTAGAAGAGGACAGGGATGTAGAGCAACCCTAGAAGAGGACAGGGATGTAGAGCAACCATAGATGATAGGGATGTAGAGCAACCATAGAAGAGGATAGAGATGTAGAGCAACCCTAGAAGAGGACAGGGATGTAGAGCAACCCTAGAAGAGGACAGGGATGTAGAGCAACCCTAGAAGAGGACAGGGATGTAGAGCCACCATAGAAGAGGACAGGGATGTAGAGTAACCATAGAAGAGGACAGGGATGTAGAGCCACCATAGAATAGGACAGGGATGTAGAGCCACCATAGAAGAGGACAGGGATATAGAGCCACCATAGAAGAGGACAGGGATGTAGAGCCACCATAGAAGAGGACAGGGGTGTAGAGCCACCATAGAAGAGGACAGGGATGTAGAGCCATCATAGAAGATGACAGGGGTGTAGAGCAACCATAGATGAGGACAGGGATGTAGAGCCACCATAGAAGAGGACAGGGATGTAAAGCAACCCTAGAAGAGGACAGGGATGTAGAGCCACCATAGAAGAGGACAGGGATGTAGAGCCACCATAGAAGAGGACAGGGATGTAGAGCAACCATAGAAGAGGACAGGGATGTAGAGCAACCATAGAAGAGGACAGGGATGTAGAGCCACCATAGAAGAGGACAGGGATGTAGAGCCACCATAGAAGAGGACAGGGATGTAGATCAACCATAGATGAGGGCAGGGATGTAGAGCAACCATAGATGAGGACAGGGATGTAGAGCCACCATAGAAGAGGGCAGGGATGTAGAGCAACCCTAGAAGAGGACAGGGATGTAGAGCAACCCTAGAAGAGGACAGGGATGTAGAGCAACCCTAGAAGAGGACAGGGATGTAGAGCAACCCTAGAAGAGGACAGGGATGTAGAGCAACCCTAGAAGAGGACAGGGATGTAGAGCAACCCTAGAAGAGGACAGGGATGTAGAGCAACCCTAGAAGAGGACAGGGATGTAGAGCAACCCTAGAAGAGGACAGGGATGTAGAGCAACCCTAGAAGAGGACAGGGATGTAGAGCAACCCTAGAAGAGGACAGGGATGTAGAGCAACCCTAGAAGAGGACAGGGATGTAGAGCAACCCTAGAAGAGGACAGGGATGTAGAGCTACCATAGAAGAGGACAGGGATGTAGAGCAACCATAGATGAGGACAGGGATGTAGAGCAACCATAGATGAGGACAGGGATGTAGAGCAACCATAGATGAGGATAGGGATGTAGAGCCACCATAGAAGAGGACAGGGATGTAGAGCCACCATAGATGAGGGCAGGGATGTAGAGCAACCATAGATGAGGATAGGGATGTAGAGCCACCATAGAAGAGGACAGGGATGTAGAGCCACCATAGAAGATGACGGGGATGTAGAGTAACCATAGATGAGGACAGGGATGTAGAGCCACCATAGAAGAGGACAGGGATGTAGAGCCACCATAGATGAGGGCAGGGATGTAGAGCAACCATAGATGAGGATAGGGATGTAGAGCCACCATAGAAGAGGACAGGGATGTAAAGCAACCCTAGAAGAGGACAGGGATGTAGAGCCACCATAGAAGATGACGGGGATGTAGAGTAACCATAGATGAGGACAGGGATGTAGAGCAACCACAGATGAAGATAGGGATGTAGAGCAACCGTAGATTAGGGCAGGGATGTAAAGCAACCATGTTGTATATGTTTTTTCTGCCTATTTACGATTTCCACCAATGCCGATTACCGATTCTGATGATTTCTAAAGAGTCTTTTTTTTTTTTTGGTCAGTTTTTGCATCCTCTGATTGGCCAAATACTTTTGAGTTGACTCTGCATTCTCTGATTGGTCTAATGCTTCAAAGTTCTGTGATTGGGCTAAAATTGCTGAGTGCGGTAATGCGGTATTTCCGCAGAAATAGTTCCTACCAGAAATGCTGATTTCATATCGGAAATGCTGACATTTCATATATACCGATAAGAATGAGAATGCCTAGTGTTTATATTAGTGGAAAGGTGGCCATAGACACACAGATTTTTACCCTGTGGTCCTCTGTTATCGGAATTGATTCCGTCTATACACTGTGGAATGTTTTTGATAGATTCCAGCAGGGAATCCATAGCGTGTCAATCAAACCACAGCGTTGCACTGTTCAATGCCATGCAACACTATGGGATCACCGCTCCTGACGTGACCCTGATAGACAAGTCTTCCATCCGGTCTGATTAATATTTCCAGTTGATTTTAGGCAAAAATCAATTGGAAATTGATAAATCTGATATTTTTGTGGCATCGATTCCCAACCGATTTGATCTCAATGATCTTTAAAAAATCGAATGGAGGAAAAGGATGTACAGTAAAATCTTGGATTGAGAGTAACTTGGTTTAAGAGCACTTTGCAATACAAGATTTTTGTGAAATTTTGACGTTTTAATATACAAGCAAAGAAAAAAGTATGCATGCGTCACGTCATCACAACTGCGGCGATAGTTCTTCTCCCTTTGGCGCTGCAGGATTGTACTAAATTGTACTTAAAGAGAATCTGAAGCGAGATTAAAACTCACTTTTCACCTTATATTCAACAGGGGCATGTTTGCCCCTGCTAAAACGCTGCTATCCCGTGGCAGAACAGGGGGTCTTTACCCCCCAAATCCCCTCCGTGGTGTCCGGGGAGTGCTTCCTTTTGAGGCAGGGCTAATGGCCGCAGCCCTGCCTCTCAGCGTGTCTATCAGCACTGATCGCCGCCTCTCCCCCGCCCCTCTGTCTTTCTTCACTGAGAGGGGCGGGGAGGAGGCGGAGATCCGCCACTGATAGACGCGCATGGGGCAGAGCTACAGCCGAAAGCTCTGCCTCCATGAGCAGCAAAATCTACGACCAAGTTGGTTGTGGATTTGCAGGGGGGAATTGGGGGGTAAAGACCCCTCATTTTGCCATGGGATAGCGGCGTTTTAGCAGGGGCAAACATGCCCCTGTTAAATATAAGGTAAAAAGCGAGTTTTAATCTTGCTTCAGAGTCTCTTTAATCTGAGTGTAGAGACTGTGCAAAGTTACATTTCCATAAAATACCCAAAAGTAACTGACTTTGTATAAGTTCTTTGTTAAAGCCCCACAACAACAACAACTAAAAAGAGGTTGGGGCGAGCCAACAGATGGCAATGATTCTGTTAGTTATAGTGAAAGTTTTGTTTACATTTTTATTTATACTATTTTACTATAACAGTGTTTGGATTGTGGGACGAATCAACTGGATTTCCAGTAATTCTTATAGGGAAATACACTTTGATATAAGAGTGCTTTGGAATGAATTATGCTACCAAGGTTCCACTATATTTATTTATAGCCTGCTCAAGTGAATAGGAGACAGACCAGCTGTCCAGTTACAGCTCTATGCAGCAGTCTGCTGTGTTCATGGAGAGGTACCTCGGCTGCTGGCAGCTCTGCAGCGTGATGAGATATGCCAGTAGAAAGAACGAGTTTTGGCAGGTTCTGTAAGATCTGCCGTAGTGTGGACAGTTTCTGGAGGGCCAACCTTGGCAAATGATTTTACTGTCGGAGTTTAGTTGCGCTTTAATGAGGTTGCTTGAGTTATGAGCGTTAAGAAAAATGAAAGAGGGATACGCCGTGAGTGATAATGTCGGAATGGGATGACGAGATAGGGAGAGTGTGGGAGAAGGGACGGGATTTGGAGAAATGTCACCAGCACCAGGGGGGAGAAGGTAGGCAGAGTGACTGAGAGCAGGGATGTACTGGGTGAAACATGGCAGCTGGTTTTTTGAACATAGAAAAGGGAAGAGAAACTTATTTGAAACTGATCAGAAACTTATCTGAAAATGATCAGAAACTTATCAGAAGACAGGAGGGGGAAGCAAGGCCAGATGTATAATTTTTCCGCCCCTAGGCCAACCTTCTTGCAGCTTCCCTTTCATGTGCAGCAACCCCTCCCATCCCATCCCATGTGCAGCCCCCTCTTCCAAGTCTAACATTCATGTACAGCAGCCTCCTTCAGTTGTATATGTCCCTTGGGCAGCAGCTCCCTATTTCCATGTGTTACTCCTTATTAGCAACATTTGTATTCCATTTGCAGCCGCTCCTTGGCCAACTGCCGCCCAAGGCCCAGGCCATGGTGGCCTTCCCAGAAATCCCTAAATGGCAGTCCTGGATACAACCCCCTTTGAGGTGCTACCAGCCAACCAGGTTTTAGGCAGCTCGAGAAATCCACTGTGTAGAAAAGAGAAAAGAGAGAGAGTGTCCTAAATACAATAGGTACAAAGCACGTTTCCCTGTCCAAGACCGGTCTCACCTGGATTCAGATGGCTATTGGTGAGATACAGCCTGTGTACGCTTCTGTCCCTTTGAAAAGCTAGGGACCAGGTTCTCAGGATGGCAGCGCAGTGGACTCCTCCAAAGGATGCAGTCAGTCTTAGGGTCCAGGGGGACTATCCTGATGTCCCGTGGGTTGGAAGGAAGCAGTGGCAATTGCCCCACAGCGATGCTACCAGCTCTCCCATGGTGGAAGATGGGAGATCAGTGTTCGTGTATCAGGCACCACCATAAGCTGTATGCAGGAGAGGTAGACGTCACACGGTTGCTCGGCAATACTGTGGTGACTGCAGATAATGGACGAGGAAGTATGAATGGCTAAGAGAGGTGGTTTATTGGGCAAATAGGCAAGCATTTCTCGGAGGTACGTCCTTCCGTTTCATCAGGTCATAAAAACCTCCTCCATTATCTGCAGTCACCACGATATTGCCAAGCAACCGTGTAAAGCCTACTTCTCCTGCATACAGCTTATGGAGGTGCCTTATGCAAACACCGTGCTCCGGTCTTCCACCAGAATGCAAGCAAGGTGGAACGCTGACTAGACACCCTATTTTATATTTAATTAGAGAAGGTGGGTCTTCGTATCTAGATGGACAACACAGGCCTGATTCTGAGTTCATTAATGCCAAGTCTAAACATATTCGATTTCAGATGGGTAAAAAAAAATGAAATCTTCCAAATGAGGAAAAATCCCCTCACCTGCTCAACCTACTGTAGGTGAAAACACTTTTCCCTTATCTCAAAGTGGAGTATTTTAAACGTTTACTGAATGTGTTGAGTTTTCCCACTATCCATAAAGGACTAAAAAGATTTAGTGAATGTCAGCATTGTACTGTACTATTATCACAATTGTCTGTTGTTACGTAATTCATCAAACAAAAAGAACTTGATGAACTGACAAGACTGCAGCGTCCAGCTGTGAAGCAATTTTATGTTCCTCTCCAACTGTATAAAGAGCCAATTTACAAAAGTATTGTAACTTCTGACTGTGATGTTTGGGAAGAGGATGTCCAGATAGCAGAACTGTCTTGTGAAGATCTAGCCCTTGTTGTGCTTTCTTGGATGGAAGAATTATTTTCTTTACTATGGCTTAGGCCAGTGGCGTTTTGTTAATTGGGCGCTAGGGGGCGTGGCGCACCGGGTGACAAGCTTAAAGGGGGGTGTCAGAAAGGCCAGGCCAGCCCAGCCCAGTATATTTGCATTACATCGCTGACTGCACGCACCTGCACAGAGTGGACAGAAAGTTTGATTAATCATGCTGCTGTGCAAGATGAGGAGGCCGCTGGCAGGACTGGGCTTTTTCTGGCACATAAGAGCTGCAGGCAGCTACGAGAGGCTTTTTGGCACCACCCCCATCTTTCCTGCTCCCTCCGGCTGCTTACTGAGATTGAGAAGGGACTTCAGGGTCGCGCTGACCTGACGTCTCTCTCTGCGTCTATAGCTGCAGTCAATTCTCTTCCCTTCCTCCCTCCCTCTAGCACAGTAGTCACTGAATGGGTGACGTCAGGAGTGTCATGTATTTGCTATTTGTGCCGCGAATTTCAAGCTTGAGAGAAGACAGACTGCACAAAGTGAGGTACACATGATAAAGAAGCTTAGAAGCAGTCAGCTGTGGCAAGGAGGGGAAGAGAGAGGTCTGGAACCAGCAGACCAACGCGGTGTGGGCTTATCAATCATCCTGCTAAGGAGGAGGAGGAGGGGGGCTCTTTTCACTTATAGACTGATCACACAGACATTCCAGGAGGACTCAGGAGAACATGAGGCACAGTGTGAAGAAGTGATGGGACAGAGAGAAGTCTGGTTTCCATAGGGAAATCACAATGTGACAGGTATTTCTGGAATCCCTGTATCTACCTAGTGAGGGGCTTTAGCTCATAGTCAAGTATGTGTAATCCCATCATCACAGTACAGGAATAGTGTGAGTTAGCTTGTTCCTCCATAACAATTGCATTAATAAGCCATGTGCATCCTTCTGTATAGTCAGGAATAGAGCAGTCCCTGCTGGTCAGCCTAGCCCTAGGTGGTTCCTCTCTCCCCTCCCTCTCCAGTTTATCTCATACCTAGTACACACTATGGCCTCAATTCACGGAGCATTATCAAACGTTTATCAAACACTTTATCAAACGTTTGATAATTTACCTCACGGGTAAAATCTCATTTTGAATTCACTAAGGTGTTATATATTTGTTGAACGTTTTATCGGTAAAACATTCGATAAATATATAACACCTTAGTAAATTTAAAATGAGATTTTACCCATGAGGTAAATTATCAAACGTTTGATAAAGTGTTTGATAAACGTTTGATAATGCTCCGTGAATTGAGGCCTATGAGATTTTCTAGCAGATTTACTGCCAGATCGATTATTTCCAACATGTCCGATCTGATTTCAAATCGATTTTCCTTTCACTTCTATGGAAAATTGATATAAAATCAGATCAGACATGTTGGAAATGGCCGTAAATCTGCCAGAAAATCTCATTGTGTGTACCAGGCATTAGGTTTTGTTTAGATGAGTAGTTGACTTGTGCATCTACCAACCGTCAGCTGCTCTCATGTTGCTGTGAAGCACTAGCAACTGCTTGGCATGGACCGTATCGTGACACCCATTCCTTAGAGCTGTGTAGAAGCTGCACCTAGAATTGCTTTTGTGTTGCCATGTAAGCATGTGTTGCCATGTAAGCATGCCATGTAAGGTTTAACGAACACATGTGGTTATAAACCTTCTGCTAGAATCTTATTAAATTGCCATCAGACATCGGATGTCAGGCAGCAGACTGGATCAGGCATGCAGTTTAGCCTGCAGTTTTCCAGTCAAAGAATACTTTCCTGTGGCAGTTTGCTAATGGGAATCACTTAAAAAAACAAACAAAAATGAAGCGGACGCTTACCTAAGGAGAGGGATAGCTCTGGGTCCTATAGAGCCTCCCCGCTTCTCTCCCGGGTCCCTCGTTGCAGCGCTGGCTCCCCGGTTTGAATCCCTTGCCGAGGAGACTTCGGAAGTCTTCGGGAACCGAGTGCTCTGTATTGCGCCTGCGTGATCGCGCAGTACGGAGCCGCTCGTCTTCGGGAGCACTGGGGCTCCCAGAAGACTTCGGAAGCCTCCTTTGGTGGCAGAAAGCAGTATTTGACTATATTTAATCAAATACTGCCACCGGGGGACCCAGTGCTGGAACAAGGGATCCATTAGAGGTGCAGGAAGGCTGTATATGACCCAAAGCCTTCCCTCTCCTCAGGAAAGTATCTGGTTAATTTTTTTATTATAGCAGTTCCTATTTAATGCAGCCAAATGGCAATGTCCATATGCACTTGTATGTCAGCAGTTGTTAAAATGGTGACTTGAAGTCCTCATGGTTGCTAAATTAATCATTTGGAGGCCTCATGGTTGCTAAATTGGTCACTTGAAGCAGGGCTGTGGAGTCGGAGTCGAGGAGTCGGGGCAATTTTGGGCACCCTGAGTCGGAGTCGTTGATTTCATAAACTGAGGAGTCGGAGTCGTTGATTTCATAAACTGAGGAGTCGGAGTCGGATGCTTTTTGTACAAAATCCACAGCTCTGTTAAGTATTAGACTAAGGAGTCAGAGTCGAAGAGTCGGAAGTCGGAGTCATGGTTTCAGAAACTTCGGAGTCGGAGTTGGAGTCGGAAGATTTTTATACCGACTCCACAGCCCTGACTTGAAGGCCTCATGGTTGCTACCTTGGTCACTTGGAGGACTCATGGTTGCTAAATTGGTCACTTGGAGGTCTCATGGTTGCTAAATTGGTCACTTGAAGGCCTTATGGTTGCTACCTTGGTCACTTGAAAGCCTCATGGTTGCTAAATTGGTCACTTGAAGGCCTCATGGTTGCTACCTTGGTCACTTGGAGTCTCATGGCTGCTGCATTGTTATTTGGAGGTCTCATGGTTGCTGCGTTGGTCATTTGGAGGTCTCATGGTTGCTGTGCTGGTCACTTGGAGGCCTTATGGTTGCTGCATTTGTCTCTCATGGTTGCTGTATTTGACATTTGCTTGCAATCTCATAAGTGCTTCCTTAGCTAATCTAGTGTTCTAGATTATTATGATTATTAAAGTAGTATGCTGCTAATCCAGTCAGACTTCAATCAGAAACATCTGATCTGCATGCTTGCTCAGAGTCTGTGGCTGTAAGTATTATGCTGGATACACACGTTGCATTTTGCCGCGCGATTCGCGGGATCGATTCCATCGATTCGATTATTTCCAACATGTTTGATCATGTTTTGGTGGATACAGCCGTCGATTTTGCATATTAAGTATGCAAAATCAACGTCTGTATCCATCGAAACACGATCGAACATGTTGGAAATAATCGAATCGATGGAATCGATCTCGCTAATTGCGCGGCAAAACGCAACGTGTGTATCCAGCATTAGAGGCAGGGGATCAGCAGGACTTCCAGGCAATGTGCATTGTTTAGGAAATAAAAGTCAGCTACCATATCCCTTTTAGTTCATGTCTGAACTCACTTGGTACATTGATCACCTGATCACCTACTCCACAATAGAATAGAGCTCCCAGCAAGACACTTCAAACATTTGTACAATGGGCACCTATAACTGGCTAACCGATACTGGGGGCAACTATTTATACCTGGCTTTACCCGCCATGGCGCGCTTGGTAGGCTGCACTCACTCCTTTCCCTTTTTTTGGGGTGGGGGGGTGTCACTTAATAGCCAGCACCGGGTGTCAAATGCCCTAGGTACGCCACTGGCTTAGGCTACTGTAAGCCTGACTGTATAACCACCGGCAGTAGTTAAGGCAAATTATCTACATTTAAGGCTTAAGGACCCATACGCCATCAATCGATCTATCGATTGGGTAGAATCGATCAATTGATCAAAAATCGATTCTATCAAATTAGCCGATCGATCGATTTGTGGTCGATTTCAATCGATTTGATCTATCTGACGGATGGAATATTTAGGTTGATCTGCTGCTGGCAGCACATCGATGGCCCATAGAGTTGCATTGGATCTAATGGTCCAATAAAGCATTTAGATCGATTTCCAATAGATTTCATTCTGAAATCTATTGGAAATCTGTTCCTAGTGTGTGGCACACATCAGATATATTCCTGTCAGAATGCACCTGACAGGCACCTGACAGAAATCTATCCGATGGTCGAATCTGCTGCAGATCTATACGTGTATGGCCACCTTTAGATGCTTTCCTTGCATGGAAGGACATCCACAGCTATAATTACTAGATAATGCCTGGCAATGTTGATCCAGGGATTTTATCGGATTGTGATTTGGAGTCGGGAAGGTTTTTTTTTTACTTTTAGGGCTAACTGGTCCAAGCATTGTAAAGGTATGTCGCCTTTCTATGGATCAACTGAGATATAAGAGTGGTGTTACTACAATTCATGGGGTCCCCCAGAGAAACTTTAATGGGGCCCCCCAATGCTCACACCCCTTCCCTTGCCACCCTTCACGGCCTTGGGGCCCATCTCACAAGGGGCATAAAACTAGTTTGGCCTTATAATCTTCACACTCATAACAAGTGTAGCCACACTAACACCTGATCTGAACAATAGCCCCCTGTATCTGAGGAAGGGAGGATTAGTAGTTAGGGCCCCTACAGCTCTGGTCCCTCCTGCTGCTCCTCTCTAGTTCCGCCCCTGCCGAGGGTGCAGGCTGATATTACACCATATTTTCTGGTTGAGCTCAATGGACATGCCTTTTTTTTTTTCCCAACCCAAATAAGTATGTACGGTAACTATAATGAGAAGCATGGCAACTAACTGGTTGGCAATCTTGACTGTCAGGGCTAGAGTCTCATATTCTAGTCCAAGCCCGACACTATCTGCATGGAGGTTGTATGTCATGTGAATTTTTTTCCAGGCACTCCATTTACGCCGACATCCTAAAAAAACATACTGATAGGAAAACTGGCTTCCCTCCAGCATCAGCCTTTAGATCAAGGGTCCCCAAACTTTTTCGGTCAAGGGCCGGATCAACATACTTCAGACTGCTCGGGGCCGGAACATACATAAAATGATGTTGAAAAACATTACATTGAATCTAGGTATTGATAACCACCAAATAAAGGGCCGGAGGAGAACTCCCAGCAGCAGCCAATCAGTCACGTGGCGCCCGAAGAACGTCTTCGTGCACCAGACAGTGAAACATCCCCAGCTGACACCCTGCTGTCCAGTTGGAAAGCAGTGTCACCAGATGCAGAATTGGATTGGAAGCCAGGGAATGACTGCTCGCTGGCTTCTACAGTATGTGGATGGGTGGGGCCAGCACTGCTATTCTATATGCAGGCAGCCAATATTTAAAGGTGCAGTGAGCTGTATCTATAAGTTATACATTTTGTGTTTGGGGGCCAGCGAGAAAACCTCGGGGGGACGCATTCGGCCCTCGGGCCATAGTTTGAGGATCACTGCTTTAGATTGTGGTAGTTACATTAGGTTGTGATGGCGAGGTAGTGGGAGTGGTTCTATAGAATCTGTAAAGTTCTGCATAGTGTGTCATAGTAAATGAACACCTGAAGTTCATAATAATGATAATAAACATTTTGTTCAATTTCTAGAGATGGGTTTTTATGCAGCAAAGGTGAATAGCTGAGGTGATGGCCTGAACTATACATATAACTAGGAATACAGCTAAATGTGAGTTGGCTGGATAGTGTGCTGGTTAAGGGCACCACCTTTGACATTTGCGACCAGGGTTTGTATCCTGGCTGAGGTCAGTACCTATTCAGTAAGGAGTCCTTAGGCAAGACTCCCTGACAATGCAGGGTGGCCTCTTAAGCGCGTCCCAGTGGCTGCAGTTCTTGAATGCTTTGAGTGCGAGGAGAAAAGCGTTATATGATTGTTCAGATTATTAAACATTGTATTCTTCCATTCTCCAGCTTTCATATATATTCATAGTTATAGTTTTGTGTTTCTGATTTGTAGTTTCCATAAAGAACGTGAAGCGAGAAGAAGAGAAACCGTTCAGAGATTGTGCAGATCTCTATCATGCTGGATTCAATAAGAGTGGTGTCTACACGATTTATATAAACAACATCTCTGAGCCCAAAAAGGTAAATTCTTCCTCTTTTTCTGCTTTGTGGTTACTACCGACACTGGGATTACCAGATTGGTGGCAAAAGTTTATATCTGCCATCAGAAAGCAGTTCACTCCTTACTACACCCAGATGTGTCAGACCCTCCAGGGTGATCATTATCAGTGGAGAGTTCACCATCCTCAAGTAGCAGTAGCTCTTTATTGACTGTAATCACTTGACCTGTTTTATCAACAACTGCTGAGATAAAGTATCAACAACACAGAGAGTGTTGTTTTCAATGTGCCTTCTACCTCCCACCAACTAGTCAATCAATCAGTACACCAGTGATGAATGTGTTCGGAGTCCATGCAGCTTTCCCAGACTTCATCTGCTCTCCATTTAGTGTCATGTCAATGGTGGGATGCCTCTCCTCCAGCGATGGCTGCTGGACGTTCTGGACTTCAAAATTCTTGCACAGAAAGAAAGACAGGAGTCCAGAAATTAGGTTGTCTTGTACTATGTAACACTCTCCACGCACACGGCAAATTGTCAATTTTCCATTTGATTTGATTGTTCCTATGATCTGTTCACAAATGCACCATTTTGATCACAAGCAATCAAAACATTACCTTCTATTTTGATGATTTGTCTATTGAAAACGGATGAAGATCAAATGACACATTGACTAAAAGAAACTATTCTTATTAAACCTTTTGATTAACGGGCAATTTTATGAAATGGTCAGAAGGCATAAAGGAAAGTCATTAAATACTGGTCCTCACATCCTGTCCCGCATGTTATTAGCTGACTGCCAGAACTTGTCAACTATAATATCAACACCATTCATGGAAGTGTACCTGATGGGACATGTGACATGATGAGATAAACACGCGTATGAACAGTGCAAAACCTATTAATAATCAAGCTGTTTTACTTGTTTTATTTTGCTGCCTGAAAGAGTTAATTTCTAGGCATGGAAGTGACAGCTTCTGTCTTGTCAGTAGCTTGTCAGCAATATGGTAAACATCACTGAAAAGCAAATTACAGCCATAAAAGTTTTCCTGGCAGAATACAACTTATGCGCAACAGGGAGAACTATTTACCTTTTTCTAACTCTGGGACACTTAATAGGCTGCCACTGATTAGAGACCATAAAACATTCAACCTGCTCTGTAAATGTTTAACTATAAAAGAAAACCCCGGGATACTGTAAAAAGTCATTTTGAGGAGTAGGAGGATACATATAGTTATTTATCTCATCAGTTTATTTTCACCTCGAGTTCACTTTAAGGTTCATCTTCAGTAGTAATTTTTATCAACTCTACCTCTCACTTCCCAAAGTCATTTGAATGTCATTCTCCACAAGCCACCTGTTATACTTACCTCCGGGACCTCGAAACTTTCCAGCAATGGCATCACTCACTAGGCATCTGTTTGGTCCCCAGACAGCTTTTTAGAGGCAGATGGCAACACCATTGCAGCAACTTAGGGTGCGGCAGGCAATTCTGGCATAGTTTACCCCATTAACCCCTCCCTCTTCATCACTGATGGGAGTAGAGCTGTAGTTGGTACAGACTCAGACCTCACCTCAGTATATGGAGCAGCAGATGAGGAAGGGGGAGGGGGCTATGGTGGGGCCCAGAAATTAAGTATCACAGGGTTTGTTTGTTTGTTATTTATAGTTAAACATTTACGAAGTAGGTTAAATGTTTCACAGTCTCTAATCAGTAGCAGCCTATTAAGGGTCCCAGAGTTAGAAAAAGGTCAGCAGTTCATGTATTTTATCTCTCCCTGCCCTCTGGAGTTGTATTCTGCCAGGAAAACGTTTATGACTATAATTTGCTTATCAGTGATGTTTACTATATTACCGACAAGGTACCAACTAGACAAAAGTTGTCACTTCCATGCCTAGAAATGAACTCTTTCAGGCAGCAAAATAAAACAAGTAAAACAGCCTGGTTAATATGTTTTGTACTGTGCATACACATGTTTATTTCATCATGTCACATATCACCTCAGGAGCCCTTCTTTCTGGTTCCCTAACTGACATAAATCACAGATAAATGAGTATTATATAATTCTCTCTGTAAAACTGTAACACTTTCATCGTTATACGTTATTCATTATGAGCTGTGCTGGAGGAACGTGGACCAAGGTAATCTGTGGACTGAGAAAACACAAAGGAGACACAAACCAGTGCAATAAGTCAAGATAACAAAATGTATATGAAGTGAGAGAGTAATGGCCCGTACTCACGGGCTGCAAAAATCGCCTGTCGCCAGCACACGTGAGCGTGTGGGCGACAGGCCGGCAACAGCTTCTCTCCAGGTCCCTCCGCGTACTCACGCGGAAGAAGGACCAGCGGCAAGACGGAAGCTGTCGCCGACGTTCCTCCTCCCCCCGCCGGAAGCTCCATAAACCTCAATGGAGGTTGCTGTCGCTAGTCCGCGTACTCACGCGGACTAGCGACAGTTGCGGCGGGGGGGCAGCGGCTACTGTCGCCATGCGATTGAAAGTTTCAATCGCCTGGCGACATGAGCGACGGGCGACAGTTCAGGGAGCGCGCGCGTGCGGCGGCCCATACTCACGGGCGACCTGTCGCCGCAACACGCGCGCGCCGCGTGTTGCGGCGACAAATGTCACTCGTGAGTATGGGCCATAACTCTTGAATTTCAGGCTACAGTAACTATACAACCCCTGTTTGGGTTCGGTTTATTGCACACAGACAACGTGTTTTGCTGGTATTCCCCACGTCCTCACATCAATAGTAACCACAAAAAATGTTCCAATAGCCAGAGACTATTAGCACATTTTTTGTGGTTGCTATTGACCTGAGGAAGCGGGAAATACTCTTGAAATGTGTTGTCTGACCCTTCTGTGTGCAATAAATTATTCAAAGAATACATATTGGCTATTTTGAGATCTTAAGGAGAGGTAAGCCAGCCATACCTTTTCTTTTTTAAACCATTATGAGTTGTGTTCAGTTGTACATTAACATACGACCATCACATGAAAATACATGGATGGATGGAGCTCCTCCTCAGCCTTGTTTTATAGTTGTACTCTAATTATGCTTTGAGATTTGCTGTTCTATCATGAGTATCGCCACTCTCACTTTTGTGGACCTTTTTGTACTATGTAATAAAAATTGATAAAAAATCTTGCAGGTAAAGATGCACCCTTTCCATGTCTCTGTTCCTTCTTTCAGGTTTATTGCAATATGGAAACATCGGGAGGTGGCTGGACGGCAATTCAGCACAGAGAAGACGGAACGGTGGACTTTCAGAGAGGGTGGAAGGAATATAAAATGGTAAGAGAATCCTCAGACCTCAGTTTTACAATCACACCATATACACCAGGCTGGAGCAGAGGAGGACAAATTAATTACACTTGGGGGTTAGTTAAGAAGGTTGGAGAATAGTGTTCAGCATAAGTGATCCAACAAACCTGGGCTGGAAGGATTTTCTTAATTGTCTGCTATGCATATGGCACCATGGAACACCTTCTGGCAGGCAGGGTGAGTAGGAGAAAAGTACAGTAGAAGGTCAGACGGTTGTTAGACGTCCCTGAGGATCCAACATGCCAGATCCTTCAGGTAACATTGGAGGCCTCCCATACAGATGCTAGATTCTTGGTCGAAGTGGTCTTCAATTGAGGAGTTCAACCCAGCATGTGTACTTAGCTGTACTTCCTAATTGTAACAACCCCCCACAGCCATGTACCCAGCAATCATGCTATGCCCTCCACATAAAGCCATTCCACCCTCATATAGCTACTGTATGCCCTCAATGCAGAACAGTGCAGGGAAGCTACCTGTCTTCACACACACTGTAGTCCCTAATCGATCACTTTCCTGGCACCTTCCTTTTTTCCTCCCATCTCCTTCTCCTAAAGTTAGTGTTCGTATGATGTCAGTGGAGCACTTACAGGAGATTAAGGCAAGGAGAAGACAGCCTCCGCCCTTGCTTGACGTTGCCCAGGTTCTATCACGAGGAGGTAGCGAGCTTGGAACCCCAATAAAACTACCATGCTCTGCTGGAAACAAGTTTAAAAAGCAAGTCACTTTTTCCATTATTTGGGAACTCCTGAGGTAAAATCTCCTTTCCAGAGTTTCTTCTGCCTATCACAACCATTTCCAACACACGTTATGGTGGAATCTCCATAGCATCTAGAATAAATTAATTTGGGGGAATTTGGCTGGAAGTTGGAACGCACATTCTTTATGGGTGGGGGCGGAGACAAAAGCAATTGTATGGCACATCTATCACTGTGGACGAGATTTTATCTGCCATATGATAATCTTGGGATAGGAGTTTCTTTTATACAAAAACGATTGGTTCGATAAACTGGTACCCCCTGAAATCGAAACTACCAAACTATAAATTTAGGATGGAGTAAGTAAGGAGGGGAGGATTTTTCTTCTGGAAGTACAGGCAGGAATGTTCAAAGCTCAAGACTGGAAAAGCTCCAAACCTCTCAAGAGAGGAAAATCCTGATTGTCTACAGACTGAGTGCTCACAACCTCGAAATAGTCTGGGAGACAGACAGACGTACAAACCCAGGGAGGAGAGACTATGCCAACACTGTGAGCAGAAGACCCTTGAGGATGAAAGCCACTTCCTGCTGCACTGCCCCAAATATACTGCAACCAGTAATACTTACTTTAAGAAACTGATGGAACTATTCCCAGATTTCTCACATTAGAAGATGAGAGAAAAGCATATATCTTACTGAGAGAAGAGGAATCCACAATGACAATCGCTGCACACTATGTCACAGCATGCCACAGACTGAGAGGAGCATAACGGAACTGTAAACCTAAAAATGTCCACAGACTGCTTAGCCATTGTCCCCCTACCCCACCCCCTTCCATGTCCTCCTTTTCCCCCTTTGGAAATACCTGTATGAATCTTGGTCATGCCAATAAAGCTATCTTTGGTTCGGTTTGGTTTGGACAGAGAATGACATAATAAACATTACATTTTACATCAGAGATGTCTGTGAACTTCAGTAAACATAACTTGTTCCCGGTGAATGATTGCCGAATCTGCCATACCATGTGCCAAATTTAATAAAAATGGGATCATATGTGGTTCTGTTGCTACTCCCAAATATATTTTAAGCTACATACAAATTCTTAGTTACTTCTACCCAAAATTCCCAACTTTTCTGCTTCCCGAGCACATAGGGCAAAGTTCAACTTGAGATTAGCAAAAACCATACATTTCTGCGATACTATCTGGGCTGGCTCTTTCATTAGCGGCTAATCTGTACATTAGATGAGGCTGTTGTGGTTCAGCGATAAACAGAGCGCAATGGAAGCAGTTTAGGAGTCATATTGCCGTGTTACGCAGACATATGGAACTAAGCCGTCATGCTTGAAGAGGCAGAATGACAAGAAAGGAACAGTGTTTAATGACGGCCATATATAGGGTCATGTGATCCAGTTCACAGAGGATCCGCTCCATTTGTTGCGGTCACGTGTTCAATTAAATTTAGCAATGTGGCCAAAGATCATTAGCTGAGAGCGATTTATGGAATTAGCGCTTCTTGTTCCCATGACAGCTCCTTCTATATTAAGATTTAAGGATGGCCAGCTGACCCAGGTTTTTTTGCCTTTACACACCAAACCTAGGCCCTCTGCATAATGAGAAAAGATAAGAAAAGGAAAGAGAGAAATATTATAAAATACTGTCTAGTGCAGCACTGGGCAAACTACAGCCTGTGGGCCAGAAATGGACCGCATGCGCTTTAAATTGGGCCATTGCTGGACGGCCCGATTCCTCTTCTCCTGACAGATTTGCGAGCGGGGTGAAATGGAATGGTTAACTCACCTAATAGTGTCGAGTCTCCATGGCCACAGCAGCGTCATGTGACACACTGTCAGGACATGCCAGTGTATGTGTGTGGGGGGGGATTAGGGTTAGGTGCCAGGTAGGGTATTTGTGCGAGGCATGTCAGTTAAGGTGTTTTTTCCAGTGGGGGGGGGGAGTGGTTACCACTAAGTGTCAGGTAGGGTGTGCGAAGGGGGGGGGCTATGCGGTCAGGACTAGGCGTCAGGTAGTGTGTTGGTGTAGGGTTAGGTGTCAGGTGGGGTGTTTTTTTTTCAGGGGGTGGGCAGTTGGGATTGGGTATTGGGGGTAGGGTCCTGTGTGAGAATAGGGTTAGGTTAGCTTTAGTAAAATATCAGTATTTAGTACCGATATTTTACTAACCTTCTTTACACTTAAATAGTAGAATATCGGAAAATACTGATATTTTACTATCGGCATTCCCTGGGTGCCCAAATTTCAAAGCTCCCTTTTATTATGTACGTGTTACATTGTACTGATACCCCTGCTAAACTTGGACATGCAGAACTTCCAAAGATGTCATCCGAATCCTTTAACTTCACCATTGAGTCACAGCCCTTGAACAAGCATATAGGCAGTGAAAGCTCATCTCCCACCTTAAAGGTAAAATCAGGAAGACATTAAAGAGACTCTGAAGTCTCATAAAATTCATGTTTTTATTTGAAAAATGTGTTTAACATCATAGCCCTTCCTAAAACGCTGCATCTCCGCGGCTGTAATCTCACTAACTCCCCCCTCCCTCTCCCCTGCAAAATCCACGACTTTCTTGGTCGTGGATTTTGCTGCTGGAGGAGGCAGAGCTTTCAGCTGCAGCTCTGCCTCCTTACGCGTCAATCAGCCGCGTATCTCCGCCTCTCCCCTGCCCCTCTCAGTGAAGGAAGACTGAGAGGGGCGGGCGAAGGCGGCGATCCGGGCTGACATACACACTGAGAGGCAGAGCTGCAACTGAAAGCTCTGCCTCTCACGGAAGCGCTGCCCGGATTGCCCCCTGGGGAGTTCGGGGGAATTTTGTGAGATTACAGCTGCGGAGATGCAGCGTTTTAGGTAGGGCAATAATGTTAAACACATTTTTAAAATAAAAACATGAATTTTATGAGACTTCAGTCTCTCGTTAAGCAATGGTAACATTATTACTATTTAGCATTAATATAGCTCCAACATCTTCCGCAGCACTGTACAAAGTATATGGTCTTGTCACTTAACTGTCCCTCAGAGGGGCTTACAATCTAATCCCTACCATAGTCATATGTCTATGTATGTGTGGGCAGCATGGTGACGTAGTGGTTAGTGCTTTCATCTTGCAGCGCTGGCTCCCCGGTTCAAATCCCAGGCAGGTCAACATCTGCAAAGAGTTTGTATGTTCTCCACGTGTCTGCGTGGGTTTCCTCCGGGTACTCTGGTTTCCTCCCACATCCCAAAACATACAGATAAGTTAATTGGCTTCTCCCTAAATTGGCCTTAGACTTTGATACATACATTACACAATACATACATAGCTATATGACTATGGTAGGACCTAGATTGGGAGCACCTCTGAGGGACAGTTAGTGACAAGACAATATACTCTGTACAGCGCTGCGGAAGATGTCAGCGCTATATAAATACTAAATAATAAGTATGTCTAGGGCCAATTTAGGGGGAAGCCAAATAACTTACCAGCATGTTTTTGGGATGTGGGAGGAAACTAGAGTGCCCAGAGGAAACCCACACAGATATGGGGAGAACATACAAACTCCATGCAGATAGTGCCCTGGCTGGCATTCAAACCAAGGACCCAGCGCTGCAAGGCGAGAGGGTTAACCCCTAGGTGACCATGCTTCCCATGATATGGCCCTCTCATCCATGTCCATACTGATCACTGCAGACCCTCAGACAGAGCCTGTGCTGAGTTTATTGTGATTTGGGTATTGTTACATCTCATCTCGTCTTGCTTTAGATCATTATCATTAGCCCATAAACATGAGATTTTACAAGTCTTTTCTGTGCTGCATTTTCCATCCTCCATGGGCTCATTTGCAAGAAAGCAGAGACTGCTTGGACTTGTCAGACGTAACCGAATATTTCATAGAATGAAGGAAATTCTCCAATATAAGATGCAGGTGGCTGATGTCTCATCTCCCATCTGTGTAGGGATCCTGCTGGACCGGACTCTATAGTTCATGTTCCATCTAATGAACCTATCTCTGTCCTTTGGGGAGGCTCATTCCGATCCACATATTCATATCAACCAGAGAGGAATGCCATTCTTATGATGATGACTCTGATCAATAGAATCCTGTCCTGAAAAACTGGACAGGAAAGAGGAAGGTCAAAGCAGTTATTACATTGTCCCTGTTACCCCCATCCCCTAAAGCTTCCTCCATACCCTCATCCCACCAATCCAGACTAGCGGAATACATTGAACAAATACAATCTTAGTGGCATCTAAGAGTAGCAAACTCGGCATTGCAGATATTTTCCAATAACTTGGAAATTTATTGCAAGTGTCTCACATATGGAGTTCACAGTTATGGTAATTGCACTTCATTTTTCTTGCTGCTCTAGGCCTTTATGGTGCCACTAGGCTCTCCCAACATTGTCATTAGATCCTAGCCCCTTTACCAGACATTTATCCTGATACTGAACCCAAAACATACCCCCTAGGCCATCACCCTAGCAGTGGGCCCTAGTCCTTCCAGTAGACCCCCAACCTACTATTAAATATAAGGCCTGCCCATAGGCCCTAATACTACCTTTAGACCCTCCTAACCTTAATACTAGGTTTTACTCCTACCATTAAGCCCTTCTAACTCTACAGCTAGATTTTATTCTTTCTAGTAGGCCCTGACATTCAACTACATTCAAAACCTGTCTGTTAACCCTCAGCCTACCACAAATGTATTCCAACTTAATACTAGGTTCTAGCACCACGAAGAATACATTGTGCTAGTAGAACACAATCTTACCACTATTTCATCTAACTTCTAATGCTGGGAATACACGGTTCGTTTTATAGCTGATTAGATGGTTTGATAGACAATTCCCGACATGTCCGATCTCCCTTTCGATTCTTTTTGCTCTTCGATTCCTGATAGAAGTGAATGGAAAAAGATAAGAAAAATGATAAGATAAGAGAATCGACTGCAGAATCGAGCTGCAAAAAGGATCGAGAGCAGAAACGCATGGCAGAAACGAGCCTTGTATTCCCAGCATAATATATCTTAGATTTCCCATTAGGCCCGCACCTTCGGAGCAGGCAAAAATGGAGCACAGCGCCGCCACTATAGTAATGGCGCCGCATTAAGATATACTGTAAAAAGCGAAATAGCGTTTTAAATGTTAAAAATGCACTGCATTTATATTATAAAATGATATTTAGCGTTGTTGGTGTCGGGAGGCAGCAAGGCACTGGTGTCAGGTTGCTGGTTGGAGGGAGTAGGATTAGGTGGAGGGAGAATGTCTGCATAGCAGCATACATTGCCTAGTCCCCGCCAGTGATCTCTCCTTCACTTCTTCAGTTAGTTTGCTGTAGTCCTGCATCCAGCCAATCACCATGTGGCTTCATTCCCCCATTGGGGATTGGCTGGCTGCAGGACTCCTGCAAGCTAACTGAAGAAGTGAAAGAGAGATCACCGGCTGGGACTAGGTAATGTATGCACAAATCCTCTCTCCACCTAATCCTACTCCCTCCACCCCGCTGCCTGACACCAGTGTCCTGCTGCCTCCCCCCCCCCCAATCTCCACTGCCTAACACTAGCCCCCTTCATCGCACCGTTCCGCCAATAAATTTTTTTTAAAACGCTATTTACCGGTTGAGGCAGGGGTCAGAAAACTGAAAGACAAGTGTGACCTCTACCTTACAACAGCTAATGTAATTTATAGTGAAAACTGACAAATTGCGCAAGATGTCAGTTTTTTTTCTGCATGCGAAATCTGCATTAAAGTGTGACCTAGCTCATTGATTAACATGAGTTCTCAGTTGAAGTCAGTTTTTCTGTGCAGAAAACGCGTACGAAAGCCGGTAAGTGTGACCCCTGCCTAATGTATTTACATTATAATGGTAAATGGCGTTTAATGATACATAAATCAGTGCAACAGTGCGCCATTTCTTACACTGCGCCATTTTTATGTGTACGCCTCACCTTACCATAAGACCCAAAACTTGCCCCTACCACTACATGCATGCATCCCACTCCTACACTCTAACTCTGACACTAAACAACTAATTTTACCATTAGACCAAAGCCCTGCACGTGAGCCAAAGCCTTGCCTCTAAATATAGATCTGATCATGTCCATCAGCATTGGTTTACCTGCTCTGGTTTTAGTTATGGTGCTGGAGACTGGGAGCAGCCATTATCATATTACCTGTGAGGAGGAAAACAAGTGTAATTGGTATAAGACGTGTACATGACCAGCAGTTCCTGTGTGATACCCAGAGACATACGGTATAATGGGTGGTTGCCCACACATGTGTGTAGTTACCTTTAGAGGTAAGCTCTTCAGTGCCAGATATTGGGAAGGGGCAGGTGAAGGATTATCATAGGTAATTCAGACACTAGAGAGAAAGCCAGCTGTGCAGGGCTGGTTGTACTGGCAATGAGGCCCCTGGGCAAAATTAATCTGCCCCCACGATAGACCGCCTCCTCAACAGACATGATCCCTCCCTTCCCTATTTCCCCCTCCCCCCGTCCCCCAAGCCAAACTTAATTTTGTGCCCTGGGCAAAGTAGTGTCTTACCTGTCCCCATAGGTACGCTCCTCTGTCAGTCCGTGGCTCCATGCACTTCCAACTTTGTCATCACAGAGGCACCTCTCTTCCCTGACCCGTGGCATGTTATTGCATAAGGGAGGAGAAGCGCCCTTTCAAGAACGATGTCAGAAGTGTATGGAGCCACGGACTGACAAGAGGAGCGTGCCCGCCGGTACAAGTAAGACTCTACTGACTTTGCCACGGGACCATGGTTAATTTAGGGGGTGGAGGGCTCTACAGCTGGCTTAGGGCCTTGGGGCATTTGCCGGCTCTGCAGTTGTGCTTTATTCACAAAACTTCAGACAGCCAGGGTCTACAGGGATGATTCCAGGCACATCGCAGGCAGAAGGGAACAGAGAGAATAATGAAAGCTCCTCCATACCTCTGCCGAAAACTTCCTCCAAAATTTCCACATTATCGGCTTGGCCACTTCTGTTTTTTTGCTCCTGAGTCCCTTAGGAGTTCCTCTTTAGGAAACTTTCTGGTTCCTCACGAGTGTCACAGATAAGCAGCAAATGACTTGTGGCCGTGCTGATAGCGGTTCTGTTACGCAGCTAATAATTACATGTATGAAATAACAGTTAATGACTTGGAAAAAAAACATAAATATAATTTCTGTGCTCTGAAGACAAATCGGTTTCATTCTCCTAATTCCTCCCCAGGGGTTCGGCAGCCCATCTGGTGAATTCTGGCTGGGGAACGAGTTTATATTTGCAATCACCAGCCAAAGGCAATACGCCCTGCGGATTGACTTAATGGACTGGGAAGGAAATCACGCACATTCGCACTACGACAGATTCCACATCGGGAACGAGAAGCAGAATTACAGGTAAGAAACCTGATGTCATTATTCACTTCTGCCTCCGTAGTAAAAGCCCCTCGGGGGTCATATAAGACTTGGAAGTCCTGATACAGTACGGAATCCAGGGAAGGAGTGCGATAGACGATTTATGGCCTCGTAAAAAAGCCCATGGATGACATAGCTGAGTGTGACGCAGAACCTGCAGGTATGGCCTGGAATCTGGGAAAACTAATCCATCTAATGATGTTCTCATGGCATTGCATGGCAGGTGGAACATAAATGCTAAGCCTGGAAATTCCTTATTCTTCATAACAATCAGAGAAATCCTCTGGCCTGTATTTTCCATATAGAGTTTTTAGGGATCTGTATAGCTTTGCAGTGAATCATGTTCATATACACTTTTTGGTACGCCTGTCTCTACAGTATCTCCTGGACCCTGGCTGATGGTGTAATGGTTAAGGGCTCTGCCTCTGACACAGGAGACCAGAGTTCGAATCTCGGCTCTGCCTGTTCAGTAAGCCAGCACTAATTCAGTAGGAGACCTTTGGCAAGTCTCCCTTACACTGCTACTGCCAATAGAGCGCGCCCTAGTGGCTGTTGCTCTGCTCTGGCGCTTTGAGTCTGCAAGGAGAAAAGCGCAATATAAATGTTATTTGTCTTGTCTTGTCTATTTATACATGTGATGTTTAGTTCTTACCTTGCTTGTTTTATGTTTAAGCTAAACAAAATTGACAGGACGCTGCCAATTGATTCCTAATCTGCCAATGAGATTCAATATCTGCTTGGTCTGCTGATCTGGACTCCTGCCCTCCCATTCTATGTGTAGCCTCGCCTCAATGTTCAGTAGCCCCTCTCTTTCATGTAAAACTCCCTTTGGGCAGCAGCTCCCTTCTTACATGTGTTGTCTCCCATTTGCAGCAACCATTTTCTAACATAAGTGTCTTCTTCCATAAGTACAATCCTGTCTTGCATATCCAGCTGCCCTATGCCTAAGCCTTTGACTATGTGGCCTTTCTAGAAATTCAGCCCTGAACACATTATTATATTTACCTCCTGAGCGGTACCGCCGGAGGCTGCCGCTCATGCCCTGCTGGGCCGATTTTTATCAAATAAAAAGCAGCACACGCAGCCGGCACTTAGCCAGCCGCATGTGCTACCTGATCGCCGCCGCTCTGTGGCGATCTGCTGCGAGCAGCGGCGAAAGAGGGTCCCCCAAGCCGCCCGAGCCCTGCGCAGCCGGACCAATCAGTTCCTATTGCTATGGCGCTATGGCGACGAGGTAAGCGCAACAAGGAAGGCTGCTCATTGCGGCCTTCCTTGTTAATTCTGATCGCCGGAGGCGATCAGAATGACGCGTCAGGAGCGCCCTCTAGTGGGCTTTCATGCAGCCAACTTTCAGTTGGCTGCATGAAATAGTTTTTTTTTTTATTTAAAAAAAACCCTCCTGCAGCCGCCCTGGCGATCTTAATAGAACGCCAGGGAGGTTAAAGTGGACCTGAACTCTTGCACAGGACAGGAGGAAAACATAGAGAAATGCACCCTGTATGTATTTAGAGAGTTTAGCCTGTCTAATTCCCTCTCATCTGTAACTAATCATAACTGTAATGTGATCTCTCAGCTGTCAGCTGGCTTTGTGGGCAGAGCCCCTAATTTGTAAACACAGAATGTTTACCCTGTGCTTCCATGAAAGCAGGAAGTAGACACCCTGCAGATGTAGTGCAGGATTTGTAACAGTTGTAGAAAAGATTTTTTTTTTCTGTAAAGATTATTATGTTGTTGCTGATCTTTTAGAGCAGAGAGGAAGTTCTGAGTTCAGGTCTGGTGGGGCAGGCAGAACATTATGTGAATTGGGTAGCAGGAAAAAAGGGCGCTGGCTGAGGGTGGACGAAAAGGGCGCCGCCATAGACGTTAATGCGATTATCGGTAATACTGCGAAAAAAGCAGAAAAAAGGCGCCGCGATAAATATCGTTAACAACATTAGAACATTAAAGTTTTTGAAGTATGTTGTCGTTTTAGAAGCTTGCAACGTTATAGTTTTTATCATATTATTTTGTTTGTATGTACAGATTTTACGGGATCAAAGATATTATAATTTCTATGTGTAAAATGGTGTTTCTGAAAAGGGGGGGGGGGTTGGGGTCTAGGGTTAGGCATCACCAGGGGGAGTGGTTCAGGTTAGGCACCACCCGGGGGGTGGTTAGGGTTAGGCATCACCTGGGGGAGTGGTTAGTGTTAGGCATCACAGGGGAGTGGTTAGTGTTAGGCATCACCTGGGGGAATGTTAGGGTTAGGCATCACAGGGGGGTTAGGGTTAGGCACCACCAGGGGAGTGGTTAGGGTTAGGTATCACCTGGGGGAGTGGTTAGGGTTAGGCATTACAGTCCCCCAGGTGATGCCTAACCCCACCAGGGGAGTGGTTAGGGTTAGGCATCACCTGGGGGAGTGGTTAGGGTTAGGCATCACAGGGGGGGTTAGGCACCACCAGGGGAGTGGTTAGGCATCACTTGGGGAGGGGTTAGGGTTAGGCACCACCAGGGGAGTGGTTAGGGTTAGGCATCACCTGGGGGAGTGGTTAGGGTTAGGCATCACAGGGGGGGGGGTTAGGCACCACCAGGGGAGTGGTTAGGGTTAGGCATCACCTGGTGGAGTGGTTAGGGTTAGGCATCACAGGGGCGGTTAGGGTTAGGCACCACCAGGGGAGTGGTTAGGGTTAGGCATCACCTGGGGGAGTGGTTAGGGTTAGGCATCACAGGGGGGGTTAGGGTTCGGCACCACCAGTGGAGTGGTTAGGGTTAGGCATCACCTGGGGAAGTGGTTAGGGTTAGGCATCACAGGGGGGGGTTAGGGTTAGGCACCACCAGGGGAGTGGTTAGGGTTAGGCATCACCTGTGGGAGTGGTTAGGGTTAGGCATCACAGGGGGGGTTAGGGTTCGGCACCACCAGTGGAGTGGTTAGGGTTAGGCATCACCTGGGGGAGTGGTTAGGGTTAGGCATCACGGGGGGGGGGTTAGGGTTAGGCACCACCAGGGGAGTGCTTAGTTTTAGGCACTACCATGGGAGGGTTCTGTGGGAGAGTAGGATTGGGTTAAGCTGTATTGTTGAATTATGTAACGATTTTTAACGTTAATATCTTTTCGTTATTATTGATCATCTGTTTTTACAACGGTATTTACGGTATTTAGTTTGACCTCGATTTTTATCGTTATTAGATTTCGTTATCCACCGGCACCATTTTTTCACTGCGGCCTTTTTTCATGCACGTGTGAACTGGTAATGGGATCACAAGTTTGTTTGTTTGTTTTTTTCTTTCAGTATATTTGTTGCTCTGGCAGCTTTAGTTCATCTTGGGCAAATTAGCAGATATTTCCCCATTGAGGGGCATGATCAGCAGTATGAAACTTACAAACCGGTCAGAGTGCCACAACTTCATTACTATGAGTCCTAACTAGTGTTCCGAATTCACCCGAACACCAAACTTCAGCACCTTCAGCACTGGACCTGCAGACAGAGTCGGGGGAAGCTCACTTACTTGCACCACACGGTGTGTTTCACCTGACTCCAATACTTCTTCCTTTGGGCTTTGGAAAGAGAAAGTATAGAGTCACATGAGACATGCAGAGTCTTGCAGTAGTCAAGTCGTGAAATAATCAGGGCATGATTATTATTTAGTATTTATATAGCGCTGAGATCCTACGCAGAGTACAGAGAATATAGTTTTGTCACTAACTGTCCCTCAGAGGAGCTCACAATCTAATCCCTAGCTATGTCTATGTATGTAATTTGTAGTGTATGTATTGTAGTCTGGGGCCAATTTTAGGGGGAAGCCAATTAACTTATCTGTATGTTTTTGGGATGTGGGAGTAAACCGGAGTGCCCGAAAGAAACCCACGCAGACACGGGGAGAACATACAAACTCCTTACAGGTGTTGAAAAATGTGCACAATGGACATAGCACAAGAATCACCTCACGCATATCGGAGCTTCACAATCGCTTCCCAGTCGTAATTTTATTCATAATAAATTAGTCATTTTAAATTTATTTTTATATTCCCCCTCCCTTCCTCCCCTCGGCAACCAATCACAGCGATCAGCTCTTATGGACATCAGCCTATGAGAGGGGATTGCTCTGTGATCCTCTCTAGGGGAAAGCCAAGTGACACGGCTGTCACCAGTACAGCGCTGTCGTAGATCGCAGCGCTGTGCAATGTACATAGATGGTGGTTTCGCCACCTAGCAGTCTCCTAGCGGTGTTCGCCACTGGTAGACTGATGACGGAGCTCCAGCGGGGATTCGTGCGCATCAGCATGTGCGACCCTGCCCCCATCCCCCCCCCCCCCCCCAGCAAAACTTCACCCCAGGACGTGTCACCTTTCGGCGTTAGGCAGGCCTGGGGCTGCCACCCTCCTAACTCCGATCAGCGTTAGGCGGTAGGGAGGGGTGTTAAAGTGACATTAACAAAGATTGTAAATTTGGACTTGGGTGTTAAATTGTGAGCAACTATTTCAGTCTTGTCTATGTTGAGTTTCAGAAAACTAAAATGATTACCACTATGCAAAATCATGCTGATCATTTAAGAATTCACCGATAAGTTGCAATAATTTTTTAATCTGTTTTGATAATTCTATCAAATACAAAAGGTAAAAAAAAAGTTATTGCTTTGACCTGAATCATTTCTTTAAAGACATTTAATCACTTTATTTAGTTTTTTATTCTTTTGTGATTATTTTAAAATCGATAGTTTGATTGCAATAAGATCTGTATGTGTGTCTTAAGAACCAGGGGTCAGACAGTCAGTTTTCTGGTAGTTCTGCATCTGGGTTCCCTGGTGATTGACAGTTGTATGGCTAGATGAAATAACCATGCCTGCCGCTCCATGTATTGGTGGCAGAGTGAGCCCTCTTGAGTTTTGACTGCAGGATAAGCCGGTGGTGCACACATAACCAACTAGGGGACACCTTTCTGTAAGGAAGCATTCATAGCTTGGGATCTGCAAGCTGGGAATGGCAAAGGTCATAAAGTTGTAGTGGGCATACTGCAATAGCTAAGAACCTAGATCCATCCAAGGTCCGTACACGCTAGATGTATGTCACTAGACGGTGATTGAGATCCAATCCCCTGGGCGACATTTCTGGGCTAGCAACGTGTTTTGTTGTAATGCTTAAAGAAGTGGGGGGTGTCAGAGGGTCAACAAAACCAGACAGGTGTGACATCACTTGGCAGGCAGGGAAAGCAGGGGGAACAAAGCTATCAGCTGTTGCTCAGCCAAATTGATCCACCTGGAAGATTGCTGGCGGCAGTCAAAGAACACGCGCCTGATTATTGGCGGGGCGGAGGTGGTCATTATTGTCTGCCTCAGAGGGCTTTAATCTAGTCTGTCTACGGCCCTTGAGGTTCTGGATGGAGGGTGGATGAGAGAAAGGAGTGTCCTCTTTTCCATCATTTGTGTGATGCTTGCAGGCATGCGAAGAAATAAACAAAGGGCAAGAAGAGGCTGTAGAACGCAGAAAAGTAGACAACGTCCTTCAATTTTAGAGGTTGTCCAAGCTGTTGGCTGCCAGAGGAATGATTACTAGCAGTGACAGCATGAGATGTGCAGAACTAACTGTTGCAGAGATGGTTGTTTCTGGCAGTTGGGAGTGAGCTGAATGTACTTGAGGAGGTGGAGGAGTGGAGTTGGAAGCCTCCATGCTTTGTTCATTTCTACTTTCTACTCCTCCCAATGCAGCCTATGGCGGTACTTCATTTTAGATATCAGCAATCACTCCCAAATAACTTTACCTTGTCCCTCTGCTACTCAATTTACTACAGAGAACACCACACTGTAGACCATGGTTTGCCCTCAGCCTGTTTTTCTGGCTTTCTGAATGAGCCTCGGTCTACTGTCAGCAGTTGTAGTTATCCCTTCTGCCTTGGCTACCTGATATAGTATTTTAAACCCTCCACCTACTTTGCTGCAGCTGTGTCTCTGAAAACCGAATGTCAGAGTTGTCCTCATGAACTGATGGTTGCACGGGAAGTTCTGTCTCTGTCAATCAAAGTGTGCCTCTATGCTTTAACCCATTGGCAGCTTCAATAGCGTTATCTCATTTGAGATAAGTGCATTGTTTTTGACCTCAGTCGGCATAACTTGTGCTGTAAATTCTTGGAAATCTTTAATCTCTCTCTGCTAGCAGAACATATAGAAAATGAAATCAGAAGTTCTCTGTTATTGTCTCACACTTCCCTCTAGTGACAAGTGGCCATAAATACACATCACAGCAGTACTAATTGGGAGCAGGGAAATGTAACAAACAAATAAAAAATATGTGCTAAAATAAATTGTCCTGGAACACTTGAAAGCCTTTAAATAAATTGGCTGCTAAAAGGACTAAAACTGCAAAGTACAGAAAACAACACAGCCAAAAATTAACACTTCCTCCTATTAGCCATACTTCAAAATGCTTTCCCAGATTAAAAAAAGTCTTTTGCACGGGTTTGGGTACTTTTTTTTGAATTTATCCGCTGCAAATATGTAAGAAATTAGTAGAAAACACTTTTACAGTGTCCGATACAAGGTGGAAGATGGCTAAGTAATGATTGGGCAATGACTGTCTGTATGACCTCTGCAGTGATATCTCAGAAAAAAAAGTGTACTGGATGCATTTCTGCTGTAAAATTTAATTATTTTTTTTTTTTAGGGAACATGAAGCGAATTTTTAAAATAATTTAAAATAAACACATGACGTAGCTGCAAACGTACTTACCTCGCCTTCACTTCCTCACAGAAGTTCACCATTTTCTTCTTACAGTGATCCCTTCCAGTTCTGACAATATTTTGTCAGAACTGAAATACAGCAGTTGCTGTCAGTTATATATCAGTAGCTGTCAGTTACAACTGAAGGTAATGTCCATGTTTCCCTATGGATCAAGTGGGTGTTATTACAGTTTAACAGTGTGCTGACCAGGAAGCTGTTATGGGGGTAATGGCCATTTAATGGAGGACGGAGAATTCCATTGATCACAGTGGACAAATGGGATGCAGGAGAGGAGAAAGGGATTGAGGAGTAGACTACAAGGGAGGTAAGTATAACCTGTGTTTGGTTATTTTGACTTTTTTATTTTCAGTTCAGTTTCTCTTTAAGTAGATTTTTTATTTATTTTGCATGAAAACAACAGTACAACAGTGAACAAATGTTGCAACAAGAAATTGTAAGTCTCTAGTTATCCCTCATTAAACACAGAAACGTAAACATCATTTTGCAAAATTGTAGCACTTGTCCTTAGTGACCCTCTGTAAATGAAAGAATCTGAGTTACCATTGCCATGTCCACTAGATTCAGTAGCTGCTGCCATATTATTAGAACTTAGTCACTACTGCCATGTTAAAAACCCTGTGTGGTCTTTGTTATGTTACAGGATTTGAGTGAACTCCACCATATCACAGAGACTAAGTGACTACTGCCGTATTATTGAGACTAAGTGACAGCTGACCTTTACAAAATGTGAGTCAATGCTGCTTGTAGATATGGGGATATGGCTTCTTCCTCTCTCCTGAGATTCTTATGAAGAATCTGTTCAGTAGCTGCTGCTAATCACTTGTCACACACTTTTAATTACAGAGACAGACACGAGCAGGAGGTGGCCGGTGTGGCAGCATGCTCTATAACTGCAGAGTGGCCCAGAAAGATGCTATGACTCTTCCTAATACCGTTTGCAGGACTTGAGAACTGATACCTATACAATAAAATCTGCCCAGGGTCTTCCTAAGTAGTACAGCTGGGGAATGGGTGCCTTCTGTGCCTTGCCTGGACTACCTTCATACAGAAAACAAAGATAAAGTGGGGCCCAAGGTAAGGTACTTGCCCTGACTTCCACCAATTGACTTTTTGGTAAGTTTAAAGGGAGCCTGAGGTGAGAGGGATGTGGAGGCTACCATATTTATTTCCTTGTAAACAATCCCAGTTGCCTGGCAGCCCTGTTCATCTCCTGGCATAAGTAGTGTCAAAGCCCTGGAATAAGCATATGGGTAACCCAGTAAAACCTGAGTCAGAGGACCAGATCTGCTGCATGCTTGTTCAGGGTCTATGACTAAAAGTATTAGAGACAGAGGATCAGGAGGACAACCAGGCAACTGGTAGTGTTTACAAGGAAATAAATCTGGCAGCCTCCATATCCCTCTCACCTCAGGTTCACTTTAAGCGGTCAGAGAAGGGGGCAGGTGGGCCCCTTGACACCCACTAGGCCCCAGGCAGTTGCCTAGGTTGCCTTGTGGACGACCCTGCTCTGCCTTCCTAGGTTGGCTCTCAACCCCCCAATCCCTTCCTGTCCTTCATAAATCTTGGGAATGTGATTTGATAACCTAATTTTACTTGTAGACTTAACTTCTTCCTGTGACCTCTCTGTTCCTCTTACATAGCGGCCAGACCAGCGACATTTTATCTCTCTGTGATATGATTGGCTCAGACTGATGCCTCCTTGTGTTTCAGCGTCTGGCAGATCCTCAGCTCTCTCTATTTTATTTTTTTCGCTCTCTGTGTCAAACAGCTCAGTGATTTGCAGTTTGAAGTAATCAGGCAGTCATGTTCCCAAGTCTTTCTATAAGCCGGCCTTTCTTATCTGATGCTGCGTTCCCTCTCTGAAGTATCAGATGTCCGTCACTTGAGAAGCAATAAAGCAGCTCCAAGCCGAGGGGCTTCATCTTCACTTTAATAACTTCTCTCTTGAAGGGAATTTATTCTTAAACCTTTCCTATTATGGGGTGACTTCACGCCCTCAGCAGGTTTCTATAGGGACCCAAATCTCCTGGCATCTATGAGGAGGCAATGTCTCCTCTCACCACAGTCCCTAAAGCCTCACAAATGAAGGTTTATGGACTCCCGGCACGTCGGCAACCAACTTCTGACTGACTACAATAGGCATCTGAACTGCAATTATGCTCTCAGTCAGTATCTAAGCAGCTATTCCGAAGAATCTTACTGAGTCATTGTGGGAAACGAGAGTCTGAAAAGCTGACATCTGTGAACAGGGTATCCGCATGTCCCCCTGCTACCCACTGTATACTAGTGTCATTCCCATACTGTATTATTATTATTTATGTACCTCATGTATGTTTCTTAAAGGGAACTTGAGGTGAGAGTGATATGGAGGCTGACATATTTATTTCCTTGTAAACAATGGCAGTTGCCTGGCAGTCCTGTTGATCTCCCTGACATACGTAGTGTCAAAAGCCTGGAACGAGCATATGACTAATCCAGTCAGCTGAGTTAGAGTACCTGATCTGCAAACGTGTTCAGGGTCTATGGCTAAAAGTATTAGATACACAGGATCATAAGAACTGCCAGGCAACTGGTATTGTTTAAAAAGGAAATAAATATGGCACCCACCATATCACTCTCACCTCAGGCTCCCTTTAAGGTGGTCATACACTTATAGATGCCCACCAGATGGGACCATCAGATAGATTTCTGCCGGATGCCCGTTAGATCAGTTCTGATGTGTGCCACACACTAGGAACAGATAAAACTGTATTTAGCCACAGCCGTGCACTGTTCAATCTAGTTCAACACTATGAACCATTGATCTGTTGCCGCCAGGACCGGTCAATCTGTTCGACCGTTTTTGGCTGAAAATTGGTCAAATGATCGATTGATCAAGCCGCCTTCTGCCTCAATTTCTAGCATTGGTTCGGAGTTATTAAATTGGCCAGATATCAAATTTGGAAAAATCGATAACTTTATGGCCACGTTTACTCTGTAGAGTGCCACAGAATATGGTGACGTTTTTTTAACTAATATAAATATAATACTGTCACTAAAAGCCATTACTACTGTCACACTCACTGTACACCAGTGTCACTGTCTTACTAATGTCACTACAGGCTACTGTCATTACTTATGTTGCTGTTACACTCACTGCACACCTGTGCCGTTGTCATACAACTGTCGCTATAAGCTAAAACTCTTGTCACACTCACTGTACACTAGTGTCACTGTCATACTAATGTCACTACAGGCTACTGTCATTACTTATGTTACTGTTACACTCACTGCACACCTGTGCCGTTGTCATACAACTGTCACTATAAGCTAAAACTCTTGTCACACTCACTGTACACTAGTGTCACACTGGTACACCACTGTCATGGTCATACCACTATCACTAAAACTGTTACTATGGTCACACACACTGTACACTGTACTGTCACAGTGGTATACCAGTGTTGTTGTCGGGCTCAGCGCACATCAATTTCACAGTACCATGCACTGCACACCAGTATCAATATCACCGGTGTCATTGTCCCACTAATATCACTACTACACAGCGCTACTGTCATTCCTTATGCACTGTAACACTCACTGCACCAAAGCAGGCAATTTGGGCGCCTACTTGCGGCAGAAGTTTGGGTGCCGCCATAGTCGCCCATTGAAATGGTGGCATTGAGGGGTAATTTGGCCGCCCGCAGGGCCCTATAAATAGTGGGCCCTGGGTCTAGCGCCTGATGTTTATTGGGTTAGGGTTAGGCGCCAGGTAGGGTGTTTATGTGGAGGGGGGGAAAGGGTTAGTCGTCTGGTATCATTGTCATTACAATGTACACTTTAATTACCAATGACACTTTACACTTTTGTAGTAGAATATCGTAAAATATATCAGTATTCTACAATCGTCTTTCCTAGGCGCTCAAATTTCCAAGCAACCTTTTATTATGCATGCATCCTTGTCATCGTCAATCTCGCTGCATACCAGTGTCACTGTTGCACAAACTGCACGCTTTTGTTACTGTCACACTTAAAAAGTCCAAATAAATTCCCAAAAGTAAAATCTCTGAGCCCCTGCAACATAGGTAAGTAGAAATCCCCCCCTGCGAAAATTTGGATGCCCCGCCAGCTCAGGGCTGTTTTTGGGGATAGGAGGGGTCGCAGCATGAGGGGAGAGCATTGGCCCCCACACCGGGGGAGGGCGGCCACTCCCTCCCCCCCCCCCTCACCTCAGGTTCTCTCCTCAGCGCTCTCCCCTCCTGCATTAATGGGTGGTAGCAGCGGTGGCAGGAACATAGGCATACCTCTGTGTTCCACCGCTAAGGTCTGATCTCTAAGTGACACACGCTACTTCCTGATAAACAGACTCAGTAGCTACACGCTACTTCCTGTTTATCAAGCCAGTGCTCTCCCCTCATGCTTCCCCCCAAAACGACCCTGAGTGGTCCCTAGAGGCCCCCCCCCCCTCCCCAGTGCAGGGGCTGCAGCCCCTATTGTTACACCACTGCCCGGCAAAGCATCTTTGAAGCTCCTGCTGGGGCTTTCCAATGGTTCACTGTCTGGACCAATGAAAATCCTCATTGGTTCAGACAGTGAACCAATGGGGGGCCTTCTTGGGAGCTTCAAAGATGCTTTGGCAGGGCTCAGAGATTATTACAGAGACAGGAGTTGCGGGCGGCGGATGTTTGGCAGTGCTGCGGGTGAGTTTCTCAGCTGTGTAGGGGTGAAGCGCTGCATGGATGGACCAATGGACGGACCAATAGAGACCCCCCTTCTTTATTAAAGGAGACCCCCAGAAGATGGCGGTGGATGTTGGGTGAGTCGCGTGTATCTCTGGGGAGCTAGGCCATGGTGCAGAAGGACAGCACCACAGCGCAAAACCTCGCTCCCCATCGCCCGGAGTATAGGAGCATCGTTCAGGCTTACGCCAGAGTAATGCTCCCTAACGATCGGCTATCACACAAGTGAAAGCGGCAATAGGATTTGCTGGTAATCCCGTGCAATGGCAAGGTGATAAGAAGAATAGAATATGGCCCTATGTGTTAGAAGCAAGGACCAGACAAGCTGGTTGGTTTTCAGAAACAAACCAGATAGTGTCCTATGGAATGATGTGGTCCGTGTGTCTCTCGCTCACACACGTGACAATACCGATAGCTTAGATAGCGATCTTCCACCACCATTGCTGAGGAAACGGCAATGCTGTAAAATCAAAGCCTCATTACTCTGTATATTGACTCAGATGCTGAGAAACAAAAATATGAAAACACAACTCTGGGCCAAGTCTCTTGTGTATTTTCTTCCCTTTTTTCCAGCTAATTTATGCCAATAAACCATCCCTGTGTTTGTGTTGGCGCGATTACTTTGATATTTTTATTATTTTATATATATTTGTTTTAACTTATAATAAGCTTAAAGTCAGAAGAGCAGTTAAAGTTTGGATGGAGTTTGAAGAAACAATTTCCTTAAACTTATCACAATAAACGCGGTTCCGGCCCCGGCTTGCGGAAGGTTACGAGTTTGATCTGGAAACGTCTCTGGATGAACGGGACGCTTTGTTGGAGTGCTGTTCTTGCTGCTGGAACTCGCTGAGACTGGACTTGTGTTGTTACAGAAAGATGAGGGCTGTGGCTTCATGTTAGGGAAGAGTTTTGTTTATACCCGGAGAGGAGATCAGAGAAAGCTTTGCTGGGACAAGTCACTGAGAAGAGATCTGATCTGTACTTTCACTCGACACCTATTTCTATGTTAGGAAGTTTTCTTATAACACTGGTGCTCCCATTAACTTTCTTAACCTCCTTGGCGGTATGGATGAGCTCAGCTTGTCTATAACCGCCGGAGGGCACCGCTCAGGCCCTGCTGGGCCGATTTTCTTAATTTTTTTTAAAACACGCAGCTAGCACTTTGCTAGCTGTGTGTTGGTGACGATCGTTGCCGCCGATGCGCCGGTACCCGCCGCGTTACAGGGCCCCCCTCCCCCCAAGACCCCGTCTGCAGCCTGGCCAATCAGTGCCAGGCAGCGCTAAGGGGTGGATTGGGACTCCCTGTGACGTCACGACGTCGATGATGTCATTCCGTTCGTCGCCATGCGTCGCCATCATCATCGTTCAGAACTGGATTTCCTTATGGGCATAAGCGCTGGTGGCGATCGAAGGGTTGGGAGGGACGCTGCAGGGAGGGGGGCATCATGTAGCTGGCGCTAGGCTAGCTACATGATTTAAAAAAAAATACTGCGCAGCAGCCACCCTGGCGCATTTAATAGAACGCCAGGGTGGTTAAAGACAATCTTCAATAACAAAAACAAAATCCTGAGGGATACTTACCTCGGGAGGGGGAATCCTCCGGATCCTAATGAGGCTTCCCCATCCTCTTCACCCTCCGGGATCCAGCAATGGCAGTAAATATTTACCTTCTGCAATCCTGCACAGGTGCAGTAGCAACTTTGTGATTGGGCTCGGCAAGAAATAGCCAAGCCTGATCAGGTCCATCCTACTGTGCAGGCACAGGCGATTCGCACCTGCACAGCAGAGTACTCCGGATTGGGGTCGGCTATTTCCATCTGAACCCAAACAGAAAACTACTACGCCTTTGCTGGACTGGGGAAGGGATATATTGCAGGTGCTACTGTGCCTGCGCAACAGCCGACACATTTATTGGCTTTATTTCGGGGGCTGCCAGCTCTGGATCCGTTAGGCTTAGTCCCCTTTTATACTTAAAGGGGAACTGAAGAGAGAGGTATATGGAGGCTGCCATGTTTATTTCCTTTTAAGCAATACTAGTTGCCTGGCAGCCCTGCTCATCCTCTGCTTCTAATCCTATTAGCCATAGCCCCTGAACAAGCATGCAGCAGATCAGGTGTTTCAGACTTTAAAGTCAGATCTGACAAGACTAGCTCCATGCTTGTTTCTGGTGTTATTCAGATACTACTGCAGAGAAATAGACCAGCAGGGCTGCCAGGCAACTGGTATTGATTAAAAGGAAATAAATATGGCAGCCTCCATATATCTCTTACTTCAGTTCCCCTTTAATCAGTTGCTCTTGGTTATATCTAAAAGAAAACTGATTTTCAAAGTAATGCCCATGTTTTCCTATGGATCAATTCCCACTATATGTGTTTTAACTCAAATCTTTTTCACAATACAGTGCTATGGAAAAAACGCATACTAACGCATGCTAATGCATACCAATGTATACCAACGCATCAAGTGTAAAAGGGCCCAAAGTGCTAACACTGACTACTAAATCATTTATAAATGAATATTGTAATAAATAAGCAATTTTTTTCATTGTTATTTTCACTACAGTTCCTCTTGCTTCCATGTTTTCAAGCTGCTTTATAAAGGTGACCATACACTTATAGGTTCATCTCAATACGTTTGCCGTCAGTTGCGCAAATGTCATGGATCGAATTTTCTAGTTGCAAGTAGCTTTTAGCAGCGGTGGTGTTCGCGGTTACTTATCCCCATAGGGACTCAAAACACAGCAAGGAATCAACAGGAATTGATGCCAAACGCTTTTCTGCTTGGCCACGGCAAAACGAGCCGCCAGCAGTCAACCAGGTGAGCTAGCCCATAATTGAATAGGGGCCCTTATCTCTTCTTATAGTTGAGGGGATAAATAAGTAAGGGGAGGTAATTCAAGAGAAAAGCTCTGTGAAGCAACCCCTTTATCTGCCTTAGGCCCGGTTCACATTAGAAAATATGAGCCAAATGGATCCGGTGACCAGATCCGGTCTCCGCTTCATCGGATCCGGATGGCTCTGTGCACATTGGCAAACGGATTGTGAAAACTGATCTAATCACCAATGGATCGCATCAGTTTTCACTTTGTTTGCCAGCAAATACATATTTAATGGCAGAGGCTTCCTCTTCTTGCGCTGTGATTACACAGCGCGTCATGTGACTAGTCACATGACGCATCTTAGTCGCATGACGCGGAAGATGTTGGAAGCCTCTACCGCCGGCCTTGTATTTAAGGCCCAGTTACCCTCGCTAACCCCCCTCGCCCGTCTGCTACACCCTCCCACCGCTCAGGTTCGCGTCCCGAGTCCCCCATCCCCATGGAACGGTCCGTTTCTTCACTAATGTGAAGAAACTTTCCGTTTTCCATTGCCCCAATGCAGCAGCATTTTTTGGCCGGTTCCGTTCCGCTGGGCAGAACGGTCCAGAAAATTAGGGCCTGCTGCATTATTTTGGTCCAGAAACGTATCCATACCAACGGACGCATGTGAACAGTCCAATAGGTTAACATTGAATCCTTTCACATCCGTTCCGTTTGTACAGAATACGTTCCAGTTACGTTCTGTAAAAAAAATGCTAATGTGAACCGGGCCTTATATCATGAATTATACATCTTGACTTGCAATTTAGCTCTCCTTGGGCCCTGATGCACAAAAGGCCAGGAAATTTGCTGTGTGCTGGCAATGCACAGCAATTTCACCGATACTAATGCCAGGGGAGCACCGGCCCTTACACTATTAGGGCCACAGGCACTACTCAGGTCAGTTTCCACGTCTCTCCCCTGGTGTTAGTACCAGTAAAATTGCCATGCGCTGCGCAGGTTACTTACTGGAAGCAGGAAATTTGGTGCCCATGGCTAATGCAAATATTGGCTATTGGGCACTGAAAGCAGAAATTTGGGCGCCCTTTAAATATAGATGGGAAACTTAGAACTTTATAGTTTTTTTTATTTCTTTTGTTTTGAGAAAATACAAATATTATAGTCTTTTAAGCTTTTATCGATTTGAAAATTAGTAAGTTATAGTTCTTGTAGTTTTTGTATTTAAAATTGAAAACCATCATTTTTTGGTTTTATAGTTAGGCCTCAGGAAGGGGGGTTTTATAGTTAGGCCTCAGGAAGGGGGGGTTTAAGGTTAGGCATCGGGAAGGTGAGTTTAAGGGTTAGGCACCAGAAAGGGGGAGTTTTAGGGTTAGGCACCAGGAAGGGGGAGTTTTAGGGTTAGGCCTCAGGAAGGGGAAGTTTTAAGGTTAGGCCTCAGGGAGCGTAGTTTTAGGTGTCAGGAAGGGGGATTTTAGGGTTAGACCTCAGGAAGGGGAGTTTTAAGGTTAGGCGTTGGGGGGGGGGGGGTAGGTTTAGGTGTCAGGAAGGCGGATTTTAGGGTTAGGTGCCAGGGGGAGCCCAGAGCTTTGTAGGGGCCCCAACTACTAGCCCTCCCTTCCTCCAATAAAGGGGTCCATTCTTCAAATCAGGTGCGTTTGTGGCTACACTTGTTATGGATGTAAATATTATGATGTCCACACTTGTTTTATGACCCTTGCAAGGTGGCCCTCCAGGCTGTGAGAGTCTCCAGGCGAGGGGAAGGGGTGTGACCATTGGGGAGCCCCATGATTTGTAGTAGTTGCGCTCCTAACTGGAGGCATGAATTAGGGGTACCCGCCTATAAGTCAGCGGATAACAGAAGTGATATACAGTATGAAGCATGGCCTTGATTCAGTGCGTTAGGTGGGAGGAGTTTGCGGCCCTCACGTGGGTCATATCAGAACACTGTACACCAGGTCTTGGGGAGTTCTGCAGTAGATGAAAGGAAAAAAACAGCAATATCCTTCTGTGAACAATAAAAATGACTACAAACCGATGAAGAAGTCTTCTCTATGAGGGAGGACTTGTGAAAAGCTCTCAGCACATGTGTGTAAATATGTTCAGCATTATGTGAGCTGAACTATGTGCGTATTTACTCATGAAATCCATTGTAATTACGGCTCTAAGTCTTTATTTTCACTAAAAACACACATGGATTACATGAATTTGGCCTGTCAACAGTTCTCCTCCCAGAATCCTGCGGTGATTGCCGGAGCGATTGCCGGGGACTCGGGGAGCAGATATACTTTACTGTGATCCTTGTCTGGAGAAGGCAAGCTGGCCTGGGCCATATCAGATCATAGTGTGAGGTTTTAAAGGGCTAGGACAGTGATTTTCAAACTTGGCCCTTCAGCTGTTAAAGAACTACAAGTCCCACAATGCATTGCAGGAGTCTGACAGCCACAGTCATGAATCATAAAGGCAAATGCATTGTGGGACTTGTAGTTTCTTAACAGCTGCAGAGCCAAGTTTGCAGATGACTGGGCTAGTAAATTAGAGGTTGGGTGAGCGGCCCATAGGTATACAATGTACTGTATGTGTTGGGCTTTTCCGGCAAAACTGCTGGGATTTCCTCTTTTCCCATCCCTCATAACTGCACAAGTGTATCTCAGAGAATTGATGCTGTTTTAAAGGGTATCTGAGACGAGAAAAAACATTTTTCATACATACCTGGGGCTTCCCCCAGCCCCCTTCAAGCTGAATGGTCCATCGACCTCTCCCCACGCCACCTGGATCCTCCGCTAGGTGGCCCGGTAATCTCACAGGTTGGCGCCAGTCACCTCAGGCACAGTCCAACCCTGCGCGCTCCCCTGCCGCGCTCCCACAGATCGTTTTTATCGAGTTGCCGTAAAATTGGATGATTTTATTTTATCGTGTGTGGCCACCTTTAGACTTCATTGATAACTAAAAAGTGATATATTTATTAGAGCATCCTCCCCTTGAGAAACGTAAAGCACTATTTCCCCAGTTTTCTGGTGCATAAACAGGACAATGGTGGGTTTCCTGCGGTCCTGAGCGATGTGTGCGGAGGTGAAAGTCCTGCTTCAGGAAGAGCTTCTAGTGATTAATGACTGTTGTTCCCCCGCGACCATCTCACTATTAGGCATTTAGGCTGTGCTGAGTGACATTCACATCGCGGTGACATCACCCAGTGGGAACATCTATTACTGGGTGACAGCTGGACGGGATTAGAATTGATGGCTTTATAGGTGTGCGGTGGTCCCTGTGTCAGTTTCAGGGCAACGCTTTGTTTATTTCTTAATGAGGCAGCAGGGAGCCGCCGTCACCCGTAATAGTGGTCCTGTCACTAATGGTGACATGTCTATGTACTGCGTACAGGCTCTTCCTAAGCATGCTAAGGAAACACTCCGCTTCTCATCCGTAATAGTGGTCCTGTCACTAATGGTGAGATACATCATGTACTGTGTACACGTCCTTCCTAAGCATGCTAAGGAGGCACTCCACTTCTCACACGTAATAGTGAGGGCCATCAGTAATGATGACATACGTCTATGTACTGCGTACACGTCCTTCCTAAGCATGCTAAGGAGGCACTCCGCTTCTCACATGTAGTAGTGGTCTTGTCATTAATGGTGACATCCGTCTATGTACTGTGTACACGTCCTTCCTAAGCATGCTAAGGAGGTACTCCGCTTCTCACATGTAGTAGTGGTCTTGTCATTAATGGTGACATCCGTCTATGTACTGTATACATGTCCTTCCTAAGCATGCTGAGGCGGCACTCCGCTTCTCACACATAATAGTGGTCCTGTCACTAATGGTGACATATGTCTGTGTACTGTATACATGTCCTTCCTAAGCATGCTAAGGAGGCACTCCGCTTCTCACACGCAGTGTTCTCCCCAGGCTCTTTTAGCCGGGTGCTCCACCCGGCTAGATTTGGTGACCACCCGGCTGTCATCAGCTCACCTCCTTACCTCCTCCTATGCTGTAAGCACAGTTGCCCTGCATTTTCAACTCGCCCCACCCGGCTACTTTTTCATGCCACCCGGCTACTATTTCATGCCACCCGGCTGGAAAAAGATTCTGGGGAGAACACTGCACACGTAATAGTGGTCCTGTCACTAATGGTGACGTACGTCTATGTACTGTGTACACGTCCTTCCTAAGCATGCTAAGGAGGCACTCCGCTTCTCACACGTAATAGTGGTCCTGTCACTTATGGTGACATACGTCTGTGTACTGTATACACGTTCCTTACTAAGCATGCTAAGGAGGCACTCCGCTTCTCACACGTAATAGTGGTCTTGTCACTAATGGTGACATACGTCTATGTACTGTGTACACGTCCTTCCTAAGCATGCTAAGGAGGGACTCCGCGTCTCACACGTAATAGTGGTCCTGTCACTTATGGTGACATACGTCTGTGTACTGTGTACACGTCCTTCCTAAGCATGCTAAGGAGGCACTCCGCTTCACACCCGCAATAGTGGTCCTGTCACTAATGGTGACATCCGTCTATGTACTGTATACACGTCCTTCCTAAGCATGCTAAGGAGGCACTCCGCTTCTCACACGTAATAGTGGTCCTGTCACTTATGGTGACCTACGTCTGTGTACTGTATACACGTCCTTCCTAAGCATGCTAAGGCGGTACTCCGCTTCTCACACGTAATAGTGGTCCTGTCACTTATGGTGACATACGTCAGTGTACTGTGTACATGTCCTTCCTAAGCATGCTAAGGAGGCACTCCGCTTCTCACACGTAATAGTGGTCCTGTCACTTATGGTGACATACGTCTGTGTACTGTGTACACGTCCTTCCTAAGCATGCTAAGGAGGCACTCCGCTTCACACCCGCAATAGTGGTCCTGTCACTAATGGTGACCTACGTCTGTGTACTGTATACACGTCCTTCCTAAGCATGCTAAGGCGGTACTCCGCTTCTCACACGTAATAGTGGTCCTGTCACTTATGGTGACATACGTCAGTGTACTGTATACATGTCCTTCCTAAGCATGCTAAGGAGGCACTCCGCTTCTCACCCGTAATAGTG